>NC_133656.1:195823189-196140563 GCF_009905375.1 Apium graveolens | reverse complement strand
AAGAAATGATACCTGGTGTCAAGGTGCCTTGTCATAGAGTATTCCATAGAGTTGTTGGATTTTAGGTTGTTTCTTATCATAACAAGAAATTAATCTTCTTCCACGAAGTTGACAGCTTCCTGAGATGCTTCTCCTGTAACTTAAGTTGACAGCTTCAGAGATGCTTCTCCTGTCTTTTTTTCAACCTGCATAATCTATATCTATATAGCCAAACATGTTAAGCACAATATTTTTATGGTAATTTACTCCAAGAGTTGATAGTCCCTTAAGATATCTAATAATCTTGTTAATAGCTATAAGATTGGATTCTCTAGGATCCACTTGAAACCTTGCACATTAACATCTTGAGAACATTACATGTTGTATATTAGCATTTGAGTAAAAGAGTGAGCTTGTCATACCTCTATAGCTTGTCATTATACCTGAGTTACACTGATCAAGCTTTAGTGGTTTCTATTGGTAAGTAGTTTTGGCATGTTCAGAATCTTCCAAATTTTGCATCTTCAAAAGATCCTTAACTTACTTGTATTGCCATCATTCTTTTGGTTTACTTATGCTCCTAAAAGAATTGTTCGTTTGGATTGCTTGAGCTCCTAAAAGAATTATAACCTTTCCAACATGCTCCTCCATACCTACTCTGCAATGACTTAGCAAATAATCTTGCACAAGTCTTTGTTAGTAGACCAACATATAACATTATCATTATATCACTGCACATATAAAACAATATGTTTGTGCCTAGTAATAAGAGAGATATTAATATAACGACTCTACTAGTTCACATTAAATTGTAACTTTAGTTAGAGTGCCATACCATGTCCTTCTTGAGTAGTATACTAGTTCATACCAACCTGAAGTGAGCTTGTAAAGAAGAGATATACAGAGTTCAATTGATCTGCTACTGTAAAATCCATGTACTATTTTGCATTGACTTCCTCTTTTGACTCACCAACCAGGAGTGCACTTGTACACATCTACTAGAGTCCAATTCCATGTGTAATGTGCATTAGGTGCCTGATATATCGTAATATCCTCAAGTCTTATCACTGGTGCTTTCTGTCAGATACTGCTTCCTGATAATAACCTAGCATCCAGTTTGGCCTTGTCCCGCGTAACAATGCCATTGTCATCCAGTTTGACTTCTGGTTATCCTTGTACCAATTACAAAATTTTCATTTGGTTTGAATACCAACTTCCTTTCAATCTGCTTGCTGACTGATTGAGTTCATCTTGCTTTGTAATCACCCAATCAATCCAGATCTATCAGAGCTTCTGTAATTTTCTCAGTTTCTTTTTCAGATAGAAAACTAGAGAAATAATCATACACACTCAGTAGCCCTGCTAATCATTACTCCACCATCTGGATCACTTATGAACACGACTCTGGGAATAATATTGACATCAAACCCTTTGTCTCAGAAGATATGTTCTTGTAGTGTCCTCTTGATTTACAATATGGTGTTGTGTCTGACTAGTTGATCCTTCTATTGCTCCCCCTAAGCTGTTGCTGGGATTTCCTAAAAATCTTTACCCGTGCTGACTGGCTTCATTGAAATAATGAGTTGTGTTATACACTGCCATTCCACTGCTTGGCTATGAATCATCAATACCATTAATTTCTCCTTTAACAGCTTGGAGCATTGAGTTGTTCAACTGTGCACTTAAATTTTCAACCATCTTCTGTTGATCGACCACAAATGCCCTGTAGGTTGTATACTCCACTGAGTAGCCATGGAAAATATCCTAACTAGTCTTAGCTGCAAATGCCAAGTTCTTTAAACAACTGAAAACATTTCATTGTTTGCTTATGTAGAACATTCTCTCAAACAGTTTCAAGTTATCCAGTGTTTGCTCTTATTGGCCATTAACTCATTAGTGGTCTTCATGTATACATCCTGATCAAGGCTTGATCTTACTTGTTGCAAACTGTTTTAATTGCTTCAACACTTTGGTGTTTACAAAGTCTTGATTAGCTTGATATTTCCCTTGTAGCTTTGATCAAGTTCTGGTTCTTCCTTTGTACCATTCCATTCTGACATGGAGCTTCCAGTGCTGAATATATCTCAAAATATTCTTAATGTTACAGATATTAATCAGAGCTGCTTCTTGAAATCAGTCCTATTATCTGACCACAAGATCATTTCTTTTACAGTTGCTTCCAACTTAATCTTCTTTGATGTAATCAATCACCATCTATGATGTATTATCTTGAGAATGCACGAACAATAACTTTATTTCATAAGAGTAGTCAACCACCATCACTAAGGCATATCTTTGCTTTAATGTGATGTTGTCTTTGACTCCTCTTTCTGACATGCCTCACATTTATCATCTTCTGAATTATAGATGAGGCAGTCCTCTCACGAACCACTTTTCACAAAAGAGTTCCTTGAGTTGATGTTCAAGGGTGAGAACTTCTAATGCCATAGATAAACTTTTGTAAGATGAAGCTTTATAGTAGAAACCATTGACTTCACCTTTTCAGAGTTTCCAGTCTAGCCAAGAGCATTTCCTTCCTTTACTCTAAGAAGAACAAGCTTCTCAACCTTCCTGCTTCAGATGAGACACTAATCCTTCATTGAATTGACATTTTGTCCTTTGATGCGGAACTGTCTGATAAGAGGATTTGTGCCTTGATTCTCCAGCAAGGAAGTTGCTTCAAATGTTATCAATGACTCCAATAATTAGTTGTTATCAGTGATAGCAATTATTGAGTCCATGATGACATCCCTTTTCTGTATAGCTTGTCCCGTAATGAAAACCTTTGCTGTCATCTCCAAAAATTATTGACGGAATAGCTTTTGTCAATGACATTTGATTGTGAGGCTCTTTCTTTGATCATATGCCTTGAGTATGAATTACCAAGAATACATATGAATCAATTAACCTGTTATGTCCTGCACTCACAAATGGATTAACAGTCCTTGGTACCCAACTTATCAGTTTGGGTCCAGTTGGATTAGAGATTTTACTAGAAACAGAGAAAACAACAGCTGCAACCTTATCATGCTAATTCTTATCTTTGACTGACCATTTTCTCCATTTTAATACCCTTGGCAGAATTGTCTCTAGGCTAGGGGGAAAATGGTTCCAACCTTACATAAGAAGGACTAGCAGTCTTTGTCCTATTATAATTCTAAACATGCTTTTTCTATAATTAATGCAAGTACTAAGAGATGCATTTATGAGATTGAGATAGGCAAGCATTGAGTTAAGAATACATGGCATTCATTCAGAAACATTACTCATAAGAATTAAGCAAGAAATGCATGATATGGAATAAACAGAATTAACAAGTACATCACTAATTCTATCTAGTCCAATCCTATTGAAGAATCTCATCTAACTATCTCAATCCAATTATAAATTAATTCATCTTAACAAATAATTCAGATCAAATGAATAAATCACAATGTAATAGGATACAAGAGATGAGCATAAACAAAGGTTTTACGTGCTGGAAAAATATATATCTCACTAAAGCAATTAATCATGTTCAACAAATATTTAAACACATATTTAAGATCACCTAAAGTAACATGCACAAGTTAAACATCAATCCTAGTTACTAGAAAAATATTCTAGTGAACTAGTTCAGTATTATCTATGTATGATGCTATCATATTTGTGCAAGTGTTAAGCATTTAAACATTAAGATCTTAATCATGCATTGAATATTGAAAAAAAAGTATTGCAGTGGTTCAAGAATTTGAAACCTGAGATATTTGAGTTGGACCATCTTCAGAGATTTCTATGAAAGCAAGATATTCATGATTCTCGTCATCTGATCCATCCCAACTCTTTCCCGTGCAATATAAGTTTTGAATGACTGCTTCCCTAAGAAAGCATTCCACCTTTGTCTCAACTCGTCAACTGAGTCCTTACTCATCCTTGTTTGTCAAGCTTCTTATTCTGTTATAGCAAAACCCCTGATAGTTACTTGACACATATATCTTGTCATAACTGTAGCTATCAAATCTTGTATATGTCCCAATCTTAGTCTTGTAATCGTCTCTTGAACTGAATCTGTAATAGTCTCTGCTTCGGAATAGATAGGCTTGATCCTTGGATATAGCTTCTGTATTCTATCTGAATCTAATGTGACCAAACTTCCCTGACAAGTAAAATACTGCCCTAACGTCCAGTCCCTCAAGTACTTCTACTTGAGCTTCCTCTGATCTAGTTATCAGTAACTCTTACATTCTGTCATGAGGTTCCAACTTTACTGCTTGTAACTAAGATGTTTGTTTGTCCCCACTATTCTCTCGAACCTCCACATTTCCTGCCTGTATGATCTCATTGATTCCCGGATAAATATAACATTGGTACAAACCACAGTGTGACTATATAATATGGAATCATAGAGTTGTCTTACACTTTAAAACCAGGACGAATCTTGAGTCTACCAATACTTTGAGTACCCTTAATTTAATATTTAAGAGAAATTTAAATTTTCAGAATTTTTAATTTTCTTAGAAAATAAAATAATCAAAAATAAATAATTACAAGAAAATTAATTTTCAAGAATTTTGATTTTTCTTAAAAATTAAATCAAACGTAAATTATTATTTAAGAAAAAATTAAGTTTAAGAATTTTAAATTTTATGGAAAAATAAATAAATCAGAAATAAAAATTATGGCTAAGTCCAAATTATTTAAAATTCAAAAATCTCAAGTGTTGATAATTTTTGAAAATTTAAAAATCTGAAAATATGGGAACTTGACTGTTTGGGCTGACACACCAGATCTGATCTGTATATCGATCAACAAGCTCTCATATCAATGGTTAGGTCCCGAATTATCGTAGAAGGGGGGGGTTGAATACAATAATCACTAAATTAGAAATTCTTTCGAATCTTTAGCGGATATAGATTTAGTGTTCGGTTAGTGGTTTCGTGTTCTTGAGAGAAATAGTATTTGGAACAATAAAATGAGGAACACAAGATATTCGGGGAAATATATATTCGTATATAAATCCTCGAGGGTGTTGCTACACACCGGTAAATAAATTAACCAGCTACAATCTAAGAACAACAAAGTTCCTAGCTTCTACAAAGATCAACAATTAAATCCTATACACTGAATCTTCATCATTTCTGAAATCCTGAAAGTCTTTAACCTTTATTCTTCACTGAGGCATGAACATATTAATAAACTTCTTTCAGTGACCTGTAAACAGACTTCAAGCCTGTTAGTGTATACTGAAAATATTTATTTGAAGTATGTACATTTATTTCTGGCCAGTTTATTTCAGAATCATTTGAATGTTTACATGTAGTCTAATATTATATATTGTGAACAATCTAGTATCAAATGGGATACAGAATATTAGATTGTTAAATACGGTTATATAATATAATAAAGTTCACAGCACAGGTGGTGTTGGACAATCCACTGGTATGGCTGTAGTATTATTTAGATTAGTTTATATTGACTAATAAATAATACTAGTATACTTTGTGTATATTGAACAGGATCAAATTTAAAATTGTTCCCTTAATACTGATTAAGAAGGAGAACTAAGATTCTATGTTATTATTAATGCTTAGGTTCTTAATCCGGAAATAGTAATTAACACGTGTATATTATTTACATGCTTTGATTTATATATGAAATAATTCTTTTGAATTATATCATTATATTTTGGGTGATGGAATTATATACATGGTGGATATTATTTATTGAAGGAATCCATGTCCTGATAATATTCGGGTTAATGATGTCCCCTTGAAAGCTCAAAAAGATTTAATTATGTGAAACCCTGCAGGTGGAATTTATTCTGGCATAATTAAATAAAGGTTGAGTGGATGATCAAGGATAAAAGATATTAATTAAATAAATTATCAGTAATTTATTTAATTAATGGACATATGATATTTTAAACATGGGGAACTTAATAAGCAAATAATATTGGAACCGAATTAATTAAATTACGGTATTAGGAAAGGTAGTGCAAATATTAATTCTTTAGTGGATTGAATTAATATTTAATTACATTGGACTAGGCTCAAGATGTAATTAGAAGGCCCAACCTAATTATCCATGGTCCCTATTGTAGCCTATATATATTCTTATTTTCTTCTTGCTTGGAATTGTGTGAAAACATATTGTAGCCACCAAGGAGCAAGAAGAGAGGATAACTTGAGAAGACGGAGGCCACACTTCGCTCAAGGGAATTTGGGAATACAATAGAAGAGCGTGGAATCAACCATTAACAAGGTAATCCTCTTTTCGTAATCTTTATCGTAAAACGTAGTAACACCCTAAGTCCGTGGTTCCCAACAAAGCCTTCTTATAATCTTTTGATTCTTTGTATTTGCCTTGTCTTCATTCATCCTGATTTCTTGTGTAGTCATAGTATTATTAACCTGTCCTGTTCTACTATTGTTCTCGTGTTGAGTTATCGCGTAACTGTTCATACGGCTACGCAGTCTCACCAACATCTGACTTATCTTTTGTCGGACTAGGTTTTACTTCCAAGAATAAGAAGAATAGAAGTAGAAATGGCAGGATAGGAACTAATGGCCCTAGGAAGTTATGTAATAACTGTGGTTCTGCTGGTCACCTTACTCATGCTTGTAGAAAGGTTAAAGCAGATAATATGAAGAATGCTTATGTGCATAACATGCCTAACATGCCTAAAGTTTCTAAGTGTGATAAATTTGTTTGCATGCCATGTGTAGTATCTTTCATGCACACTTATCTTAATTCCACACACTTACATAATACATCTCATGATCATGATAAGCATGTTAGTAAGAACACTGGTAGATCAAAGACTGTAAGCCCTCCTAAAGCTAGGAAAGTGGCACCTATCACCAAGCCCAAGAGCAAGCCTGTTGGTGCTTCTAAAAGTGACAAGGAAACAGTCAATGATAAAGCAAAAACGGTTGTGCAAGACATGCCTGTACAATAACAACTATGTCAAATTGAAAACCACTTTCCTAGAAATTACTAGAACAAACTTCTTAAATTAATAAATTTTGAAAGGAATAAATACGAATTTTCTTTATTTCTGATTTGGGGCGATTTTGTCAAAAACGGGTTCATCGAACTTGTAAGGCTGTGGGTTTTAAGCGAGACCGATGTGACTCCTCCACTACCTGGAAATCAAACCATTGATGAATATTGAATTGAAGTATTCTATTCAAGGCAAAATTACGAATATTGGAAGGTATACACGCCACCCATCGTGGCGTACCAAGTTCCATAGATTTCGAATAATTTAAGATTTGATGATGGTATACACTTAGCTATGAAAAATAATATAGTCCACCCCAACGTGGCATATTGTTTAGTAATATGACCGAAGTAACATTTAAACAAAATTAGGTGGTATACATGTCACACATCGTGGCGTACCAGAAGCTTATGGTGTTTAGATGTTAGTGCATTAAATTTTAATAATTTAGATCTTAATAATTAATGCACCCTTATTTATGTGATTTTTTTATGTATGATTCTCAGGATAAAATGGGCTTTAATCCACTATTCACCATACTTAAGGATAACAAACTTACCGGACCTAACTATATAGAATGGAAACGAAATTTGGATATTGTGTTGACTGCTGAGGAGTACAAGTTTTGCACTTATGAACCCAAGCCTGAACAGCCTGCTGTTGATGCTCCTGAAGATGAGAACGAGTATTATAAACGGTGGATTAAGGCTGATGAAATGTCGCGATGTTACATTCTGGCAGCAATGTCGGGTGTTTTGCAGCATCGGCATCAGTCTATGGCCACTGTTTCAGATATGCTCTTTAATCTCACGGAACTTTTTGGAGATCAGAATAGGGCTGCTAGGCAAGTAGCCATGAAGGCTTTAATGAACACTCAGATGGCTAAAGGCACACCTGTAAGGGATCATGTTCTCAAGATGATGTCTCATCTGAATGAGATAGAGATCCTTGGTGCTGAACTTGACGGGGAAACCCAGATTGACATTATCCTTATGAGCTTGTCCAAGAGTTTTGAGCAGTTCCGCTTGAATTACAACATGAACAAGAGGCAGTATAGTCTTGCGGAACTGCTGACAGAACTTCAGGCAGCTGAAAGATTATTTCGGCAGAGTGTTCAAGTGAATATGGCTGAGAAAGGTTCTTCCTCTAAGCCGAAAGGGAAGAAGAAGAAAAAGGCTCAGACACAGAAAGTTGTGAAGGCAGTGGGAGTTCAGGGTGGTGTGAAAAAGCCTAAGGGAAAGTGCTTCAGATGCAAACAGTCAGGTCACTGGAAACAGGATTATCCTCTTCCTAAGAAGACAAACAATACTGGTATGTCTCTTTCTCTAGTTACAGAAATATTTATAGCGGCTATATCTACGAGCACTTGGTGTGTAGATACAGGAGCCACTGATCATGTTTGTAATTCTATGCAGGGGTTCCAGCTATCCAGAATGCTTAGAGATGGTGAGATATACGTGTTCATGGGAGATGCTACGAAAGTAGCAGTAGTTGCAGTAGGAGTTATTCATTTATCTTTTGGTTCTGATAGGATTTTGGTTTTGAACAATTGTCTTTATGTACCTTCTTTTAGAAGGAATTTAATTTCGGTTTCTAAACTTGCTTTGGATGGTTATAATGTTTGTTTGGATCGTAATGTTTCTATTATGATGAATAAACAAATTATATGTTCTGGTACATTGCAAGACAATTTGTATATAATTAATCCTAGTCAACCTGCACTGCAACTGCAATTTAGGGAATTGAACAACACATCTTCTAACTCTACTAAAAGAAAGGAACCTTCTAGTTTGAACCAAACATATCTTTGGCACTTGAGATTAGGTCATATTAACTTGAGGAGGATTCAAAGACTGGTAGTAGACGGGCCTTTAAGCTCATTGGCAGTGGAGCCATTTCCAGTTTGTGAATCCTGCTTGGAAGGTAAAATGACTAATAGGCCTTTCAAGGCAAAGGGGAATAGAGCCAAACAAGTATTAGAATTGGTTCACTCTGATTTATGTGGACACATGAATATCCAAGCAAGAGGTGGTTATGAATATTTCATCACTTTCATTGATGATTATTCTAGATATGGGTACGTTTATTTGTTGCGCCGTAAGTCTGAGTGCTTTGATAAGTTCAAAGAGTACAAAGCTAAAACGGAGAAGCGACTTAATAAAAGTATCAAGTCACTACGATCAGATCATGGTGGCGAATACTTGCTTGGAGAATTTAGGGAATATTTATCAGAAAATTGGATAGAATCCCAATTAACTGCACCAGGAACACCCCAGCAGAACGATGTAGCAGAGAGAAGGAACCGAACTCTTTTAGAGAGTGTTAGATCGATGATGAGTTATTCGGATTTACCCAAGTCATTTTGGGGACATGCCTTAGAGACAGCAGCTTATCTTCTGAACTTAGTACCTTCTAAGTCGGTTCCTAAAACCCCCTTAGAATTGTGGACCGGGGATAAACCGAGTCTAAGACATATTCGAATATGGGGTTGTCCAGCACATGTACTGAACAAGAACGCGACTAAGTTAGAATCTCGTACAGAATTAAAGTTATTTATAGGCTACCCCATGGGAACGAAAGGATATTTATTTTATAGTCCGAAGAATCGGGATGTCATTGTTAGCATCAATACAAGATTCTTGGAGGAGGACTATATAATGAATCACAAACCCATGAGTCGTGTCGTTTTAGAGGAACTAGTGGGAGGGACAAATAATACCCATGAAGCTGTAGTACAAGTAGAACAACCACAACATAATGTACAACCTGTCACTAATACCGCACCAGTGCCTCGTCGTAGTGGGAGGGTTGTTCAACAGCCTGATAGATTCATGTTTTTGGGAGAGTCTTCAGACTTGGTCCCTGGTGAACATGATGATGATCCCCGTACATACGAAGAGGCAGTACAAGACAAAGATGTAGATCTTTGGCAAAAGGCGATGGAATCTGAGATAGAATCAATATATTCTAATCAGGTCTGGGAGCTCGTGGAACCACCCAAAGGTATAAAACCTATTGGATGTAAGTGGATCTACAAGAAAAAGAGGGGATTAGATAAAAAGGTGAAAGCCTGGAAAGCAAGACTTGTTGCGAAAGGGTATACTCAGAAAGAAGGTATCGATTATGAGGAAACCTTTTCACCGGTAGTCATGCTTAAGTCAATCCGTATTCTTTTATCTATAGCAGCTCATCTCGATTATGAGATTTGGCAAATGGATGTCAAGACAGCTTTTCTTAATGGAAGTCTTGAAGAAACCATCTATATGCAGCAACCAAAAGGATTCATTAAGGAAGGCCAAGAGCATCTGGTATGTAAGCTTAAGAGGTCTATTTATGGACTTAAACAAGCTTCTAGAGACTGGAATATTCGTTTTGATCATGCAGTCCAGTCATATGGATTTGATCAAAGTCCAAGCAAATCGTGCGTGTATAAGAGAAGTGAAGGTAATGCAGTGGTTTTTCTAGTACTATATGTAGATGATATTTTACTCATTGGAAACAATGTTGAGATGTTGTCATCAGTAAAGGCATGGTTGTTTAAACAATTTGACATGAAGGACTTAGGTGAAGCGGCATACATCCTTGGGATCAAAGTTATAAGGGATCGCAAGAAAAGGATGTTGGCTTTATCTCAAGAGCCCTACATTGATGAAGTATTAGCTCGTTTTAACATGCAGAACTCCAAGAAAGGTTTTTTACCTTTTAAGCATGGAGTTGCTCTATCTAAGAAGCAGTGTCCTTCGACACCTAAGGATATAGAGAGCATGAAAGCAGTTCCTTATGCTTCAGCATGTAGAAGCTTAATGTATGCTATGTTATGTACGAGGCCTGACATCTGCTTTGCTGTAGGCATGGTTAGTAGATATCAGTCGAACCCAGGTCAGGAACATTGGAGTGCAGTAAAAACTATACTCAAGTACCTGAGAAGGACTAAGGAGTATATGTTAATTTACAAGGCCTCAGATGTATTTCCTTTGGGATATACTGATTCAGATTTCCAATCAGATAGGGATAAGAGGAAATCAACCTCGGGATATGTTTTTACTTTGGGAGGTGGAGCCGTTATATGGAGGAGTGTAAAGCAGAAATGCATTGCAGACTCCACCATGGAGGCCGAGTACGTGGCGGCCTCTGAGGCTGCCAAGGAGGCTGTATGGTTCAGGAACTTCCTTTTGGACTTAGATGTGGTACCTAATTTGCCTAGGAGCTTGACGGTGTATTGTGATAACACTGGTGCTGTGGCAAATTCAAAGGAATCGCGAGACCACAAATCAGCTAAACATATTGAACGTAAGTATCATCTCATACGAGGAATCGTAAAGCGAGGGGATATAGTTGTAGCTCACATATCATCAGAAGAAAACCGAGCAGATCCTTTCACAAAGAGCTTGCCAACCAAGGTTTTTGACAAGCATGTGGAAGCGATAAGAGTCAGATGGATGGACACATAGATTTTTATGTAATAGTCGATTAAATAAACACTGATGTACAAATAGAATATTTTGAGTATAAGTGGGAGATTGTTAGTGTATACTGAAAATATTTATTTGAAGTATGTACATTTATTTCTGGCCAGTTTATTTGAGAATCATTTGAATGTTTACATGTTGTCTAATATTATATATTGTGAACAATCTAGTATCAAATGGGATACAGAATATTAGATTGTTATATACGGTTATATAATATAATAAGGTTCACAGCACAGGTAGTGTTGGACAATCCACTGGTATGGCTGTAGTATTATTTAGATTAGTTTATATTGACTAATAAATAATACTAGTATACTTTGTGTATATTGAACAGGATCAAATTTAGAATTGTTCCCTTAATACTGATTAAGAAGGAGAACTAAGATTTTATGTTATTATTAATGCTTAGGTTCTTAATCCGGAAATAGTAATTGACACGTGTATATTATTTACATGCTTTGATTTATATATGAAATAATTCTTTTGAATTATATCATTATATTTTGGGTGATGGAATTATATACATGGTGGATATTATTTATTGAAGGAATCCATGTCCTGATAATATTCGGGTTAATGATGTCCCCTTGAAAGCTCAAAAAGATTTAATTATGTGAAACCCTACAGGTGGAATTTATTCTGGCATAATTAAATAAAGGTTGAGTGGATGATCAAGGATAAAAGATATTAATTAAATAAATTATAATATTTATTTAATTAATGGACATATGATATTTTAAACATGGGGAATTTAATAAGCAAATAATATTGGAACCGAATTAATTAAATTACGGTATTAGGAAAGGTAGTGCAAATATTAATTCTTTAGTGGATTGAATTAATATTTAATTACATTGGGCTAGGCTCAAGATGTAATTAGAAGGCCCAACCTAATTATCCATGGTCTCTATTGTAGCCTATATATATTTTTATTCTCTTCTTGCTTGGAATTGTGTGAAAATATATTGTAGCCACCAAGGAGCAAGAAGAGAGGATAACTTGAGAAGACGGAGGCCACACTTCGCTCAAGGGAATTTGGGAATACAATAGAAGAGCGTGGAATCAACCATTAATAAGGTAATCCTCTTTTCGTAATCTTTATCGTAAAACGTAGTAACATCCTAAGTCCGTGGTTCCCAACAAAGCCTTCTTCTAATCTTTTGATTCTTTATATTTGCCTTGTCTTCATTCATCCTGATTTCTTGTGTAGTCGTAGTATTATTAACCTGTCCTGTTCTAGTGTTGTTCTCGTATTGAGTTATCACGTAACTGTTCATACGACTACGCAGTCTCACCAACATCTGACTTATCTTTTGTCGGACTAGGTTTTACTTCCAAGAATAAGAAGAATAGAAGTAGAAATGGCAGGATAGGAACTAATGGCCCTAGGAAGTTATATAATAACTGTGGTTCTGCTGGTCACCTTACTCATGCTTGTAGAAAGGTTAAAGCAGATAATATTAAGAATGCTTATGTGCATAACATGCCTAACATGCCTAAAGTTTCTAAGTGTGATAAATTTGTTTGCATGCCATGTGTAGTATCTTTCATGCACACTTATCTTAATTCCACACACTTACATAATACATCTCATGATCATGATAAGCATGTTAGTAAGAACACTGGTAGATCAAAGACTATAAGCCCTCCTAAAGCTAGGAAAGTGGCACCTATCACCAAGCCCAAGAGCAAGCCTGTTGGTGCTTCTAAAAGTGACAAGGAAACAGTCAATGATAAAGCAAAAACTGTTGTGCAAGACATGCCTGTACAATAACAACTATGTCAAATTGAAAACCCTAAGTACGTTGTATTATAATCTTAGTTTATATTTTATATTGTAACATTTAAAGTCTATAAAAATGTCAAAGAGCAGACTGAAGTCTTTTTCCTTAAATAGTATCAAGCCTAATAATTCTATTTGGAAGAAGATCAAGAAGATCATGCCTCAGAAGAATTATGAAGAAGCTTGGAGTTGAATAAATCGGTTTTTAGAAAAATATTCTAAGTCAAGATCTCTACAAGTCACAGATTTAGTGTTATAGAGAAGTCATTCGAGAACTCCAGAATGACTTATAGAGAAGTCATGAAAGCTACTAGAGAACTCAGAGATATCGACAATCCAAATTAAAGACATGAAGATTGGAGATATTGACAAGTCATTTCTTTACTAGAGAACTCAAAGTTATCGATAAGTCAAATATCACTAGAGAACTCTGAGTTATCGACAAGTCAAATATTATTAGAGAAATCTGAGATATCGATAATTCAATTATCACTAGAGAACTCTGAGATATCGACAAGTCAAATATCAATAGAGAACTCTGAGTTATCGACAAGTCAATTAGTCACTAGAGAACTCAGAGATATCTATAAGCCAAAGTGAAGACATGCAGTGGATAAATCTCGACAAGCTAAATTCTCTTATAGAGAACTCAGAGACCTCTACAAGTCAAATCAACTATAGAGTAATGAGAGATCTAGATAAGCCAATATACTTATCAAGATGTCAAGTTCTCTATATACCAAACTGGAGATCTCGAGGTAAAACTCAAAGTACAAAGTGTAGACCAGTTCAATATCCAAGATTAACAATCAACAAACAATCCAACCAGTTGGATTGACAAGTCTAGAAAAAGCAGCTTGAAGAGTGTGCATGATCAAGGGTGAAGATTAACTGACAAAGGAAGATCAAAGTTAACACAATATGGAAAGATATGCTAAGCCAGAAATGAAGGATATGCTTTTCCTAAAATGGAATGATTAGTGACAGTTTACTAAAGTGAATAACATCTCTTATTATATATTGTGTAAACCAGTAGTTAACTATCATATAAAGTTAACTGGTCCTTTTGTTAGATGCAACAATTTAGATCAGAAAAATCTTGTATTCTCTCAAGGACGAAGCTAAGCTCTTTATCAACAAACATCCTAGAAATTTTGTAGCAAAACATTCTTAATTTTAATATAAAATTAAGTGAGTTTTGAAATATTTGTGTTCACTGTTATTACTTGTTTAATTTTAGTATTAACACATCTCACTGCAAGATTAAATTTACTTTGTTCACAACCATAAAAACTTCAAGAAAAGCATAAAAACACAAAAACACATTCACCCCCCTGTGTGTAATTCATTACCTAACAAAAACTATTAAGCCTATCAATTATGTTAAGAGAAATGTTATATATTCAAATGCTTCTAAGTCTCCTAGACCCAATTTAGTTTGGGTATCAAAGAAAACTTGATCCATAATGTAGACAGGGCAAGAAAAGGTGAAGCGAACCATGTGGATTTTGAATACTAGATGTTTAATACACAAGAGTTCGAGGATAGAGCCCTGCTATCAGAAGTGGACAAGTGAGGTGGCCCAGTATTAACCTTTGGAGATGACAACAAAGGAATCACTACGGGATATGGCGTGAAATCAGGAATGTCATCTTTCACTCAATATTTAAATGCATATATTTTTTGAATATCTGTTACAGTTATTTGTTGAGTTTCTACTTTAATAGTTTGATTATGGACATTGAAGTAATTTAACTTTATTATTTGCTCCATAAGTCAAATTGTTAGAGTATTAGTAGCATCACACCTCTGATGATTTATTCAGTGGTTTGTGATGAGGTTAGCAGCATCACACCTCTGATAATTTATTTAAGTGGTTTGTGATGAGTTTAGTAGCATTACACTATTGAGAATCTTTTTCAGTGGTTAGTGATGAGTTTTGTAGCACCATAAACTCTTGATAATTCATATCATTAGTTAGAGGTGATATATGTAGCATCATAAACTCTTGATAATTCATATCATTAGTTAGTGGTGATATATGTAACATCATAAACTCTTGATGATTCATATCATTAGTTGGTGATGATATTTGTAGCACTATAAACTTTTGATAAATCTAGTAACAATTCTTGTTGATAGTTTTATCACTAGTTAATGGTGAGTTGTGCATCACTACATACTTGAATAAATTTATTGACAAATTTTGTTAATATTTTTATCAAAAGATAGTGATGAGATTTTGATAATAGCGAGGTCTTTTAAATTTCCTTTTATGAAAAACTCACTAAGGTCAAAATCACGTGTGTATCATAGTTGGACATAATTCAATCTCCATGAAGTCTAACAATTAATGAGTTATGTTAGGAAATGAGTAACACATAGGGGGGGTGAATGTGTTTTACTGTTTTTGTGCTTTTCTTGAATGTTTATGGTTGAACAAAGTAAACTAAATCTTGTAATGAAATGTGTTCATGCAGAATTAAAGCTTGCAGAAAATAAAGAACATATATCTTCAAAACTCACTTAATTTTATATTAAAATTAAGACTGTTTTGCTACAAAATTTCTAGGCCCTTTGTTGATAAAGAGCTTAGCTTCTCCTTGAGAGTGTTACAAGAAATTTGATCTAAATTGTTACAACTGACTAAGGACCAGTGTTAACTTTATAAGTCAGTTAACTAATGGTTTACACAGTGTGTAATAAGACATGCTATTAGCTTTTCTAAACTGTCACTTTTCATTTCTATTTATAGAAAAGTAGATCTTCCATTTCTGTCTTAGCATATCTTTAGCATCCCATGTTTACTTTGATCTTCCTCTGTCAGTTAATCTTTACCATTGATCTTGCACATTCTTCAAGCTGCTTTTTATAGACTTGACAATCCAGCTGTAGGATTCTTTGTTGATTATTTATCTTGGATATTGAACTGATCTGCAACTTTGTACTTTGAGATTGTACATCGAGATCTCCAGTTTAGGTCTGTAGAACACTTGACATCTCGATAAGTATATTGGCTTATCGAGATCTCTAGTACTCTATATTTAGTTTGTCTTGTAGAGGTCTTTAGTTCTCTATAAGAGAATTTAGGCTTGTCGAGATCTCTGGTCTTCACATCTTCACTTTGACTAATCGATAACTCTTAGTTCACTAGTAGCTTCTTGATTTGTCGATATCTCAGAGTTCTCTAGTCAAATTTAACTTGTCGATATCTCAGAGTGCTCTAGTCAAAATTTAACTTGTCGATGTCTCTGAGTTCTCTAGTGAATTTTGACTTATCGATATCTTTGAGTTCTCTAGTAGACTTAGACTTATCGATAACTCATAGTTCTCTAATGAATGTAGACTTGTCGATAACTATGAGTTCTCTAGTGAAGAAATGACTTGTCGATATCTCCAACCTTCATGTCTTCTTGACTTGTCGATATCTCATTGAGTTCTCTAGTAGCTTTCCTAACTTCTCGATAAGCCATTCTGGAGTTCTCGAATGACTTCTCTATAACATTAAATCTGTGACTTGTAGAGATCTTGACTTAAAGTATTTTTCCTAAAACAGATTTATTCAACTCCAAGCTTCTTCATAATTCTTCTGAGGCATGATCTTCTTGATCTTCTTCCAGATAGAATTTTTAGGCTTGATACTGTTTATAGAAATAGACTCCAGTCTGCTCCTTTGACACTTTTACAGACTTTAAATGTTACAAGTATAAAATATAAATTAAGATAACAATACAACTTACTTAGGGTTGGCCCCAAGCTTAGCTAATTACCAAAAATAACGGTTCATTAATCTCCTTAGATCAGATGTCCATTTGACTTGCTTCATACTTTGATCAGGGACACTAATGATATTGTTATCTTCAGTGATCTTTGACATCATCACTTATATATTACAATCTCCCCCAACTTGTTCATTATGGAATTATGCACAAGTTTTGATAGATGATGTCAAAACTCTAACTAAATGCAGAAGTTAATCTCTAAATGCAGAAGTGTAGAAGTTAATCTCCCTATCTTGTCTTCTTTTATGAGTTGCATTTAGATTTACTCTTCTCTCCCTCTATCAAGAAGAGGATATTATTTTCTGAAAACATCCATCCAGCTGTTTTTGATAGATATATTCTCCCCCTTTTGACATTATCTCCAGGTAGAAAGATCCAGCTAGATGCACATTGTTCATGCTTTTGTCATTGTCCATTTAGAACACTATCTACATCTTCAAGCTTTAGTGTTATCTGTAGTGATGAGTTTATCAAGTAGAATAGGAGTTTTACTTAGATCTACAGAAGAAGTCTGTCAGTAACAAAAGTCCTAAGCTCTCTGTTCTTTTGAATAAGTAGTCTCACTATTTCTCACTGCACTAGTCTCATGACTGTTAAGAGTCAGAGTTCCCTCACAAGGATTACTAAATCCAGACACTCATCTACCTCTCCTTTTTCCAGGAAGGATCCTGCATCTCTTATTTTCTGTTTTCTCTCAATCTTTTCTCTCATCCTCACATGAAAGGCTCAATTATTGCTTGACTTACAGAAATAAGAGGTGGCTGAGAAGAGTTGTTTGTGATCATATGATTAGGGGTAATCCTAATCATTCTCATTTCATCAGAAGAGTGAATACTAGTTTGAGGTTGTGAGGTGGATTGTTTATCAGAAACACCTGTGACTAGGGTTACAGTTTAACTCAAAGATTGCTTTGTGGTTTTGACAGTGTGTTATCTTCCACTTATAGTGGGAACCTCCAATTGAATTGGAGGGGATTTGATTGGGTTACTGTCATGTACACCAGCCTCAAACCCTTATGTGTGTTTCAACACACTGGCACTTAAATGTGTTATACTTGCCTCTCTCATGACAGTATCATAGGCAATTGTACTTCTAGCTTCAACTGCTAAGGCAACTTCTGCTAGAGTTATGAGGGGAGTTGTTCCTTCTTGAGGAACCTCCAATTGAATTGGAGAGGATTTAGATAGCTCCCCCTCAGGAGTACTACCCTCAAACCTTTCAGCCTGTGAAGACTGTTTTGCACATGAAGGTGCATTAGAGATATTCATGGGATCTTCAGTGAAAACTGATGAATTCCCCATGTTTGTGGTGGTTCTTTTCTCAAATAACAAAACAACTGAAGAACATTTTGTGAAGTTTCTGTTCTTTTGTAAAACATGTTTCTTTTGAGAGTCACCTGAGTGGGATTGTATTTGAGTTTGTGTTTGTGTTGTTGTGCCTGGGTGAACTGCAGTTTGGTTTTGAAATGTATTAGCTGCAGTTTAGCACAAATGCCCGTTGATTGATTATCTGAATTTCCTGTTATTTTCTGAATAAATTGTGTTGGACCTGTACTGCATCGAACATATGTAACTTTTTGGAGTTTAATTAAACATATGCAGTGTAAGATACTTAGTTGCAAGCATTATTGCAGAAAAGATAATAATCAATTGAGTTGTAACACATAGCAATCATGACACAAACAAGATTAAAAAAATAGAGAAGAAGTAGAATTTTCATTAATAATAGAAACATAGTACATGAAGATATAGATTTCTACAAGTGAATCCTAATCCTAATTACTCTAGTTTCTGCTTCTTCTTCTTGGCTTCTATCCTCCTTGCCCAACACTGGTATGCTCTGGACATTGAGTGTGCAAGAGAAATGATTCTCTCTTGCAACTCCAGAGCAGCAAGGCGTTGCTGCTCAGCCACCATGGCACGTCTCTCCTGCTCAAGAGAGACTTCTCCCTCCAAAAATAGGAAGTTTATCTGATCATCCCACGAGAGTTTCTCAAAAATGTCAAGGGGAACATCAAAGGGGCTGCAAACAATCCCCCTGATGCGGACACGCAGTCCGAAAGGGTCATAGTAGACTTGGTTGTCAGCCAAATGAAGAGCGGGTTGATAAACTCCATTGATAAGCTTGTAGAAGACCGGGGCAACCATTGGAGAGAGATGAACAAGAAGTGAGTTTTGAAGTTGGGATGTTTGTTGAGAAAGAGAGTTGTGATGAATAATGAAGAGAGAAGGGTTTGAATTTATATAAGGAGAAAAGAAACCAAAAAGACTTTTGAATTGCCCGGTTAATAAGTGTAATAATCACACAAACATACTTTACAAGTATCTAGACAATTAGAAGTGACTTAACTTTCTAGTTACTATTCCCCATGCAAGTACTCAAGAATGTTAGTTCACTTTCTAGGTTAACTATTCCCTATGCAAATAAACAAGTACCCCTACACAAAAAGTAACCCTTCCTATTAGCAAAATATTCCACTGGCTAACTCATCAAAACAAATATTGATAAGGAATTATTTTGAATAAATTCAAAACACATATTTAGCATATAGTCAAATAAATTTAACTATTATCAGCATTCTCAAAACATCACATATAATGTACTAGTCTACATTCATTAGACTAACATATTCCACATTAAAAAAATTGCACATAAGCACGCAAATGTGTCAATAAATCTGAGTAATTATAGACAAAGTATGTCAAAAGTATTTTGCTGAACATAATTTATGAATTAAATTATTTTAGTTTTTCATACTTTTTGCTTCTTTTGATATGTTATTTATTAACTTTATATATTTAGGATATGAATTAATAAATATTCAGGTTGCTTAGAATTTTGAGAAATTCCAAGTTAAAATATGTATTGAGAAGTCTGGGTATTTATAGTAAAAGTAAATGACTTGTCAAGAACTCAAAAATAGATATTTGGGGTTTGTCTATCGAGAAGTCATTTTAAGAGATGAAGTACATATCGAGAAGTCATTTTAAATTACTCTTTTAGAGAACTCAAAATTGACTTGTCGAGATGTCAAATAAATACCCAGTTTGTCCAAAAAGTGGACTGAATTAATTCCAACTTTTATTTGAATAAATTGAAAATGAAATTAGAATGAATTTTTTAAAAGTATTTTACCAAAATAATTTGTTAATTTAAATTATCTCAGTTCTGAGTTACTAATAAGTCAAAAATTGTACTTGTAGAGAACTCTGTGAATAAACACTACTAGAGAACTCTACAAGGACTTATCGATAAGTCATTTTTAAGCCTATCGAGAAGTCACTCGAGAAGTCAGTAAATTGACTTATCGTGGACTCACTCGAGAAGTCCTAAAATGACTTGTCGAGAAGTCAATTTTTACTTATCGAGAACTCAGTTCTCTATATACTTTTGGTTTTTGTAAATCTGCCTTGTGTTAATTTTACATATTAAGAATGTAAATTAACAACTGAACAGTTTACTTAGAATTTGAAAAATTCTAAGTTGAGTTTGAATTTGAAGAAAAAATATGCAGAGATTTATGAAATATTTATAATTCATATTTCAGTTAATTTCCAATTTAATCAAAATTAATTTTGATTTACTAGAAATTAATCTACTGCAAAACATTAGCTGAGTTTTTGCCTTAGGATGAAGAGTTAAGCATTCCAATTTCACCTACAAGTCTAGTGAAAGTTGCTTCATCCAAAGGTTTAGTAAAAATGTCAGCTAAATGTTTTTCTATTGGTATAAAAATGAGCTCAATGGTACCATTTATAGCATGTACTCTGATGAAATGATACCTCACTTGAATGTGCTTTGTCCTAGAATGATTAACTGGATTAGCTACTATAGATATAGCACTAGTATTGTCACACATAATAGTAATTTTGTGTAACACTAGGCCATAATACATTAGCTGATTTCTAATCCAAAACACTTGAGAACAACAACTTCCTGTAGCCATGTATTCAGCTTTAGCTGTAGAAGTTGATACAGATTGTTGTTTCTTGCTATACCAAGATACAAATCTTTGTCCAAGAAATTGACAACTTCCACTGGTACTCTTTCTGTCAACCCTGCATCCAGCAAAATCTGTATCTGTGTAACCAACAACTTCAAAACCAGTTCCCTTAGGATACCATAATCCCAAGTTTGGAGTTCCCTTCAAGTATCTGAAAATCCTCTTTACAGCCATCAAATGTGATTCTTTTGGATTGGCTTGAAATTTTGTACATAGACATGTTGCAAACATGATGTCTGGTCTACTTACTGTTAAATAAAGCAATGATCCAATCATCTTCTATAGCTTGAGATATCTACACTCTTGCCCTTTTTATCTTCTTCCAACTTTGTTGCAGTAGACATAGGTGTAGATGTAGGTGAACAATCAACCATTCCAAACTTTTTCAATAGATCCTTGACATATTTAGTTTGGCTGATAAAGATACCATCACTTCTTTGACTGACTTGAAGTCCAAGGAAGTAACTCAGTTCCCCCATCATACTCATTTCATATTCACTTTGCATAAGCTTGGATAATCTTTGGCAAAGCTTCTCATTAGTATAACTAAAGATGATATCATCCACATAAATATGAACTAGGATCATATATTCACCATATTTCTTATAGAAGAGAGTCTTGTCTATGGTTCCTCTAGTAAAACCCTGCTTCAGTAGGAATTCTGATAGTGTGTCATACCAAGCTCTAGGTGCTTGTTTTAGTCCATATAGAGCCTTGAGTAACTTGTACACAAAATTTAAAAATTTTGGATCCTCAAAGCCAGGAGGCTGTTGCACATTAACTTCTTCTTCTAACTCACCATTCAGAAAGGCACTTTTGACATCCATTTGATACACTTTAAAGTTTGAATGTGCATCAAATGCTAGGAAAATTCTTATAGCTTCAAGTCTTGCGATTGGAGAAAAAGTTTCATCATAATTAATTCCTTCTTCTTGTGAGTAACCTTTTGCAACCAACCTTGCTTTGTTTCTGGTAACTATACCATTTTCATCCATTTTATTCCTGAACACCCATTTTGTTCCAATAATGCTTCTGTTCTTGGGTGCAGGAACTAACTTCCAGACTTTGCTTCTTTCAAACTGATTCAGCTCTTCCTGCATGGCAGATATCCAGTCAGGATCCAGTAGAGCTTCATCAATTTTCTTAGGTTCTACCTGAGACAGAAAACATGCATGTAGGCACTTATTAGCAGTTGCACTTCTAGTCCTCACACCAGCAGTAGGATCACCAATAATTGCTTCTCTAGAGTGACTTCTATCCCACTTCCTTGTATGTGTTTGTTGACTTGTGCCTTCATCCTCTACTTTATTATTGGTATAACTACAAGTTCCTTCTTCTCTTTATCCCCATGAGTTTGTGCTATCAAATTCAGGTGTCTGAGCTGAGCTACCATTTTCATGATCTTCCTGTTGAGTATTATAACACCCCCAAATCCGGGGTTAGGAATCTGGGTCGTCACATATCCATCCAATCCTTTTTCAGATGTGTTAATCCCCATGATCCAACAAAACCACATCATAGACCTCAGTCCTTCACACATACAAGTTATAATCTTAAAAACAATACATAACCAATAACATCTGTTATTACACATCAAATACACTTTCCAGGATCTCACACTATTACTCATAACCTCTACATGAAGTTATGAATATTTCTAACTCGAACAGCATCCTATCTGCATACTCTGGTCCACCTTGTGGGCAATCTACGTATTCTCCACGCAATTGCCTTCTCTCCAGCATACTGGCTATCTGTTGTGATATAATATATAAAAGCAAGAGTGAGCACTATGGCTCAGCAAGGTACATATATATTTATATGTATATATATATATATAACAATAAATATACTTCATATTTTTCAAAGATTTCTGAAAACATATATGCTTGTCAAACTTGTAATATTCTCAAAATCAACTGTAACATTATATCCACTTTATACTTGTATCCATCTCTTTTTCAAACTTCAAGTTTTTACTCGAACCAGAATTATAAACTGGATTTGATATTCACATCATGTATCTCATGATTTAAAACTCAGCCTTATCGGCCTTCTGTTGTAGATTGCACAACAATTTTCCAAAATGGAAGAAAGGGACTATACTGGAATAAACCACTTACCGGTGATCACCCGAGTACGAAATTTTCTCTACTAGTAGAAGGAATACAAACCTAGCCGCCTTTGGGCTTATCAAGACACTACACGGTGGTTGCCCATTGCCATGCAAGTCTGAAAGTCAATGGTCACATAGACCATATAACCGTACACTGCGCCACTCCGCGCCTGGTCACTGCCCTATACCTCTCTGTGCCGGGCAGGCCACATTCCAGTCCCAAAACAATGCTAACTTTTGTTTTAAAAATCCTTTTTGATGGAATAGATCGCTTAGAGTTGATCTTTAATCAGATGATTTGTTTTTCAACTTTTAATTCAATTGATCCTTGGGAGTTGTCGGAGTTTTGACTTGAAATCATTTTCAAATCCCTAACTATAGTAGGGTGATACATATATTGACTTCTTGTTTTTCACTGAGCGAAGAAGCAAAACTCTTATGCTTCTAGACCAAGTTCCCCAAGGTTTTGATAAGTTCCAATTGATTGATCCCTTCATTGAGGTTTAAATAATTTAGGAAGTATCTTCGGGAACAACGTCTATTTTTAAATAATTTTTAGAAGTCCGGAAAAATATTTTTATTAAATATTTAGAGTATCAGAATATTTTTATATAAGGTTTAATTAATTAATAAACCTTAAATAAATAGTTAAGACATGATTTAATACCCTATAAATACCTTTTAATAGTTAAATACTTTTTAAGTAAGTAAAATGATTTATAATCTATTCAATGTATTTTTTTTTAAATACTTTCTGGATATTTAATAATCCTTTAAATATTATTTTACATAATAAATAATCAAATAAAGATATCCATTAAATGAATATTCAAATACTTATTAAAGATATTGATTCAAATTAAATCTCAAACGTTCGCTCGATATAACTTACGCGAACTTACTTTGTTAATAAAATCAAAATATCTCAAATCTGGCTAATCCCCGAATTAAATCATTATTAAAGATATCTCCGACTCCCACTATAACGTATTATCTCGGAAATAAATTTCAACTTCTCATACTTGTATGGAATGAAATTATATTTCATAAACAAAAGCACATTATAGGCGTATTGAAATCATAGACAAGCATATATCATTCGTTTATTAAAAACTATAAAGCATGACATCATAATCACAACAGTAATTAAAGTATTGATATCATAAGATAAGATTTCGAAAACTTGCCTGATGTCCAAGCTCTACCTTGATGTATCCCTCTCGGTCCTGGAACCTCTACCAAGACAAAATATAACCTCGGTTAGTCGGGTTAACCAATGATCGACTTATTCTAAGTAGACTCACTCTACCCGATCTTCACTCTCTCGGGTTCATTTAACTTACGACATCTCACACCTCGTTACTGTCCATTTAAAATCTCGTTCGACACACCTATGTGTTCTTCTTACAATTCTTAACAACTCTCATGTTTTGATCATCTCCAAATTATATTATTAACTTGGCCAAAACGGGCGGTCAAAGTAGTACTTCCATAGTTGACTTTTCACTGATTTACTATTACGCGACTTGCACGCTAGCATTTTTAATAAATCAAAAAAATTAAGATTTAAATGCGAAACCATCTCAAGGACTTCTTGAGTGTTTTTTGATAATTATCACAAAAGTTTCGATTTGAAAATATGAATTTAAATAGGTGAAAACATTTCCAAAGTTCGGTCGACCATGGAGTTCTACTATTCGCGATAGTTTTACTAAAACGTTCGTAACACACAAACCGTTAAATCAATCAACACGCCGTCTTTGCGTGCACGATCTAGATAACTTCTACTTTTTAATCAAAAACAAACTCTGTCCTTTTTAGAAAACAAATTTCCCAGATTTAATCAAAACAGGGCAGTAGCTAGGCAGTGGCTACGCATCGTGTAGCATTACCGCGCGACTTTGGTTCAAACATTTTTATAAAATTGGAAAATTAATATTTTAATGAAATTGTTTTTGGGTCTTCTTCCTTACTGTAATATATCCAGTTACCATGATTTTTCCATAGTCAAATTATAATTTGTAAGGTTCCAAAATCATTACACAACTCCACAATCCGTAACTGTGTTCTCATAGAAATGCTTTTCACTAAATCCTCCATAACTCCTAAAGAGTAAATCGTCTCGCGACATTCTTTATATGTAACGAAACTAAAAAACAATATCTAGATTTTCATTTCTAGTAGTTCACACTTTACAGATTATTTCATGGCCGAATTCTCTGCACAAACCAGAACATGTGTAACAAGTCCACTACTTAACAACCACAACAAGATCTTGCCATTTCCACTACTTGTAACCAACATCAACACATATAATCTTCAAGATTCACTCATCTACTCATTCTTTATATCCTCTAGTGTAACATCCAAGAACCACATCTCATAATCTTAAAACTTAACAAGATTTAAACATATAAACCTTAAGCATTCACAATCTCTTAAATCTTGAAACCATATAACAATAATCCTTAAAATCCAACCATAAAATCTTTAAGGGTGAAGAGTTATACCTTATTGGATCCTTAGAACACCTAGTAGGAGTGTATTAATCTTGTAGAAGATTGATCTATCCCTAACAAGCCTTAGACTAATAAGAGAAATCAAGAAAACGAGTTGGTAAAATTCGGAGTTACTATTTAGCATCTCCTTCAAACATTTTTATAAAATTGAAAAAATATTATTTGAGTCTGAAATTTGATATGAAACTTACCTATGATATGGAGCAGCTACGGTTAAAATTTCATGATATTTGAGTGGGTAGATCTTAAGTTATGAATTTTCATTTCTTGGGGGTTCTTGGAAATTCGGAAATGGAGAAGGATGGAGAGAATGACTTTCTTTTGCTTGGCTCTTGAAAGTGTGTTAGGTTATAAGTATACATATGTGGATATATGTATAAGAGCTGCACTTGGACAAAGAAATAATAGAAGTATGGCTTGTGATTGTGTGTTGAAAGAGAGAAATATGGAGGTATGGTGCATGTACTCATTGTCCCCCCTTTACTATTCACAACACTATTCTAGCTTGATTGACTAACTACTAGTTACACTTCTAACTACTAGTTGGGTGTAGGATTATGCATGGCCAACTTGCATGGCTTCAAATTACTTACTCATTTAATTATCATTCATGCACTTGTCGTTTTATTCCGATAGTTTTCCCATAGAACTTTTCGTTTCGCAAGGATTTCTTTTATCGTCTATAATCCTTTAATCACTTCCATTCCTTTCTCTTGAATTTAATAACATATTGATGAGATTTTTATTTAACGTAGTATTCCTGGTTCTACACCATTCTTTACGGATTCTAAAACACGTTGTATAAGTGTGAATCTTCGAATTTCGACGGCTTTTGCATTCACTTATTTCGCTCGTTAAACAAGAATACGTTCTCAGATTCTCAAGATTCCACTATTCATTTATGGTGAACTCAAAATTTTTGCATAATCACATCCAATTATTATTCACTGAAGTTTTAAAATATTACAAAATTTAGGGTTCTTACAGCCTCCCCCCCTTAAAAGGATTCCATCCCGGAATCAGTCCAAAAATAGATGGGGGTAGTTTTCTTGCATGTGCTTTCTAGATCCCATGTCGACTCTTTAATATATCAATCTTTTCAATAAACTCTCATGCACTCGACCACTTGGCCTTGGAGCATTTGCTTCTTGCGATCTATGATCTGCATCGATTGTTCCTTATAAATTAAGTCTGGCTGAAGTTTATCTGCTCAAATTCGATCATACGTCTGAAGTCACTGTTGTAATTCCTTATCACAGACACGTGGAATACGTTATGAACTTGTCAAGGGTTTGGGTTAGTGCTAACTCGTAAGCCAGGTTCTCTATTCTTCTTAAGATCTCAAACGATCTAACAATCCTTAGACTCAGCTTTCCTATTCTTCCAACTCCCATCACTCTCTGCCAGGGAACCACCTTCCCCAATACTAGGTCTCCTACTTCGTATTCTCAGCATATTTCTTTTTGTCTATCTTGGGCTGCCACCGACAAGCCTAGCTTGATAAGATCTCTAGTTCCTTTGATCTGTTGAATCAACTTGGTCCAAGTATTCTTCCTTTGCCAACCTATTTTTTTTAACACAAGGAAGAACAACTCTTTCTCTCGTATAATGCTTCGTAAAGATATATACTCATGTTTGCATGAAATTTGTTATCGTCCATAACTTTAATAACTAAAGCTAGTCATTCCAACTTCCTCTAAAATCCATAGCACAGACTATTAGCGCGTTCTTTATTGTTTGAATGGTTCTTTCACCCTTTGGTTCCTCTACAGCACTGTTACTCGCGCTTAATGCTTCGTTCTTAGTTTTTATCTATTCGGATATACACTCTCTGTCGATTGATCTATATGCCAAAATCTGATCATATTTCAATGCACTTGTCTTTTATCACACACTTAGCGTCAGATTTAACACCTCTTCTTATAGACACGTAAAACACCTCATGGTCTCGTCACCATTTTGAAGGAAGCACCATCTTGCATGTACTGATCGATGCGCTTTAGAATATTGAACGTTCGATGAACTTTGAATTAGTTTCCACTGTTGGTCGACCTGCATCAAACGATTCCAACATACTATGCTTAATATGACGCGTCTTTATCATTGTCATATTTCGTGTCCTATCTAGAATCCTGGACGTATTCATATGCATTGAGAGTTGCCATCAGTCGCTTCTAAGGGTTTGGATGACCTTCTCCGTCCTTCATTGTGCTTCTGCCTCACATTCTTCAACTTTCCACTGCGTCCCATCGTCAGGGTATCGGTGTCTCTTTCTTATGCTTGCATAATAAGTGCACTACACAAAACTTCCTGTTGGCGATAGTTTTCCTCACTCTACCTGTCGACCCGTGTTCCTTAAACAGTGCACGCTCGATCTTATCCACAAAATATCTTGAAATTAATCCAATTATGGAATCAACCTTGGGTTCTTATTTGGTACAAACACTATTGGGGTTCCTTGTCGCTAATCGTTTCTTTCGTCTTCATAATAAATTATCAAGGGAAGATCTCGAGTATATGATACGATAATAAGCAGGCTTATTTAACCTATAAATTATAACCCCAAATAGTACCATGGACCGACTGGGTCCTTGGTAATCCTTACTCCAAAGTTACCGAAATAAATCCTTGCACTTATTAAAATCTTTGCTGGTTTCATTTTGTCCACTAATTCTTCGATCTTCTACCTTGATCCTCTGGCGTGTTGAGTATTATCTTGCTCAGCTACCAGCGTTCTTTTCCTTATTTAATCATGGTCAATATTCTCTTAAGTTTCAATATGACATTAATTCTTCCTGTTACAAGATAAGTTTCCACTCCTCGTTATTCCTTCTTGTCATAACCTTCGCTTCTTTGTCAATCTTGATCGACTCTTGCTTTCCATTAATTCTACTAGTTACTTTTCTGTTATCATAATTTCAACTTCATCCCTTTCAACTCTTCTTACCAGTTGTCCTGATTTTTTTTTTTTGCATCTCAAGTCCCTTCTCTTACTTACAGGGTCGGTCACCACACTGGCTCTCCCTCAGTTACGGAGAACTTCACAATCTTATTCCTTGATTAATCTTGATTATATATTTTACCTCGTGTCTTATGATACTATATATATATTCTAAAAATAATCACAGTCCTCCTCATAGGTTAAAATCTTTATTTCTTATAACACGAGCTTTATCACGGTTATTCTAGGTCATGCTTAGGATGCCTCATCATAATTCGCACAAAGGTCTTCCCTCATCGTCAATTATTCCTAACATCGATCTGTTACTCATCTTTCCAATAGACCATGAAAATTTATTACCTCAAGGTTCACAGGCTTGATCGCTCTCTAGTTCATTAACCACTAACATTGTCGCAACCTTGCAAGGGTGTAACCCCAATCACGACAACATTTTCCTTAATGTTCCTTTACCATCATACTAAAGGTTCTTATCGTAGATTCTAAACACCTTATTCCCACTCTAAAATAATTTACTCATCACGGTACTCCGGCCACATAATCATAGTATTGAGTTTTCAATCTCACGTCAGAACAACATTTCACATCTATACTTCCTGTTATCCATAAGGTAATCAGCCTTGGAAGAACGATTCCCAAAATATCAATATCATCTAGACATTCTTATTAAGATTTCATCCTGCGTTCTTGCATGAAAAATGCTTATGAATTCGCTTACACAATTAAATTGAAGGGTGAACTAGTGGAACAATACCTAGTCCACCTCAAGAAACATTAACAACTAGCTAAACAAAATGGCTAGCTCAATTAATTTTGGATATACAATAACTGAGTAGAACGATTAGCTAGACTTTTCCTTACATCATTTAAAATTTCAACTGGTCAGAACAATTGGCTAGTTTTTCAAGAAATTATATGCAACTAGCCAATTCAGTCTGTGAGTCAAAAATCTCAACACCATAGCCATTGAAGAAGTTATGGCTACCAGGATAATCGAGTTGAGAATACAGAGTCATTGAGTTCTGGAGCGAGATTCTGGAGCGAGAGTAACTATAGACTCTGAATAGAGCGTTCTTGGCATCGGAATAATCGATAGCCATTCATCAAATATTTCATACCAAAAAAAGCGTTCCACCCAAAGGTGTCTCTGTAAACAACAAATCATTTAATAGAATTGAACTTTGAATACCAACATCAATTTGATAGTTTCATTATGATTACAACGTTCGATGTACAACCCCCTTTTGGAATAGGGGAAAAGAATTCACGAGAAATCTCTGAACACTTGATCATCTATGAGCATAACAACTTGTTACTTATTTATGAACTCGAGGGAAGAGTCCAAGTATGAAAGAAAGTAATCGATATCCAGCAAGATTTATTCATTAATTTGATAGAAAATAATTCATCAAACATTGCTCGGATAATCGAAAAAAATATGGATAAGCTTAAGCCATACAAGATAATCATAAGATTTGATAATGAAGCATATTGATCGAATAAAAGACCTTTAGATAAGTTCCAGTTTAGAGAAAAATATCAACGGTTCGTTATCCTACGAATCCAAAGTAGGAATCAACAATGTTACTTGATATAGCTTATCAAGGTGACATGATGATGGATAGTTTGAAGGGAATCGCGTGACAGCAAGTGGACAACACGATTGGTCATTGATTATCCTTAACCGTCATCATTACCCAGTCGGGGATGATCTCACCTCCCCATCTTCGTAATTCCATATACCAATATTCGCGTCTCTAAGCATTTTTTTTAAAGTCGCTTAATAACTTGCTTTTTCGCAAATACATTCTTCATTCCTCTTTAGTTACTCATAAAATATTGTGCCCACGCGCCTGATTTGATACGTTAGCAACGGACGACATCCTGTCGAGAATATACACGTAGCTTCTAGTGAGATCCCACTCTTGGAATCCTACGTCAGACTCCCTGGTCTTCTCCTCCAGTAGTTCGGAGCTAGCTGCGTTGATTGCAGGAGCATGAAATTTTCAGAAGTTATACTGTCGATTCTCACTTTCCGCCCTGAACCATAATGGATTAACGGATGAAATGATTTCGTATTATCGCATAGCGTGCTCGTATTGGGATATGTTAAAATCTTCCTCATAGGACATAGATTCCTCAATGGTATAGCGAATACCCTTCTTGGTACAATCGTTGCTCGTCGCGTATTGGGCCCTTATTGTCGGAACAATACTTTCAACCAATTCAGGTAACTTAATAACCTTAATAGTAAAAAGAATTAAGCATCTTGATTCTCGCCTGATATGTCTCCTCAAGGGCAATCTATAAAGAGCCATGAGTAGCAAGACTCGGGTTATCCAATCAACCTATGGTATTGGAGGTATCGTCTTCATTCCGCTTTCTTCGGAGACCCAGCTCCACTTCTATATCAATATTACTAAAAAAAATCCTGTACAATTTTCTCCTTTCCATCTTGTCGATCTCAAATGATTCCAACAGTCTCCGTGTAACACTTCACATAAATACTTCAATATAACTCATGGTAGTCCATCAACAAACTCTATCGGCTCAACCGATAGACTCTCTTTTACACAATACTCTTAGCACTCTTGTCTCTGAGTACTACAACTCATTCTCTTCCTTTAATGCTGGCTTTTCAATCGACTGCTAATAACTCAACCGATACTTCTACTCTTAAGGCTAATGTTCCCTTGGGGCACTACCGTCGCGATTACTCCGTAGTAATCCGACTACGAACTCGATGACAGTTCTCATTAATTCATTTTTATCCTTACGTCTACCCGATTTTACTTCTATCATTTCCAAGATTTATAAACTAAAGCTCTGATACCACTTCTGTAACACCCCCAAATCCGGGGTTAGGAATCTGGGTCGTCACATATCCATCCAATCCTTTGTCACATGTGTTAATCCCCATGATCCAACAAAACCACATCATAGACCCCAATCCTTCACACATACAAGTTATAATCTTAGAAACAATACATAACCAATAATATCTTTTATTACACATCAAATACACTTTCCAGGATCTCACACTATTACTCATAACTTCTACATGAAGTTATGAATATTTCTAACTCGAACAACATCCTATCTGCATACTCTGGTCCACCTGAGCAAAGCTGCAAAGAGTTTGTGGGCAATCTACGTATTCTCCACGCAATTGCCTTTTCTCCAGCATACTGGCTATCTGTTGTGATATAATATATAAAAGCAAGAGTGAGCACTATGGCTCAGCAAGGTACATATATATTTATATGTATATATATATATATAACAATAAATATACTTCATATTTTTCAAAGATTTCTGAAAACATATATGCTTGTCAAACTTGTAATATTCTCAAAATCAACTGTAACATTATATCCACTTTATACTTGTATCCATCTCTTTTTCAAACTTCAAGATTTTACTCGAACCAAAATTATAAACTGGATTTGATATTCACATCATGTATCTCATGATTTAAAACTCACCCTTATCGGCCTGCTGTTGTAGATTGCACAATAATTTTGTAAAATGGAAAAAGGGACTATACTGGAATAAACCATGTACCGGTGATCAGCCGAGTATGAAATTTTCTCTACTAGTAGAAGGAATACAAACCTAGCCGCCTTTGGGCTTATCAAGACACTACACGGTGGTTGTCCATTGCCATGCAAGTCTGAAAGTCAATGGTCACATAGACCATATAACCGTACACTGCGCCACTCCGCGCCTGGTCACTGCCCTATACCTCTCTGTGCCGGGCAGGCCACATTCCAGTCCCAAACAATGCTAACTTTTGTTTTAATAATCCTTTTTGACGGAATAGATCGCTTAGAGTTAATCTTTAATCAGATGATTTGTTTTTCAACTTTTAATTCAATTGATCCTTGGGAGTTGTCGAAGTTTTGACTTGAAATCATTTTCAAATCCATAACTATAGTAGGGTATACATATATTGACTTCTTATTTTTCACTGAGCGAAGAAGCAAAACTCTTATGCTTCTAGACCAAGTTCCCCAAGGTTTTGATAAGTTTCAATTGATTGATCCCTTCATTGAGGTTTGAATAATTTAGGAAGTATCTTCAGGAACTACGTCTATTTTTAAATAATTTTTAGAAGTCCGGAAAAATATTTTTATCAAATATTTAGAGTATCATAATATTTTTACGTAAGGTTTAATTAATTAATAAACCTTAAATAAATATTTAAGACATGATTTAATACCCTATAAATACCTTTTAATAGTTAAATACTTTTTAAGTAAGTAAAATGATTTATAATCTATTCAATGTATTTTTTTTAAAATACTTTCTGGATATTTAATAATCCTTTAAATATTATTTTATATAATAAATAATCAAATAAGGATATCCCTTAAATGAATATATAAATACTTATTAAAGATATTGATTCAAATTAAATCTCAAACGTTCGCTCGATATATCTCACGCGAACTTACTTTGTTAATAAAATCGAAATATCTCAAATCTGGCTAATCCCCGAATTAAATCATTATTAAAAATATCTCCGACTCCCACTATAACGTATTATCTCGGAAATAAATTCCAACTTCTCATACTTGTATGGAATGAAATTATATTTCATAAACAAACGCACATTATAGGCGTATTGAAATCATAGGCAAGCATATATCATTCGTTTATTTAAAACTGTACAGCATGGCATCATAATCACAACAGTAATTAAAGCATGGATATCATAAGATAAGATTTCGAAAACTTTCCTGATGTCCAAGCTTTACCTTGATTTATCCCTCTCGGTCCTGGAACCTCTACCAAGACATAATATAACCTCGGTTAGTCGGGTTAACCAATGATCGACTTATTCTAAGCAGACTCACTCTACCCGATCTTCACTCTCTCGGGTTCATTTAACTTACGACATCTCACACCTCGTTACTGTCCATTTAAAATCTCGTTCGACACACCTATGTGTTCTTCTTACAATTCTTAACAACTTTCGTGTTTTGATCATCTCCAAATTATATTATTAACTTGGCCAAAACGGGTGGTCAAAGTAGTACTTTAATAGTTGACTTTTCACTGATTTACTATTACGCGACTTGCACGCTAGCATTTTTAATAAATCGAAAAAATTAAGATTTAAATGTGAAACCACCTCAAGGACTTCTTGAGTGTTTTTTGATAATTATCACAAAAGTTTCGATTTGAAAATATAAATTTAAATAGGTGAAAACATTTCCAAAGTTCGGTCGACTATGGAGTTCTACTATTCGCGCTAGTTTTACTAAAACGCTCATAACACACAAACCGTTAAATTAATCGACACGCCGTCTTTGCGTGCATGATCTAGATAACTTCTACTTTTTAATCAAAAACAAACTCTGTCCTTTTTAGAAAACAAATTTCCCAGATTTAATCAAAATAGGGCAGTAGCTAGGCAGTGGCTACGCGTCGTGTAGCATTACCGCGCGACTTTGGTTCCAACATTTTTATAAAATTGGAAAATTAATATTTTTATGAAATTCTTTTTGGGTCTTCTTCCTTACTATAATATCCCGTTACCATGATTTTTCCATAGTCAAATTATAATTTTTAGGGTTCCAAAATCATCACACAACTCCACAATCCGTAACTGTGTTCTCACGACGTTCTTTATATGTACCAAAACTACAAAACAATATCTAGATTTTCATATCTATTGGTTCATACTTTACAGATTATTTCATGACCGAATTCTCTGCACAAACCAGAACATGTGCAACAAGTCCACTACTTAACAACCACAACAAGATCTTGCCATTTCCACTACTTGTAACCAACATCAACACATATAATCTTCAAGATTTACTCATCTACTCATTCTTTACATCCTCTAGTGTAACATCCAAGAACCACATCTCATAATCTTTAAAACTTAACAAGATTTAAACATATAAACCTTAAGCATTCACAATCTCTTAAATCTTGAAACCATATAACAATAATCCTTAAAATCCAACCATAAAATCTTTAAGGGTGAAGAGTTATACCTTATTGGATCCTTAGAACACCTAGGAGTGTATTAACCTTGTAGAAGATTGATCTATCCCTAACAAGCCTTAGACTAACAAGAGAAATCAAGAAAACGAGTTAGTAAAATTCGGAGTTACTATTCAGCATCTCCTTCAAATATTTTTATAAAATTGAAAAAATATTATTTGAGTCTGAAATTTGGTATGAAGCTTACCTATGATATGGAGTAGCTACGGTTAAAATTTCATGATATTTGAGTGGGTAGATCTTAAGTTATGAATTTTTATTTCTTGGGGGTTCTTGGAAATTCGGAAATGGAGAAGGATGGAGAGAATGACTTTCTTTTGCTTGGCTCTTGAAAGTGTGTTAGGTTATAAGTATATATATGTGGATATATGTATAAGAGCTGAACTTGGACAAAGAAATAATAGAAGTATGGCTTGTGATTGTGTGTTGAATGAGAGAAATATGGAGGTATGGTGCATGTACTCCTTGTCTCCTCCTTTACTATTCACAACACTATTCTAGTTTGATTGACTAACTACTAGTTACACTTCTAACTACTAGTTGGGTGTAGGATTGTGCATGGCCAACTTGCATGGCTTCCAATTACTTCCTCATTTGATTATCGTTCATGCACTTGTCGTTTTGTTCCGATAGTTTTCCCGTAGAACTTTTCGTTTCGCAAGGATTTCTTTTATCGTCTATAATCCTTTAATCACTTCCATTACTTTCTCTTGAACTTAATAATATCTTGATGAGATATTTATTTAACGTAGTATTCCCAGTTCTACACCATTTTTTATGGATTCTAAAACACGTAATATAAGTGTGAATCTTCGAATTTCGACGACTTTTGCATTCACTTATTTCGCTCGTTAAACAAGAATACGTTCTCGGATTCTCAAGATTCCACTATTCATTTATGGTGAACTCAAAATTTTTGCATAATCACATCCAATTATTGTTCACTGAAGTTTTAAAATATTACAAAATTTAGGGTTCTTACAAGTATTCTCTTCATTTAATATCTGTTGTGCATCATCTTCATCTTCCACATCAGAATCACTATCAATGTTGAGGTTTTCAAATGCAAGGGCTTCAGCTTCATTATCATCAAGGCATTCCAAGCCTGGACACATGTCCTCATCGAAGGTCACATCTGTGCTCTCCATAATCTTCTTTTGATCAGTCACATAAACTTTGTAGGCTGTTCTTTCCAGTGAATATCCCTGAAAAATTTCTTCAAAAACCTTTGAGTCAAAATTTCTCACATATTCAGAGTTGTCTTTCAAAATGTAACACTTGCTTCCAAACACATGAAGATGCTTTACAGTAGGCTTCCTCTTAGACATGATTGCGTAGGGGGACATGCCATGTGCCTTGGTAATGAGATATCTGTTGTGAGTGTAACATGCAGTGTTAACAACCTCTTCCCAGAAACTTGTTGGCAACTTGGTATCTTGCAATATTGTCCTGGCAGCTTCAACCAATGTTCTGTTCTTTCTCTCAACTACTCCATTTTGTTGAGGTGTTCTGACAGCTGAGAATTCTTGAACAATGCCTTTGCCTTTGCAGAATTCACTTAATGTAGCATTTCTGAATTCTGTTCCATTGCCACTTCTCAATCTTTTCACACAATTGTAATCTTCAGCCTGTTTTTCTATTTTCTTGATGTGCTCAATTATGATGTGTTGAGTTTCATCTTTAGAGTACATGAACTCTACCCAAGTGTATCTTGAGAAATCATTCACCATCACAAGTGCATATTTGTTCCTTGAAATTGATAAGAAATTTACTGGCCCAAATAAGTCCATATGAATAAGTTGCAAGGGTGCACTTATAGAATTCACAGTTTTTGACCTGTGACTAGATCTTTTCATTTTCCTTTTTGATAAGCTTCACAAACTTCAACTTGAGCAAATTCCAGCTTGGGCATGTCTCTTACTAACTCCTTTATGACTAAGTTGTTAATTGCCTTGAAATTCAAGTGAGACAGCTTTTTATGCCAGAGCTTGTTTACTTCTTCTGATGGTTTGGTGTAGAAGCAACAAACACCATCCTTATTTGTTGAGTCAAAATCTGCAACAAACAAGCTTCTTTTCCTTGCTCCTTTCAGAGCAACTTCACCAGTTTTCTTGCTGATAACAGTGCATTCTTCTTTGTTGAATAAGACTTAAGGCCTTTGTCTGCAAATTTGCTAACTCTGAGAAGATTCACTTCAAGACCAGCTACCAGTGCTACATTATCAAGGACAACATTTTCAGAAACAATCTTGCCATATCCCATTGTGAATCTTTTGCTGTTGTCTCCAAAGGTCACCAAAGGGCCAACCTCTCCCTTAAATTGTGATAGCAGGGCTTTACCACCTGTCATATGCCTGGAACATCCACTGTCTATGATCCAGATGACTCTCTACACTATGCCCTGCATACAATGAGTCTTAAGTGTGTTTGGAAACCCAAACAGTGTTGGGTAGTTTATTCTTGGTAACTTGTTTAGCAGAAGTAGAATGAGTTGTTTTAGAAAAAATAGAATTCAGTGACTGTTGTGCATGCTTTCCTTCTGATGTGGACTCATTTTTTGTTTCTTTAAGGTCTACTCTCAGTTTGTGGCAACTCTTCATTACTTTCAAGTTGCAAAGAATGCAGTCAAACTCGTCACAAAATGAATAGGGATCATTTGAATCTGCTTCATTGTATTTGCAAGTTCCTTCAGCTGGCTTGCTAACAACCCTTTTACAAAGGCGAGTTAGATGATTTGCAGAGCCACATTTTTCACACTTCTTTTTAGGAGCATTTGCAACATAAGCGAAATTATTGCTTTTGTTTATCCCTATTTTCCCATTTCTATTTTTCTTTTTCTTTCTTGCATCTTCAGTTTTGGTTTTTTTAACAGGAGTCTTAGGACTTTGTTTGTTCATAAGCTTTTCTTCAGTATTGAAAGACTGAACTGATTCTTCAGTTTTCTTCTCTTTATCTTCATCAACAATTTCTTGATAATCAATTGTTCTTCACTGAAGTTGACTTCACATGCTTTGAATATAGGTACATTAACCTCTTTCAAAAAGGTTGGAGCATTCTTAGTTTTTTTTGCTTTCCCTTTGTCACCTACAGTCTTTTTTTATCATTCATGGCATCATAGTGCACATGGCTTATTCTTCTCATGATACTGTCCGACCAGTTCAGACGCATTTCTGAAAGATTTCATCTTCACTTCATTCTTTTTTAGCTTCTCCCTTAGCATTGCTTCAATTTCATTTGCACACTTGAGCTTGTTCTTTAGATATGCATTTTCTTATTTTAAAGCATCAAGCTCTACCAACAACAATTCAGTTTCTTGCTTCTCACTTTCAAGCTTCTCATTTATCTTTGTTAATCTACTAACTTCTTCATTAGTAGCCACCATGCTTGTGTGAATGTAAAACATTTCTGTGCTAATCTTTTCAACAGTTTCCTTGTATTGATTCATATTTAAATTAATAGTGGTAAGAGTTGGTGTCTGTGCTTTTGATGAGGATGATTCACCTTGCTCCAGAGCCATTAGAGCATAGTTTCCAACTTCCTCATCTTCATCATTATCTAAATCATCCCAACTCTTTCCCTCTGCAATGTAAGCTTTGCTTTGCTGCTTTTTCAAAAGAGCTTCATACTTTGCTTCCAGTTCAAGATAAGCTTTTTTTGCCTTCTTGGGTTTCCTGCATTCTATAGCAAAGTGGCCTAGTTCATCACAATTGAAGTAACTTATATTAGATCTGTCAACAGATCCAATTTTGTAGCCATTTTTGCTATCAGAATTGTACTTCCCTTTTTCCTTCCGGTTGGTATCTTTGTTGAAAGAATGTCCTTTACTCTTGAAGTATCTTGGCTTCTTTACTACAATGTTAGGGAATTTTCTAGCTAAATAGGCCATTGACTGATCTAGCTCATCCAGTTCTTCAAGAGTATAGAACTCATCCTTTTCCAATTCCAGAATGATTTACTCTTGTGAATCATTTATTCTTTGCTCACTTGTTAAGGCAACTGAAGTTTGAGATCTTGGTTCATCATTGGATGTTTGACTTTCATTTACAATTAAGGCACTTGAGCCATCCACAACATGTCCTTGACCATATCTCAATGATTGCCTTTGAATCATCTCTAGTTCATATGTTTTGAGAATTCCATATAGAACTTCCAGAGTTATTATGCTCAAGTCTCTCCCTTCCCTGATTGCTGAGATTTTCTGTTCCAAATGATCAGGAAGAGTAAGCATGAACTTTAGATTCACTTCTACAGTTCATAGTATTTGTCATGAAGTTGCAAGTCATTTATCAGCTTATTGAATCTTTCAAACACATCAGTAATACTTTCATTTGGCTTAGCCATGAAACCCTCATACTATAAAATCAATATCCTTCTTTGATTTGATCTAACTTCCTCAGTTCTCTCACAGAGTATCTCAATCTTTTCCCATATTTGCTTGGCAGTGTCATGGTTGACAATGTTGTTGTACATTACATTATTAAGTGACTCAATCAATATTAATTGCAAGCTGCTATCCAGGGAAACTTTCTCTTTTTCAGGGTCACTATACTCAGAAGGATCTTTTGGAGCATAAAGAGCTAGAATAACCATGTCTCCATCAGTAGATTCCTCAACTCTAACCATAGGAATGAAGGGTCCATTCTTGAGGATCTGAATGTAAAGTGGATTTGCCATCCTGATAAACAACATCATTTTCTTTTTTCAAAGAGTGTAGTTAGTTTTGTCAAAAATACGAATTTTGATGCTACTGATTTTCTGTTTATTCATTCTTCCAAGATCTTAAATCTGTTTACTTTCAGATATGGCTCTGATACCAATTGTTAGGAAATGAATAACACACAGGGGGGTGAATGTGTTTTACTATTTTTGTGCTTTTCTTGAATGTTTATGGTTGAACAAAGTAAACTAAATCCTGTAATGAAATGTGTTCATGCATAATTTAAGCTTGCAGAAAATAAAGAATACAGATCTTTAAAACTCACTTAATTTTATATTAAAATTAAGACTGTTTGCTATAAAATTTCTAGGCTCTTTGTTGATAAAGTGCTTAACTTCTCCTTGATAGTGTTATAAGAAATTTGATCTAAATTGTTACAACTGACTAAGGACCAGTGTTAACTTTATAACTCAATTAACTGCTGGTTTACACAGTGTGTAATAAGACATGCTATTAGCTTTTTTAAACTGTCACTTGTCATTTCTATATATAGAAAAGTAGATCTTCCATTTCTGGGTTAGCATAACTTTAGCATCCCGTGTTTACTTTGATCTTCCTCTGTCAGTTAATCTTTACCATTGATCTTGCACATTCTTCAAGCTATTTTTTGTAGATTTGACAATCTAGCTGTTGGATTGTTTGTTGATTGTTTATCTTGGATATTGAACTGATCTGCAACTTTGTACTTTAAAATTGTACCTCGAGATCTCCAGTTTAGGTATGTAGAACACTTGACATCTTGATAAGTATATTGGCTTATCGAGATCTCTAGTACTCTATATTTAGTTTGGCTTGTAGAGGTCTTCAGTTCTCTATAAGAGAATTTAGGCTTGTCGAGATCTCTGGTCTTCACATCTTCACTTTGACTAATCAATAACTCTTAGTTCACTAATAGCTTCTTGATTTATCGATATCTCAGAGTTCTCTAGTCAAATTTAACTTGTCGATATCTCAGAGTTCTCAAGTCAAAATTTAACTTGTCGATGTCTTTGAGTTCTCTAGTGAATTTTGATTTATCGATATCTCTGAGTTTTCTAGTAGACTTAGACTTATCGATAAATCAGAGTTCTCTAATGAATGTAGACTTATCGATAACTCTGGGTTCTCTAGTGAAGAAATGACTTGTTGATATCTCCAACCTTCATGTCTTCTTGACTTGTCGATATCTCACTGAGTTTTCTAGTAGCTTTCCTGACTTCTCAATAAGCCATTCTGGAGTTCTCGAATGACTTCTCTATAACATTAAATCTGTGAGTTGTAGAGATATTTTTCCTAAAACAGATTTACTCAACTCCAAGATTCTTCATAATTCTTCTGAGGCATGATCTTCTTGATCTTCTTCCAGATAGAATTCTCAGGCTTGATACTGTTCATAGAAAAAGACTCCAGTCTGCTCCTTTGATATTTTTACAGACTTTAAATGTTACAAGTATAAAATACAAATTAAGATAACAATACAACTTACTTAGGGTTGGCCCCAAGCTTTGCTGATTACCAAAAATAACAGTTCATTAATCTCCTTAGATCAGATGTCCATTTGACTTGCTTCATACTTTGGTCAGGAACACTAATGATATTGTTATCTTCAGTGATCTTAGACATCATCACTTATATATTACAAGTTCTTTGTTGAATATCATTATCAGTAGTATACTTAGTGAATAGTAAATCATGTTTGATTATGAGATTTTATTTTTGTCATTATTAACATATAATGACAGTACCAAGTAATCAGAAGGAAGACAGCTTAGAAAATCTAGATGTTGAAGATCTTTCTGGATGATGAAGATGAACCTGAGGTTGTTCCAAATGAAGATGTAAATGCAAATGATCTTTTCAATGATCACAATTCTGATTCAGACTCTGATGGGAATGGTCCTAAGACAAGCAAAGATAGTCAAACTATTTCTGGACCTAGTTCTCAAAATTTAAATTCTGAAGGACGAATTGATAGTGGTGATATTGAAAGTGGTTCAGATGCATGTAATGATAGTGGAAACTAAAAGAAGCACAGTCATACCATCTTTGGAACAATCCACAAACTTCAGATTCTAAAGATCATGCTGACAACAACTCAGGGGGAGCAAAAGAGAAAGAACAAGGATCCGCTAGTCAGACTCAACATAATTCTGAAAATGCTGAATCATCAAGAGCTAGTCTACTAAGATGTAAGAATGGAGTAAAAACCATCCTTGGCACTTGATACTTGGTGTTTTTGATACTGGAGTAAAGGTTAGAGGATCAGAATAAGAAGAATAAGGATCTACTAGTCAGACTCAACTTAATTCTGGAAATACTGAGTCACCAAGAGCTAGTCTACCAAGACGTAAAGAATGGTGTAAATACCATCTTGGGCATATGGTACTTAGTATTTCTAATACTGGAGTAAGGGCTAGAAGAGCTGCTGCAAACAAGTGAATAAAATCGTGGTTTTCTATCACCAATGGAACAAAAGGAAGTGGTGAAGCTCTTGGAGATCCAGATTGAGTGATTTCTATGCAAGATGAACTCAATCAGTTTGAAGATTAAATTTGTGGAGGCTTGTTCCCAGATTTAAGGATAGATTACAATCTTTAATTAGTGAAGATCTTTCCAAGAGTGAAAAGAATCCTGAAGCTGTTTCTGAATATAATAGGGGTTGATCCAGATCCAGATTTTGGTACAAGTTCAAGATTTATTCCCCTCAAAGCACTAAATCTCAGATTTGATTCAGCAACAACTCAGGGGGAGCAAAACAAGCAATATTCCACAATTTCAAGTTACTGACACGGGAAAGTAAGTTTACATATCTATTCATTATATATATATCCATGATTGTAAACTTGTTTTGAAACTAACTAATTACCATGCTGTACATGTTATATGCTAGTTGTAAGTAAGTTAGAGTTTTTGATGCAATACATGAGTTGTTTATATGTTTACATGCTATATGTTTACTCTCATGAAAATACTCATGATATTGATATTTATTTTAGCACACACACATCTCATTATTGTTTGCACTCTGATCTAAGACCCTGTAATCTCATTTATGATTTTATCATAACTATGATTTATAGGTTTACATCACGCTTAAGATTTTGTGCAACTAGCTTGAATACTCTAATTATATGTGGTGTGATTATATAATGTTTTATTAGTAATTTTGTAAGATTTTTGAATTTCAGACCCTAGGTAACTCTGACAACAGATTCCTTAGTCACTCTAATTCTCTATTTATGCTAGAATAACTCTGTTAATCTTGTGCTAGAATAAATATGCAGCATAACTAGTGATAGTTGTGACATAATTATGTTAGAAGTAGATTTTAATTGGTTTAGTCTTGTGTTGACTAATCAATTGGTGTATACTTGTTGGATACACTCTTGGCATAATTAATGATTGATTGTATGACTTATATGTTGATCCTATGTGTAACTCTTATGATCTTGCTATGCTTATACTCTATTCTGGATATTAGATCCTGATACATTTCTTATACTCTGATTACCTTAGGCAAGTATTATAAGCTTGGAACAATGTTCATCCCTTTTCCTCTATATTATTGATCTGTATTGGACTAACTTTGAACTATTTTCAGCTAATGAGATTTGATTGAGTAGAATTGTCAAAAGAATCAGAAAGCATGATAATCTGAGACATCCTTCATGAATCCACATTGTGGTAAGTAAAGGTAAAAGTTCTCTAGTTCTGAAATCACTCTGTTCTTGATCACTAAATTCTTTGATATTGTACTTCAGATGTTTTTGATCCTCAACACCCTCAGTGGTTTTAGGAACTGACTAAGTGCCTATCTCACCTCATAGTTTCTAGCCCAAATCATTAGAACCAGACACTTCTATAACAATATTCCATTACCTTACTCTGATACATCCCCAAGATTTTGCTCAAATTTACTAAATTTTATTGAGATATCAACTCAGTGATCAGATAAAATTACCATTTGGTATTGGAGTTGTGTTGAGAATGAGCGAGATAGTGCCAAGAAACACCACATAAGGAAGGAAAGATCAACCCTACAACTTTATCTCTCACAAAGAAGTGGAGTATCTATAACCTGAGGCTTCTGTAAGCCTGTCGGTATTCTATCAAAAGAAAATAGAGCTGAAAAAGGCATATAAACAGTTACTAGGTGCATTCTCCCAACATAATGTTATCTATTGAAAATTCACCTGTCAGCCAGGGCATCTATATGAGAGTCACTACCCCATGGTTAAAATGTTTCTAATGCACATGTGAGATTCACACACACAAGGAAGGTATTGACGCAACAATCGTTGTCAAACCATATCAAGGTCAATGACAATGGTTGAATCCTAGATCATGTTCATTTCTTTATCTCTGATCTTGAATGTGAACATATGATCCTGGAAGTTGCTCGATCTTAATTCTCAGATCCTAGTCTATGATATGTGAAATGATCTTGGACTTTGATCTTTTGGGTTAAGATCTTGGAGACTCTGATAAGTCCTCACAGACTTTAGAAGAAATCTTTGATCCCTAATGGCATATCGTTGATCATTGGTTATCTTCCCAGAATTCAAATCTGGAAATGATTTTGACATTAGTCAAAATTTCAGCTCGTAAATAAGGACTCAAATATTATTTGACGAGTTTATGAGGTATACTTCTTCATGGAAGTTGAGGGATATCAGGAATTCTGCCAATTAAAAAAAATACTAATTTCTCGTCTCAGAAGGAACATTTCTGAATCTCTTGACTGAGAGTTTCCATCCTTGAAGGTGGAAGGCAACTTTTGTATGGAAAGGATTTTCTTGCAGGTACACTTGGATGTTTGGAGCTTTGAGTGAGTGTCACACTGTGAGACTGAGGGACAAACACTTGAGTATAGAGTAGAGTGAAACACAATGTGAGATCACTAAAAAGAAATCACACACAATGTCTTCACTTGGTTGGTTGAACCTAAGGTTCTACTCTGGATACATTTGAAGGATTACTCAACTAAGGGGGAGAGATTATAAAGAGATTATGAACCGATGGTCTTTCTATAACTAAGAAGAGGGATTTCTAACTTTATTGTACTAAGGAAGGGATTCTTCATCTTAGGGGGAGAGATTATTGGGTTTTGGTTCTGGATTTCAAAATGTTTTCTATGTGGAAGATCTGAAGGTTATTGAAGATAATGTTTGAAAGACGTTTCTATCTGTAACTTTATATAAGGGAGAGAAGAATCTGTTCTCTGCTGAAGCTGAATGTGTATAGAAGATACAGTAGATATAAGATAGTATTATTTCCAAGTCCAGGATTGAAAGTTGAAAGCTGATTGAAGATTTTTGGATAAGGTGAGTTGAGTTATCCTCCAAACTGTTGCTTCTCCCTTATTATTTGACCGTCAGGTGCAACAATCAAATAAGGGGAGATTGTTGAGCAAGATTGAAGCTATATGTATAACTAAACAATACTGGTTTGGATAACTCAACATAGGACAAGGACTTCGAAATAATCTATGTTCCACTAGGATCAGTACATATTGTTTAATTGGGTATATGCACAAAAGGTTTTGTTAGCTGCAGTGAAGAAGAAGTCAACAGTGATCCGTATGAAGTTCATTAATATGTTCAGGCATCGGAGGAAAAAGGTTGGAGTCATTCAAAGTAGTTATCAGAATCAGTGTGAAGACCTCAAGGATTCCTAGTAAAGTTGGTTATATTTGGTAGAAGGCTTAACAATGGTTTGTACGGGTATAATACGAGAGCCTAAGAGCGAAACTAATCGTCTGTGAACCAGACCCGTGCACTAGACATCATTGATCCATGAAAGGAAACGAAGTATTATTTTTAGAAATACTGTTAAGTGGTTTTTGTACTTGAGGAGTCTGGAAATATTTTGAGGTACAAAATCCCGAAGATTAGAAGTCCTTCAGATACAAAGAATTACAGCCCGAAGACTTACAGAATTTATTTTAATCAAGGACTGATTTCTTATTAAATGAATAAATGGAAATTAATTAATTTATTTAATTTTATATCACAACTAATTTTAAAAATAAATAAATTAAAAATTGATTTTTATTTATATAAATAAATGAATTTCAAATCATTTATTTAATTTAATGTTAATATTTAAGTTTGGAAAAATAAATTAACATTTGATATTTTAAATATTAAATAAATAAATGAAATCTCATTTGTTTATTTATTTTAATATTAAATGTTTATTTTGTTCTTGCTAATTGCCAGCCAGCTCGGACAGGTGTTGTCTAAAATAAATTGACAGAATCAGGTGTACATGTGAATTGGGTGCCAAAACGAAATAAATAAAATTGTTGAATGAATATTCGAACCAGACTAAAACTTGTGCAAGGGAAATGAAGGAAGTCTGTGGTTTGAGTTTTGCCGCGGGTCCCGCACTCAATTGAACAAAAGAATCAACATGTACAAGAAATGAGATTTGGCAGAGTTAGTCGATTTCTGTATTGCACAATTCCACCTCGCGCGTGTGGCGAAAATTCGGCTCCCCCTTGTTGATCTGCGGAACGTGCGTCCAATCTCCTCTCCTAGCGCCTGGTGTTCAAAACCAAAAGCTGGCAGCCTATTCTGCTTTGATTCAAATAAAGAAATAAAAGAAAGGCTGTTGCACCTCTCTTGTTTATTCAAAAACAGTAAAAACAAAACAACCTCGAATTTTCTTATATACGTCACAGGTTAAGGTTGGAATGGTCCTAGTCGCTAGTAAAATCTCCGGTATACATGTCACATGTTCATCAAATTCAAAATTAAAATGGAACAAAAGAAACAAAGAGCAGGTTGGTGAATTTTGGAGTATACAGTCGCAGGTTGGAATTCTGAGTCGCCAATTACAATCAACAAGTCACAACTTAAAAAATTGTGAGTCGCAAGTTAATTTTCTCTGGTCACATTATACAATTTACAAAGCCATAAATTCAAAATGTATGGACTAAAATCAGCCAAATGTCCCTCTTCTCTCTCCAGCCTATTAATCCTATATAATCAATAGCAGCAAATCAGATCTGTATCTCCTCCATTTTTACAAAGTGCGAAGCTCTTACAAATTTATCTCAACTCACTTTGAAAGATTCATTTGACAAGGGGAGGTTATGTCCAATTTATTCCACACCATTTAAAGCCTTACAAACTTGTAACACTCATTATTTAAAGCTTCTTTGATTGTATTTAATATCATTTGATAAGAGCTTTAAATTCTTAGAGTGATAGATAGAACCCTAGATTGATAGTTATTATTTTTGGTTCTCTCTATAATTGTTGCTTCGAGTCATTTACATTCGGAGTTATAAGCAAACCTTTACGGTTCAATTTCTTAATAACAAGAATTATTCCGTGAATCTTCTTGTGCTTGTTTATTTCGTTTTTGAGTTTTATTTTTCGATGCAATTAATTTTAGAAAATGAAGAACATAGATTCACCCCTGTAACACCCCCAAATCCGGGGTTGGGGATCCGGGTTATCACGAGTTCCATTTCCCTTAATAACACTTAATCTTAATAAACAACCAACTACTGCATACTGTGACCCCACAATATACACACACACACACACCACTAGTTATAGTCTCAGAGATAATACCAAAAATAACACAAGTCATTTTATTCCACAATTATAAGTCATTACACCTCAAAAGGGTTTCTGAATAAATTTACAGATTCTTTGCCATTATTACAATTCATAAATATACATACTTCCGGTACATCAAAAGTTTAAAGCCTAGCCTATTGGTAGTTCCTACCTCATCTACAACCGCATCAACACCTACAAGAAACTGCGGAACATTTCCTATCCGCTCGCAAATTGGGAGCTTGGTCATGTTCATCTTGTCTAGCTGTTGTTGTGTGATGAAAGAATAAAGAAAGGGTGAGCAACAAGCCCACCAAAATAACATGTATAATTATTAACAATATATGAGAATTCTCATAATACTCATGAAAGTCTTGGTCAAGAAGAAATGAACCAAGTTTGATATCTTAATGCGACGAAGTCACAAAATATTCAGTATATATATAAATATATATATTTCAAAATCTATGAAATCCTCTAACATGTATAATATACACAGAGTTCCAGTTTATAACTGTATAGAAATATCGTTGCAAGGTGATCTCATATTTCTAACCTTATCTCAACGTTTTTCTGAAAATCTTTGTCATGCATAAGATAATCATTAACTAGATATAAGTTGAAAAGATGAAGTTACAAGATACTCCAATATACTTATATCTTTTCCGAATACTACTCGAACTGCCACCGTTCAAGCTATAATCAGTTTCAAAAGTTCATCACATAGATGATACTACAAGATAATACTTGAATAGATTGAATCTTTGAAATATCATTCAAAAGAAATGAAGTTAAGAGATACTTCATTGAGTCCCGATATATATATACACCTATATATATATCTCATACTTTCCTTGAAAACCTTTATTATGAAAAGTATAAACAGAGTTATAATATTCAATGAATTTGGAAATAAGAAAATCTTGGCATAAACCTGATATCTTGCTGATCAGGCAAAGATACCAATTAAGTCACCTTTTCTACTAGTAGATGGATGAATCCCCCACTGGTCATCACCCTGGCCGCATTAGGACCTTATGCTGGACTGCCACTCAGCCACTTACGCATTGATGGACTCCCACTGAGCCACTTACACTTTTATGGACTCCCACTGAGCCCATGTCGCTTATGCCGATACATTTTGATTGGACTTACTTCCCGAACATTGGGCAAGTAATCAAATTCTTTTATCAAATTATCAACTTCGTTACGCCAAAAATACACCACGGAGCCGGATCCCTTAGGTTTTGAATAATCGAAAATAAGTTTGATTATTATTCAAAACCATCGAATATACCTTATTCGATTAATAGTTATAAAAAAAAATATATATATATATTATAGTCGGGAACATCGACTCCCGGTTTAGAAAAATGTTCACCTTTGGGTCCCCTATACTAAGGGTATACGCAACTACTGCTTATCTCTGACTCTAACATAGGTATTATGTAGTTTATAAGCATTTGAATTGATAATAGAATATCAAGATTTTACAACATGCATATATATACCATATCAACATGCTCCAATATATCGCAAGATCTTCTAATAACAGTCATGCACTTATCTCAAGATAATGCATCAATATATTTACATCACAACAACAGTATAACGGATAGAAAACTTGCCTGAGTGTTCCGGGGTAGACTTAAGCTTAGAGTGGGTCCGGTAACCTATAAACAACAACATAAGCCAGAATTAGACCACGGTCGCTTAAGAAACTAGTCAAAACTCACTCATACCTTAACGGTCGCTTACGGACGCTTATACGCTTAACGATTTGCGTTAATCGCTTGCATACCCTTGGCTCCACCAATTTTAATAAATTAACCGTTACGAATTTTAAGGCGACTCTTTTGCGAGTACTTTACCAACTTCCTAATCCACCTTACATAATTGTTTCATGTTTCGATTAATCATTTAAGGGTCTCAATTATGGTCTTAAAGTCACTCGAGGTTTCGGTGTTCGCTCGCGAAACGCCATTACTTAAAATGGTCATTTTTCATCACTTGTAACTTGGATTTAGGCGAACAACATATTAAAACGAAGCTCATAACATGAACTATATAAACATGGAAAAGGTCAGAAGCTTATAGTGAGTTCACGGGTCCTAAAGTTTCATGCAAAACAGTCTAAGGAAAACGAGCATTACGACGGCTATGTTTACGAGATTCCCAAAATAATTACCACTCTAAATCCTCATCAATTCACTCACAACCACCAACACAACAATATTTAACCATCATACTACAAACTCAGTCCCCAACTCCAAGTTTTACCAATTTATCCAACCAATCAAAGACCCAATATTCAAAACCAATACAAATCCACCAAAACTACTTATAATCAAAGAACAAGCCTTAATACTAACAATGCTTCAATAAAACTTAATGGAATCATAAAATCAAAGATAGGGTTTGAAGTTTATACCTTACTTAGATCCTTAAACGACTTACAAGAGATTTTAATCCTTAATAGAGCCTTGATCTATGTTTATCATGTTCAAACTTGCAAAGGAGTTCAAGAAATGAGTTAGAACTTTTGGAGTTACAATTAGTCCGATTTAAAGAAATGTAAACATGAGGGTCTTACCATGATTATTTGGACGAGACTTGTGAATAAGAGTTGTAGGCTATCTCAATACCTTTCCAAAGAGCTATAGAACACAATATTTGAGTGAGTATTGAAGGAGATATGGCAGTTTGAAGTTGCTAGTATTATTTTGGCCGAGAGCTAGAAGCTTGGAAATGGGGGGAGAGAAATGAAATGTTGCTTGGTTGATTTTTTTTTGAATGAAATGAAATGCTTGGTTGAAAATTAACCTTTCAAAATATCTTTGCTTTTGCTTTAATAAAGTGATGATCTCACCTTGATTACATCATTACAAGGACACTTGTTCAATCCTTATGGTTGGATGATGTCATCCTCCCCTAATCCCTTTGATTAGTGCTTAATTACTTGGCTAATGACCGCTTATCTGTTATACGGTTCACTTAACTTTCATTTTCGTTCGTCATTTGAGGGATCATATCCGAGATCTTATTAGTTGGGCTCCCCTAAACCTTTCTCAATATTTTATATTCCTTTTATGATCCTCTCTTATTATCCTTGAATTTAAATCCTTTTAATCATGTTACCTTATTGTCAATTCTTTCGGTATCAGATGGATTTTTAGGGAAAAGAACAAAGTGTCCGGATTCGAATTCTAACGACCTTTACATACACTCATTTACTTTATAGAATACCAATACGATCTTAGAATTTTCATAACAGCACTTCTATATAGCGTGGTCTGATAATTTTCCTTAATCAGCATCATCAGCAAAAAGTTAATATTCATCAGTGTTTCAAAAATTCAAAAAATTGGGGTTATTACAGTCTCCCCTCCTTAAAAGGATTCCGTCCCGGAATCAGATAGAAAATGAATAGGGATACTTTCTTAGCAGTGCACTTTCTAACTTTCAAGTCAATTTTCCAATTGTGGTTCTGACTAGTTTGATAACCTTTCTCCTAAGCACTTGTTCCTTTTCAATCTCTAACCCTTCTTGGTTGCTCCATATAGGTTACGTTTGGTTGCATGTCTATGCGCTCATATGCCCCTATTTGTCTGGCATCTGGATTACACTTCCTTAACATTGATACGTGGAACACGTTATGAACTTGCTACAGGTTCGGGGGTAGTGTTAGCTCATATGCTAACTTCCCAATATGTCTTAATATCTCCAAGGGTCCAATAAATCGTGGACTTAACTTTTCTTTCTTTCCGACCCTCATCAATTCTTTTCAAGGGAATACTTTTAACAATACAAGGTTCCCTCCTTCATACTCTTTGTCCTTTCGGGCCATACCGGCGTACTCCTCCAGTCGATTTTGGGCTTCTACTAGCCGTCCTCTGATTAGATCTACCATGTCCTTGGTTAATTGGACTACTTTGGACCTGAGCCTCTTGCGCTCTCCAACTTCATTCCGATACAAGGGAGATCGACATCTCTTTCTGTATAGGGCCTCGTAAGGCAACATTCCGACACTGTCATATCATCCATCGTCATAAGAAAACTCGATACGTGCTAAGTGATCATTCCAAATTCTTTCAAGTCTATCGCACAGACTCTCATCATAGCTTCTTGAGCTATAGGTTTTGCTTCTCAATACCCACTCCTTTCCCGTCCGTAATCGTTACTATCTTCCGTACCTAATACTATACTGGTTACACTTTAGTTTGTTAGCGTTCTATAAACTTTTAACAATAACGTCAACCTTAGTATCACAAACGCGTTATATTCCTTTCTAGCTGCTTCCATCTTCGAAAGCTTGATCCATCGTATAGAAGTAAAAGATTTTATTGAGAGATCACTATGATCATGAACACTTGTTACATTGCATAGTTAGTACAGAAGGTGGCCAGCCTTTAGTACTTGACAAGCAATTAAACAATAAATGGTATCCTACTAGGCTTCTATCACACAGATAGATAGTCATTTGGCAATACCTCCCCTTCTGTAAGGGTTGTTCTTCTCAGCTTATACAAAATGAAAAGGATAGAAAAGAATAAATTTAAGAGCATTATATATAAAAAAATATACTACCACAAAATATCTGGTTTGGAATCTACCTCTGAACTATAGAGGTTTATCAAAGGAGAATGAAGCATAAGTATCTATATCAATATCCAGTATTATCGCATCGCAATTCACGTGCCTGCATATTTTTGCTATTCCGTCCATCATTCTATGAACCCATGCTCTTGCTCGAGCTTATAAACAATCACCGCTGAAACTTCCTCGACAACGAAAATCGAATCTGGGATTTTATTGTAGACATCATCGTTACTAGAATTCTACGCTTTCCCCACAACCTTCCTCGTATAGTAATACGACTCTATATCGATAAGAAAGAATAAGTATTCAATAGGTAGATAATCCACTAGTTAGTCTATCAATGATAACTTATACATCACCACGACCCGATTAGTGGTACTCAATCTCAACATCCATTACAATACAACTCTCCCGGTTGCTATCATCTCATTATTCGCAGAATCATTGCTGCATTACTATAGTCCACCGTGGACCTATGGTAGTCATTCGTTTTCCTTGGAATCTTAATAGCTAACCATACGGAGTCCATACCTGTCGTATCAACTTCTTCTAAGGAGGTAACATAATCACCATTCATGATTCATGAAGAACACTCCTGATCCTGACGTACATGAAGCAGATAAAATTGCAGAAGAGTTTCAATGAAAGCAATGATAGCAGGCTAATACCATTATTAACTGTTGGTGAGACTGCGTAGCTGTATGAACAGTTACGTGATAACTCAACACGATAACAACACTAGAACAAGACAGGTTAATAATACTACGTCTACACAAGAAATCAGGAAGAATGAAGACATGGCAAATACAAAGAATCGGAAGATTAGAAGAACACCTGAAGTCTATCTACAGGTCACTGAAAGAAGTTCATTAATATGATCATGCCTCAGTGAAGAAAAAAGGTTAAAGACTTTCAGGATTTCAGAAAGGTTGAAGATTCAGTATACAAGTGCTACCGGAAGATTTCAGTGTATTGGCATTGATTGAATATAGACTGTGTTTGAAGCATAGGAATATGAAGAATTGAAGACAGGGTATAGACAGAGGTTAATGAAGACGTTATCTAAAGTACCAAAAAGGATTCCAGTGAAAGTACAGTTGTTTATTGACATTCAGTGTCTGAAGCAATAAAGTTGAGGCAAGCTTAACAATGTAATCAAGGCTATAATACGAAGACCTGAATTGGGGTTAGTCGTCTGTGAACCAGACCAGTTGCACTAAGCGTCAACAGCTCGTGAAAGGAATCTGGGTATTATTTATAGAAGGATTGTTAAGTTGAGGAACGTACTTGGATTGAACATTTATCTATTAAAGTACGAGAAGAGGTGTGCGGGGTATACAGCTAAACAACTCAGGGGACTAGTGAAGCTCAAAGTTTAATTGTTAAATTAAATAAATTATTTAATGGACTTTAATATAATTTATTTAATAAACTTAAAATGATTTATCTTATAAACTTTAAATAAGTTTATTTTATAAATCTAAATTAGTTTATTTATATAAGTTATATTTAAGTTTATTTTATAAATTAATTTAATTACAATTTAAACTTAAAAGGAAAAGAAACAAAAAAAAAGAAAAGAGAAAAAGAGAAAATAGAAAAGAAAACAAAAAAGAAAGGAAAGAAAAACAAAAAGAAAAAAACAAAACAAAACAAAACAAAAAGAAAACAAAACAAAAAAAGGAAAAAAAAAACAAAATAAAAGTATAAGTAACCTGGGTGACATAAGGTCGCCACAGGTGAACTTAATTTGTTAAGTTTTTGTTTAAGCATAGTACTTGGTTGCCACACAGGTTAACCCCCCCTCCTGTACCCCTGTCGCCACAGAGATAAGAAAAGAACTTGTCGCCACAGAGAAAAGAAAAGAACCTGTCGCCACAGAGCTCCTCAATTCTCAGCCGCACAATTTTATTGTGTATAAAGTCTACACTTTGCAGCAGATCTGAAGCAGTACTGTTTATCTTCTTCTCCAACAAAAAGAGAGCTGATAAAAAAAGAAGCGGAGATTTATAGAGGAGTTCAAGCTACTTGAATATCCGTTTAACTTCTCACCGGAGTAACGTGATAATGCCCGATTTAATTCTTGTATATTCTTAGGGGCATTATAATCGTTACCCGGTAATTAAATCCTAGTACAAACAAAAGCTAGATTATTGTATAGGATTTGATTTGTAAATCTTTGTAGTAGCTAGAAAATTTTTTGTTCTTAGATTGTAGCTGGTTAATATATTTACCGGATTGTAGCAACACCCTCGAGGATTTATATATGAATATATATTTCCCCGAATATCTTGTGTTCCTCGTTTTTATCGTTCCAAATACTATTCCTCTCAAGAACATGAAACCACTAACCGAGCACTAAATATTTTTTCCGATAAAGATTCGAAAGAATTTTTAATTTAGTGATTATCATATTCAACCCCCCTTCTACGATAATTCGGGACCTAACATTAACCATATGTCTTTATTAGGAGACGTGAAGCTCAAAGGTTTATTTAGTCCTTTTATAACATGGTCCTCGCTTATCTCAAGATAGTACCTTCTAAGATAGGTAGCTCGCTCACAGCGATAACATGAATTAAATATTTACCAGACTACTATTACGGTTGAGTATCATACAATCATCAAAAGAAATGTCAATCTTTCACACCATAATACCACCTTCACGGCTTTAACCATCATTACTGTATTCCTCTGGCACGAGCGCCTATAATTTCTCTTTTACAGTTAGAGTGTCGGCCACCTCATTGGCCTTTCCTGATAGTAATAGTTCCTTATAATCAATGTCTTTTGAACGATCTCCAACTAAATTTTCTACCTCATTTCCAATCACTGCTTGTGTGAAAATGCTCTTCCTTAAGCTTTGGTGAGAAAAAATAATATCACCATTTTTCCATAAGTTATTTCCTCGGTCTTTAGAGGTTAACATTATCACGACTAACTCTCAATCATACTTAGGACGTCTCTTATCTTGGTTCCTTCTTGTTTTCACCAATCTCAACCTTCATTGGGTCAATCTATACTTTCTTATGGTTCAACACGTGCCCATCTGGCATTATTATAATTACGTAATATTTTCTTTATCAAAATTTCTATTCTTCAGTACTTTGAATATTGCCTTTCTCCTTGTAAGACCTCTAAGGTTATCTTTGAATCATTCCTCCTGTATTCCCTGGATACAGGGCATATCAAAATGCCATTTACTAATACTAGAACCATTGTCTATATACTTCTAAAAATTCCTCCACTGATCCTTAAAGGTTGTTGTTACCCTAATCCTTTCCAATTCATACTGTCGAAACTCATACGGTCCCTATTAAGGGTGAAATGCCAACCTTTATGCATTCCCCTAAGATTCATCTCAAGTTATCGAGGTTCCATCCTTAATTCCACCTTTAAAAAGGTACTTGCATCCTTCCTTGGATAAATCAAGTATTCAATCATTCCCACCTCAATAGTCTATACCTAATTTCACAATAACATCCTTATTCAAACTGAAGTCAATCCATATGGCCTCCAGAAGATAACAATGGTTATCTACCTTTCTTTCCTGATTTGGTAATGATAAAATGGATGTTCTGGAAGATATTGGTTGTGTTCAAAGTGAACTTTTTAGTTCTAATTACTCTTTTACCTCTGTTATTTATCTTAACAGTCATCTCAATGTTGGGATATCTTTTGTACCTGGTGTCTCCTTTTGCGTATCCATTCACCGGTGTTACATACACCTCATATTCTTGAAGGTCACTTCCTTCATCCAAATTCCTAATTTCTTGCTTTCCTATCTCCTCGGTCCATCCGTGTTTTCTTATTAGCCCATCGATCTATCTCGAAGTGTCTTCAAATACTCCCAACTTAAAGGGGATAATATATATATACATATCATTTGTGCCTTTAACTATCAACTTTAACTCATGGTGAATCACCCTCATCCTGATGATCATACACTTTTCTATTTCTATTACTACGAGTCTTTAGGGTTTCCTCATACCCAACTCCCTTATCATTCCTCAAACTCTATTGCCTTTATATTCCTTTCCACTTCAGTTTTTTTATTATTATTACAATCATTTCATGAACCCATTAATCATTGACTTCAAACATCACGTCATTCTGGGATTCGTGTCCTCAGGACGAGTCTTGCCAACTTTTACAACTTAGATTCATAATTCATCATACTCGCCTGCCTTTGTTCTGGCTCTAAAGCTTTTACACTATCTCTATAACCTTGGGAAGTACTTTCCCGAAAACAATTGACTGAACTTTAATCGGTTTATTATAACCTCTGGCCCCGTGTCTTTCTTGGCCTTTCACCAGTGGGTGGCCTCTCTCTTAGGAAGGTAAGTGACAAAAATAGTCTTTTGCGCTTCATCAATCATTTAGAATCTCAAATGATTCCTATATTTCCTTTAGCCAGGCTCTTGCCTCGACTGGGTCAACCTATTCCTTGGAATTCTGAGAGCTTAGCGACTTAAAGGTCATGAAAGAATTTCCCACCGCATTGTTTCCTCAGGGTGGTGGTTGGGGGTAAAAGTATAAGTTTTTTTTAGGTAGGTCCATGAATTTCCCTATAGGAGTACCGTCCTGGTTCCCCCTATCTTGCTCGACTTCTGTATTCTCAGTATGAAATGTTTCATCCTTCTCCCATAATCGGGGTTATCTTATACGTTAAAATCCTTGTTTTCCACTTCATTATGTTATGGGTTCCCTCTTTCTTGATGGCGACCTCCCTGACTATCATATCAGGGTTTGCCCTAAATCTTATTCCTCGAACCATGGCTTTCATCTAAGATCCCATCCTTAAGCTTTTGAACATTTGGAACCCAAATTCTGTAGGAATGCCTTATTATTCCCTTATCATCTTTCTCGGTATTAATCTCTTCTCTATTCATTGGCTCTCTTCCTTCATTCATCACTTTTTCTAGGCATAATATGATCTTTTCTAATAATTCGGGCTGCATTACAATCTCAAACAGCTTTTCAGTACCGGCTCCGAGTACCTTCACTTCTATTCCCATTTTCTCGAAATCTCTTTCATCTCTTCCGAAGACATTATCATCTCGAGTCTCTCCTTTCTACTAAGGGCATTAGCCACCACATTGGCTTTCCCTGGATGATAAAATCTCACAATCATAATCCTTGATTAGCTCTAACCACCTTCTCTGGCGCATGTTGAGCTCTTTCTGTGTAAAAATGTACTAGAGCACTTATGGCTTGTGTAAATCTCACACTTCTCTCCATACAAGTAGTGCCTCCAATCTTTAGGGAAAAACTATTGCCACGATCCCAAGCTCATGGGTGGGGATATCAAATTTTGTATTCCCTTAATTGTCTTGACGCATACGCGATTACCTTACCGTGCTGTATAAAAATGCATTCTAATTCCTTGTGCGAAGCGTCACTACAAATCACAAAATCTCTTTTTCCATTCGGCAACGCCAACATAGGGGCTTTCACCAATCTTTTCTTCAGTTCTTGGAAGCTGTTCTCTCAATTCTCTATCCATTCTAACTTCTCGGTCTTATGAGTAAGCCGCGCTAAAGGGGATGCTTTCTTTGCAAACTTGAACGAACCTACGATAGTAACAAGCCAATCCTATCTCTGGTAGTCATCCTGACTACGGTCATTGATTCCTTAGCAATAATCTCTTCAGTCTTGTTAGGATCCTTCACGGGATCCTCCTCAACAACAACCCCTTCTGGGATAACATCTTTAATCGCTACATCCTTAATATGGACATCATTTGGTCCCTTGTTAGGATGCTCCATTGGATCCACAATCTGATCCCCAATATTTAGTAAAACATCATCGTGTTGTTGCTCTTGAACTTCAGGGTTCGGTGCCCTGCTACCTTATACGATAACGATCTATGTTACCATCATGATATTTATAAGGGTTCCCATAAGGGTTTAAACTGGCAGGACTACGTTAGGTAATCCGACTATGAACTTGGCAAGAGTTCTTATTATCTTAGTGAACTTATCATTTTAACGACGCATCATCTCTGAGGTTTATAACGCTTAGCTCCGATACCATTTCTGTAACACCCCCAAATCCGGGGTCGGGGATCCGGGTTGTCACGAGTTCCAATTCCCTTAATAACACTTAATCTTAATAAACAACCAACTACCACGTACTATGACCCCACAATATACACACACACACACCACAAGTTATAGTCTCAGAGATAATACCAAAAATAACACAAGTCATTTTATTCCACAATTATAAGTCATTACACCTCAAAAGGGTTTCTGAATAAATTTAAAGATTCTTTTCCATTATTACAATTCATAAATATACATAAGTCCGGTACATCAAAAGTTGAAAGCATAGCCTATTGGTAGTTCCTACCGCAGCTACAACTGTATCAACACCTACAAGAAACTGCGGAACATTTCCTATCCGCTCGCGAATTGGGAGCTTGGTCCTGTTCATCTTCTCTAGCTGTTGTTGTGTGATGAAAAAATAAAGCAAGGGTGAGTAACAAGCCCACCAAAATAACATGTATAATAATTAACAATATATGAGAATTCTCATAATACTTATGAAAGTCTTGGTCAAGAAGAAATGAACCAAGTTTGATATCTTCATGCGACGAAGTCGCAAAATATTCAGTATATATGTACATATATATTTTTCACAATCTATGAAATCCTCTGACATGTATAATATACACAGAATTCCAGTTTATAACTTTATAGAAATATCGTTGCAAGGTGATTTCATATATCTAACCTTATCTCAACGTTTAATTTTCTGAAAATCTTTGTCATGCATAAGATAATCATTAACTAGATATAAGTTGAAAAGATGAAGTTACAAGATACTCCAATATACTTATATCTTTTCCGAATACTACTCGAACTGCCACCATTCAAGCTATAATCATTTTCAAAAGTTCATCACATAGATGAGACTATAAGATAATACTTGAATAGATTCAATCTTTAAAATATCATTCAAAAGAAATGAAGTTACGAGATACTTCATTGAGTCCCGATATATATATACACCTATATATATATCTCATACTTTCCTTGAAAACCTCTGTTTTGAAAAGTATAAACAGAGTTATAACATTCAATGAATTTGGAAATAGGAAAATTTTGGCATAAACCTGATATCTTGCTAATCAGGAAAAGATACCAATTAAGTCACCTTTTCTACTAGTCAATGGATGAATCCCCCACTGGTCATCACCCTGGCCATATTAAGACCTTATGCTGGACTACCACTCAGCCACTTACGCATTGATGGACTCCCACTGAGCCATTTACATTTTTATGGACTCCCACTAAGCCCATGTCGCCTATGCCGATGCATTTTGATTGGGCTTACTTCCCGAACATTGGGCAAGTAATCAAATTCTTTTATCAAATTAGCAACTTCGTTGCGCCAAAAATACACCACGGAGCCGGATCCCTTAGGTTTTGAGCAAGTATTTAAATCCCCTTCGAAAGGAAGATCTTAAATTTGAAAATGGGTTTTGGGATCCGCTCTAACTTTTAAAATTATTTTGAAGACTTGAAAGGATAATCTTTATAAAATAATTGAAGTAGAAGTTTTTTTAAAACTCATACTTGAAACGAATAATAAATAACAAAAGATATACTTATACGAAAGTACGATCCTTATTTGAATAATCGAAAATAAATTTGATTATTATTCAAAACCATCGAATATACCTTATTCGATTAATAGTTATCAAAAACTATATATATATAATACTCGAGAACATCGCCTCCCGGTTTAGAAAAATGTTCACCATTGGGTCCCCTATACTAAGGGTATACGCAACTACTACTTATATCTGACATAGGTATTATGTAGTTTATAAGCATTTGAATTGATAATAGAATATCAAGATTTCACAACAAGCATATATATACCATATCAACATGCTCCAATATATCGCAAGATCTCCTAATAATAGTCATGCACTTATCTCAAGATAATGCATCAATATATTTACATCACAACAACATCATAACGGGTAGAAAACTTGCCTAAGTGTTCCGGGGTAGACTTAAGCTTAGAGTGGGTCAGGTAACCTATGAACAACAACATAAGCCGGAATTAGACCACGTTTGGTTAAGAAACTAGTCAAAACTCACTCATACCCTAACGGTCGCTTACGGTCACTTATACGCTTAAAGATTTGCGTTAATCGCTGGCGTACCCTCAGCTCCACCAATTTTAATAAATTAACTGTTACGAATTTTAAGGCGACTCTTTCGCGAGTACTTTACCAACTGCCTAATCCACCTTATATAATTGTTTCATATTTCTATTAATCATTTAAGGGTCTCAAAGTTACTTGATGTTTCGGGGTTCGCTCGCGAAACACCATTACTTAAAATGGTCATTTTTCATCGCTTGTAACTCAGATTTAGGCGAACGACATAACAAAACAAAGATCGTAACATGAACTATCTAAAAATGTCAAAGGTCAGAAGCTTACAGTGAGTTCAAGGGTCCTAAAGTTTCAAGCAAAATAGTCTAAGGAAAACGAGCATTACGACGGCTATGTTTACGAGATTCCCAAAATAATTACCACTCTAAATCCTCATCAATTCACTCACAACCACCAACACAACAATATTCAACCATCATACTACAAACTCAGTCCCAAACTCCAAGTTTTATGAATTTATCGAACCAATCAAAGACCTAATATTCAAAACCAATACAAATCCACCAAAATTACTTATAATCAAAGATCAAGCCTTAATACTAACAATGCTTCAATAAAACTTAATGGAATCATAAAATCAAAACTATGGTTTGAAGTTTATACCTTACTTAGATCCTTAAACCACTTAAAAGATATTGTAATCCTCAATAGAGCCTTGATCCATTTATCATGTTTAAACTTGCGAAGGAGTTCAAGTAATGAGTTAGAACTTTTGGAGTTACAATTATTACGATTTAAAGAAATGTAAATATGAGGGCCTTACCATGATTATTTGGACGAGACTTGTGAATAAGAGTTGTAGGCTATCTCAATACCTTTCCAACGAGTTATAGAACACAATATTCTAGTGAGTATTGAAGGAGATATGGCAGTTTGAAGTTGCTAGTATTATTTTGGCCGAGAGCAAGAAGCTTGGAAATTGGGGGAGAGAAATGAAATGTTGCTTGGTTGTGTTTTTTTGAATGAAATGAAATGCTTGGTTGAAATTAACCTTTCCAAATATCTTTGCTTTTGCTTTAATAAAGTGATGATCTCACCTTGATTACATCATCACAAGGACACTTGTTCAATCCTTATGGTTGGATGATGTCTTCCTCCCCTAATCCCTTTGATTAGTGCTTAATTACTTGGCTAATGACCGCTTATCTATTATACGGTTCGCTTAACTTTCGTTTTCGTTCGTCATTTGAGGGATCATATCCGGGATCTTATTACTTGGGCTCCCTTATACCTTTCTCAATATTATATATTCCTTTTATGATCCTCTCTTATTATCCTTAAATTTAAATCCTTTTAATCTTGTTACCTTATACTCAATTCTTTCGGTATTTGATGGATTTTCGGGAAAAAAACAAAGTGTCCGTATTCGAATTGTAACGACCTTTACATACACTCATTTACTTTATGGAATACTAATACGATCTTAGAATTTCCATAACAGTAATCCTATATAGTGTGGTCTAATAATTTTCCTTAATCAGCATCATCAGCAAAAAGTTACTATTCATCAGTGTTTCAAAAATTCCAAAAATTGGGGTTATTACAACCCCCCTCTGTATGTACCTTTTGGACCTAACACCTTGAAATCCTAAACACGGATAAAAGTTGTCAGTAACATATTCCTCCATAAGCTGGTCTATTGATACTTGTAATCCATATGCAAATAAAACATGAAAAATTTTATAATAAGAATGATTCTAATATATTAGATAACAGATTATAGGCTCATACGAATAAGTGTTTTTACTCGTACATATACCTACCAGCTCAGTAGCAGCCAACAAATAATCATTATTTCTTAAATTTAATTTAAACTTTATGGTCAATACCGTTGAATATCACTAGAGAACTCTAAGTTGTCGATAAGTCAAATATCACTAGAGAACTCTGAGTTATCGACATGTCAAATATCATTAGAGAACTTTGAGATATCGATAAGTCAATTATCACTAGAGAACTCTAAGATATCGACAAGTCTAATATCACCAGAGAACTCCGAGTTATCGACAAGTCAATTAGTCACTAGAGAACTCAGAGATATCTGTAGGCCAAAGTGAAGACATGCAGTGGATAGATCTTGACAAGCTAAAGTCTCTTATAGAGAACTCAGAGACCTCTACAAGTCAAATCAACTATAGAGTAATGAGAGATCTCGATAAGCCAATATACTTATCAATATGTCAAGTTCTCTATATACCAAACTGGAGATCTCGAGGTAAAACTCAAAGTACAAAGTACAGACCAGTTCAATATCCAAGATTAACAATCAACAAACAATCCAACTAGTTGGATTGACAAGTCTACAAAAAGCAACTTGAAGAGTGTGCATGATCAAGGGTGAAGATTAACTGACAAAGGAAGATCAATTAACACAATATGCAAAGATATGCTAAGCCAAAAATGGAGGATATGCTTTTGCTAAAATGGAATGATTGGTGACAGTTTACCAAAGTGAATAACATCTCTTTATACACTGTGTAAACCAGTAGTTAACTATCATATAAAGTTAACACTGGTCCTTTTGTTAGATGCAACAATTTAGATCAGGAAATTTTTTTTATTCTCTCAAGGAAGAAGCTAAGATCTTTAGCAACTAAGAGCCTAAAAATTTTGTAGCAAAATATTCTTAATTTTAATATAAAATTAAGTGAGTTTTGAAAGATTTGTGTTCACTATTATTGCTTGTATAATTTCAGTATTAACACATCTCGCTACAAGATTTAATTTACTTTGTTCACAACCATAAAAACTTCAAGAAAAGCATAAAAACACAAAAACACATTAACCCCCTCTATGTGTAATTCATTACCTAAAAGAAATTGTTAAGCCTGTCAATTATGTTAAGAGAAATGTTATATATTCAAATGCTTCTAAGTCTCCTGGACCCAATTTAGTTTGGTACCAAAGAAAACTTGATCCATAATGTAGACATGGCAAGAAAAGGTGAAGCGAACCATGTGGATTTTTAACACTGGATGTTTAATACACAAGAGTTCGAGGATAGAGCCCTGCTATCAGAAGTGGACAAGTGAGCTGGCCCAGTATTAACCTTTGGAGATGACAGCAAAGGAATTACTACGGGATATGGCGTGAAGTCAGGAATGTCATCTTTACTCAATATTTAAATGCATATATTTGTTGAATATCTGTTGTAGTTATTTGTTGAGTTTATACTTTAATAGTTTGATTTATGGACCTTGAAGCAATTCAATTCATTATTTGCTCCATAAGTCAAATTGTTAGAGTATTAACAGCATCGCACCTCTGATGATTTATTCGGTGATAGCAATAAATTATCATCCTTGAAAGGAGAACGTGGTAGCAGATGCTTTAAGTCGCAAAGAAAGATTGAATATGTTAACTTCGTCAGAGAAATTAATCAAGGATTTTGAAAAGATGGAAATAGAGGTGCAGACTTCAGAATTTGGAGGTAAAGCAATGTATGCTATGTCATTTCAACCTGAAATTTTGGAAAAGATACGATGTTCTCAAGAGCAAATGATGAACCGCGAGAAAGATAAGTTGTCAGGAGAGGAAATTAAAGCTCAAAAGGATGAACGAGAAATATATCATGTTAACTCACGTATTTGGATACCTAACGTTGTGGAGCTAAAATATGAGATTTTGCACGAAGCGCATAACTCAAGATTTTCAATTGACTCTGGACGTACGAAAATGTACAAGGAATTAAAAGAGAGTTATTGGTGGCCAAACATGAAAAAGGAAATCACGGAATGGATAAGTAAGTGTTATACGTGTCAAAGAGTAAAAACGGAACATAAGAGACCAAGTGGATTGCTTTAACCACCAGACGTACCAGAATGGAAATGGGAACATATCGCGATGGATTTCGTGGTAGGATTGCCAAAGACCAAGTCTAATCATGATACGATTTGGGTAGTAATCGATTGATTGATGAAATCAGCATATTTTTTGCCGATAAACGAAAGATTTTCGTCAGAAAAGTTGGTTAAATTGTATTTGAACGAGACTGTGATGCGTCACGGAGTTCCAGTATCTATCGTGTCTGATAGAGACCCGAGGTTTAACTCGAGATTTTGGCGACAATTTCATGATCATTTGGGAACTAAGCTAAAAATGAGTACGGCATATCATCCACAAACTGACGGATAAAGTGAAAGTAGAATTCAGACGATCGAGGATATGTTGCGAACCTGTGTAATAGATTTCAAAGGAAATCGGGATGAATATTTTTCATTGATTGTTTTCCTACAACAATAGTTATCACGCGAGTATTGGCATGCCACCTTATGAAGTGTTGTATGGGAGAAAATGTAGATCCCCTACATATTGGGACGAATTTGGTGAGCACAAATTAATTGGCCCAGAGCTAGTTCAACAAACAAAAGAGAAGGTGGAAATGATTCGAAAAAGGTTAATTGCTGCTCAAGATCGACAAACGAAGTATGCGAATCGAGAACGAAAAGATATGCAATTTGAGCCTGGAGACAAAGTATTGTTAAAAATATCTCCCTGGAAAGGTTTATCCAGATTCGGAAAGAAAGGGAAATTGAGTCCTAGGTATATTGGACCATTCGAAGTATTACGCCAAGTTGGAAAGGTGGCTTATGAATTAGCGCAACCTCCGCAGATGCAAGATCTTCACAATGTGTTCCACGTATCTCTTCTAAAGAAATATAATGCTGATGCAAGCCATGTGATCAAATTGGAACCAGTGGAAATTCAACCAGACTTGTCTTATATGGAACAACCAGTTCGAATCTTAGATCGAAAAGAGAGGACACTTAGAAACAAAGTTGTACCTCTAGTTAGAGTGTTGTGGAGAAATCCATTAGTAGAAGAGTCAACTTGCGGATTAGAAAGTGAAATGCAAGAAAAGTATCTCCATCTATTTTCTTAGACTAGATTTTGGGGACAGAATCCATTTAAGGGGGGTAGATTGTAATGGCTGGGAATTTCGTGACGTAATTAAGAGAATAAAGTATGATCTTGTGGTGTAATTATAATTTATGTGATTTAATAAATGGATTAAATGATTTTGTTGGTTAATTGTCCTTATTGTATATAAGTAAATGGGAACGTAAAATGACGTGTTCCAGTTTGATGAGTCAGCTTAGGGGATAAATTGTGTTGTCGGGCCGTCAGGTAGATAGGAACCCGTCCTAAAAAGAGATTAAAGTGTTTAAATGTGAACTATGTGTTGTTATCTGAAATGGAAATGTTTAGGTAAATATTATATTCTAGTGACGTGTCAGTTGGTAAAAAGAATTCATTGTAAAACGTAAATAAAATGCTCAGCGTCGGGTCATCAAGTAGAACGCAACCCGTTACGCGAAAAGGGGAATAATAATAAAAAGGTAAATTTTGTGATCAGATATGAGTTGTGATGTGTGAATATATGTGTTTGCTTGTTTGTATGCATGAATACGTGATCTGTTGATTTCTAAAATGATTTAAGGGATTTATTTAATTTAAAATGAGGTTTATTGAACCTTTATACATTTTTTATAAAATTACCCGAATAAGGTCAAGGCGTGAAATTTGTTTTTGTTATCTTCAAAATAGTCCTAGATACTTTCTAAAAATGATAGACGGATTTATTTCGTGATCGGTGCATTTTAAAATGATTTTATGGAGTTAAATTGCTATTTTCAGCATAATCTTGTAAAATCCGTATTAAATTAACCGTTCGCTCAAAAATTATTTTAAAAATATGGATGGAAAGCTAATTTCGAGATCTACGCTCTAATATTTTAACTCTTTTCATTCCCATCTTTTCAGAGAGTGTTAATTCGTGTTTAAATTCATTTTTTTTAAATTGAAAATAAGAGAAAAAAGAAAAAAGAAAATTAAAGTATGGTATTGTGACCATACTACCCTTGCCAAACTAATATATATACTCCATCCCCTACCCCTGTCTTTTCTTTCACCCGGCCTCACTCTCTCTCTTCTCTCACTTTCTCTCATCTCTCTCTTTTCTCTCAACTCTCGAAGCTCTCTCTCTTATTTTCTCTCGGTACAATCCTCTTCTTTCATTGAATTCTATGGATTCATCCATGAAAATTCATGTTCATTCTATATATATACTTTGAATCATATGCATGTGTGTATTTTTTCTTGCATGCGAGTGTGTGTATGTGCGATGGGCTCGGTTTTGAGCCGAGTGTCGAGTCTTTATTTCTTTCGAATTTTTGACTGCAATTTCTGTAAATTTATGTGAAGACTGAGCCTTGCCTGCGTGTGTTGCTGTGTTTTTGAAAGTTAATCGGAGGTTTTAAGGTTGGAAACCCCGAATGGGGGTACCACCGTGAAACTACCACCACCGGTGATGAACTCCGGTGAACCAGTGGTGAGTGATGATGTTATAACTGAGCTCTCGTATTCATAAACCTATTTTTGATGTTTGCATGTGGTGTTTTAATTGAAAACTGAGGGATTTGTGATTTCAAAAGTTATTAAGTTGATTCTTATTGATTTAAATGGTTGCGAATGTTTTTTCTTGGATAATATGGAGAAATTAGATTAGTTTATGGTTCAAAAATTCGAATTAAAAGTTGCATGTGTTGTTTTGCTTGTAATCCGAGTGGTTCTTGATTATTAAGTTAATTTTGATGATGTAAATGGTGTATTGTTGATTGATTGTAGAGATTATTGAATAAATAGATTAAGTTGTGGTTTAAGAATCCCAAATGATGAATGCATGTCTTGATTATTGGAAATCTCGAGTGTTCTTGCTTGTTTTTAAGGAATTAAGTTGATTTATGTGTTTAAATGGATTGTAGATGTAATTTCGACTTGGTTTTGAACGAAATTGTAAATGCTTGTCAAGATAGCTATGCATGTAAGTGTTTAGGTTAAAGATGATTTAAAAGAATGAGTGGTGACTTGATCTCAAGTTTATATGCAATTTTGGTGCTTGCATGTTAATGTTTGATTCTTGGGTTGTGTTTTGTGGTTGTAGTCGAATGGAGTATAGGTAAAAAAGTGATTGATTTGATTCCAATACCTTGCTAAGTGGTTGCATGTGAAATTTCTGAGAGATATGTGATTTATTTATTTGTTTTGGTTCAAATTAAATGATGAAAAAGGAAGGATTGAGTCGTCTTGATATGAGGTTATATAATTGATATGATAAATCAAGTATAGAGTTTTAAATACAAGGATTAAATGCTATATGCCGTATTTGTATCGTAATGCGTGATTCGAAGTCTTTTTGGTTAAAGTATACGGGCTTTGGTATAAACGTGTTGTGTGTTTATAATTGAGTATATATACTCTTAGGGTATTGCGATAAAGGGAATTGTTAAGCATTCTGAGAAAATCGAGTGGAAATCTAATTAAGGTTTTGATTTTTGGATTGTGGATTCGGAGCGTGAGGGCATTTAGGCTAGGAAAGGGAAAAGTGTACTAGGTTGCAGTAGTTCAACCTTTGTGAAACAAGAAAGCGAATTCAGGCAAGTAACTCTACTTACTTGTGTAAATTGTTATAGAGAGGATATTGTTCATGCCATGATAGAGTATTGAACTTTTATAGACTAGTGGGACTAGTCCAGTCATATAAGAGGCTAGCGGAGCTAGTCCGATTTAAGGCTGAAATTATGCCATAGGTATCTTAAAGATCAGATGAAGGTCGATACGGGCTGATCACCCGTATTATTATGAATTGAAAGTTAAAGTAGTCCAATCAAGAGTTCCATATTATTTAAAGGGGAATTAAATTCCTTATTCAGTAATTGATTCTTTGAAAATTTAATGGCTTATAATGTTTTGAAAAGAGTTGATTATGATATTGATTAGCATAAAGTTTGCGAACCCTGATTCTTATAATATTATCAATCATATAATTGATTCTCAAAGATGAATAGATTCTCGCTTTCCATTTGAAAGATCATTTGAGATCCTATTGATGATTTGTGATGAAGATCAGCTTTCACCCTATCTTGAGCTTTGTTTCCTGAAAGCCCAAAGCCTTTCTTCATAACCCTTTTATAGCCCAAAGACAGAAATCTGCCAGTTAGAGATGTTAAAGTAGAATGCCCTAAAAACAGTAATGGTATATTGTGGATTTTATATCATGGAATTGTTATATAGTTACTTGCTGAGTTTTATACTCATATGTTTTGCTTTGATCTAACCAAGGCAGTTAAGCAAGAGGATGGCCAGGCTTAGGCGCACTGCTCGTAAGAGCATACCTGGTGGTCCCTACCGTGTTGTAGGCTTCCAGATGCCAGAGCAGGTAGTACAGGTTATGTGTGAGCAAGCGCTTAGCCAGAAAGTTGTAAAGATATAATGGGTTATCTGTCGGTTTCAAATTGGAATCGATTATATATATTTGGATTTATTTTGGGTTGTAATTTATATATTGTGGTTGGTAGTTATAATCTTGTCTCAAACATTATCCTGTTTGATCCTGTTAATAGTTAATCGGGGTTTATGCTTATTTATTCATAGTTTAAAGGTGTGTGGGTCCTCATTTCCTAACCCCGAGATTGAGGGTGTTACAGCGAAGCTCTTGCAAATTTATCTCAACTCATTTTGAAAGCTTCATTTGTCAAGGGGAGGTCATGTCCAATTTGTTCCACATCATTTAAAGCCTTACAAACTTGTAACACTCATTATTTAAAGCTTCTTTGATTTTATTTAATATCATTTGATAAGAGCTTTAAATTCTTATAGTGATAGATAGAACCCTAGATTAATAGTTATTATTTTTGGTTCTCTCTATAATTGCTGCTTCGAATTATTTACATTCGGAGTTGTAAGCAACCCTTTACGGCTTAATTTCTTAATAACAAGAATTATTCCGTGAATCTCCTCGTGTTTGTTTATTTCATTTTCGAGTTTTATTTTTCGATGCAATTAATTTTAGAAAACGAAGAACATACATTTACCCCCCTCTGTATGTACCTTTTGGACCTAACACCTTGAAATCCTAAACACGAACAAAAGTTGTCAATAACATTTTCCTCCATAAGCTGGTCTATTGATACTTGTAATCCATATGCAAATAAAACATGGAAAATTTTAAAATAAGAATGATTCTAATATATTAGATAACAGATTATAGGCTCATACGAATAAGTGTCTTTACTCGTACATATACCTATCAGCTCAGTAGCAGCCAACAGATAATCATTATTTCTTAAATTCAATCTAAACTTTATGGTCAATACCGTTGAATATCACTAGAGAACTCTGAGTTGTCGATAAGTCAAATATCACTAGAGAACTCTGAGTTATCGACAAGTCAAATATCATTAGAGAACTCTGAGATATCGATAAGTCAATTATCACTAGAGAACTCTAAGATATCGACAAGTCAAATATCACTAGAGAACTCGGAGTTATCGACAAGTCAATTAGTCACTAGAGAACTCAGAGATATCTATAAGCTAAAGTGAAGACATGCAGTGGATAGATCTCGACAAGCTAAATTCTCTTATAGAGAACTCAGAGACCTCTACAAGTCAAATCAACTATAGAGTAATGAGAGATCTCGATAAGCCAATATACTTATCAAGATGTCAAGTTCTCTATATACCAAACTGGAGATCTCGAGGTAAAACTTGAAGTACAATGTGCAGACCAGTTCAATATCCAAGATTAAAAATCAACAAACAATCCAACCAGTTGGATTGACAAGTCTACAAAAAGCATCTTGAAGAGTGTGCATGATCAAGGGTGAAGATTAACTGACAAAGGAAGATCAAAGTTAACACAATATGCAAAGATATGCTAAGCCAGAAATGAAGGATATGCTTTTCCTAAAATGGAATGATTAGTGACAGTTTACTAAAGTGAATAGCATCTCTTATTATATATTGTGTAAACCAGTTTTTAACTATCATATAAAGTTAACACTGGTCCTTTTGTTAGATGCAACAATTTAGATCAGAAAAATCTTGTATTCTCTCAAGGAAGAAGCTAAGATCTTTAGCAACAAAGAGCCTAGAAATTTTGTAACAAAACATTATTAATTTTAATATAAAACTAAGTGAGTTTTGAAAGATTTGTGTTCACTGTTATTGCTTATATAATTTCAGTATTAACACATCTCACTGCAAGATTTAATTTACTTTGTTCACAGCCATAAAAACTTCAAGAAAAGTATAAAAACACAAAAACACATTCACCCCCCCCCCTCTGTGTGTAATTTATTACCTAACAAAAACTGTTAATCCTGTCAATTATGTTAAGAGAAAATGTATATATTCAAATGCTTCTAAGTCTCCTGGACCCAATTTAGTTTGGGTACCAAAGAATCCTGAAGCTGTTTTCTGAATATATTAGTGGTTGATCCAGATCCAGATTCTGGCACAAGTTTAAGATTTATTCCCCTCAAAGCACCAAATCTCATATTTGATTCAGCAACAACTCAGGGGGAGCAAAACAAGCAATATTCCACAATTTCAAGTTACTGACACAGGAAAGTAAGTTTACATGTCTATTCATTATATATACATATCCATGTTTGTAAAATTGTTTTGAAGAAAACTGATTACCATGTTGTACATGTTATATGCTAGTGGTAAGTAAGTTAGAGTTTTTGATGCAATATATGAGTTGTTTATATGTTTACATGATATATATTTTGTCTGATGAAAATACTCATGATATTGATATTTATTTTAGCATACACACACATCTCAATATTTTTTGCACTCTAATCGAAGACCCAGTAATCTCATTTGTGATTTTATCATAACTATGATTTATAGGTTTAGACCCCGCTTCAGATTTTGTGCAACTAGCTTGAATACTCTAATTATATGTGGTGTGATTATATGATGTTTTCTGAGTAATTCTGTATGATTTTTCAGTTTCAGACCCTAGGTAACTCTAACAACAGATTCCTTGGTCACTCTGATTCTCTGTTTATGCTAGAATACCTCTGTTAATCTTGTGTTAGAATAAATATGCAGCATTGTTAGGAATATATGTGCATTAGTTTGATGATATGTTTAACAAAACACTTAAGTAGAAGTTTAGTGTTTGCAGCCTCAACGGATAAGACCACTTTGGCTATCCGTTGATGGTACAGCTTTACTTAGAAATAAGTCTAGTGTTGTAGCATATTTCAGTCTCTGTATTTGAGATATAATTCTTAGAAGTTGAGAGAAAATATAAGTCATGTTGACTACTAAAAGATATGCAAATAGGAAGGCCAATTGTAAATATTTCATGCCTTGTAATTTTGTATAAATGAAGTGGTATCAACGGATATCTTAAAGACCTTCAACGGATGAGAAACAAAGCTTCAACGGATGTCTCTAAAGCTTCAACGGATAGAGCTTCAACTGCTAACACATCAACAGATAAAGCCATCAACGGATGAAGGCTTCAACGGATGTTCTATTAAATAGCAGTTGATAAGTGGTAGTTGTAACAGCAGACAGAGGCACATGGGTTGTCAGAGATAACTGAAATGTGGAAGCCTAATTTCAGGAACATCAGAAAAAGCAGCCGTTCTACTCTAGTACAAAGAGGCAATAGTCAACAAAGTACTTGAGTGAAATGGAGAAGAAACAAGTGGAGAACTTATTTTATTATTGTATTTTTATCTTTGTCTTCACTTGTACACTTGGTGATATATAAACCAAGTAGCAGCTAGTAATTAGATAAGAATTTTTTCAGTGCTGTTTAGAAAAATCTTGAGACAAAAATTATCTAGTTTGTACTAGGACGCAGCTGTGATCAACATCTTGAATCATAGATTTTCTGAAATACCATCTCTGGTGGAACAACAAATCCACCAGAAAAGTTTTTAAGGTCTGCTGTGTTCTTTACATTAGTGCTTGAATATATATCTGTCTGTATTAGCTTAAAGCAATTCACACACTTGTTTATCTTGAACACAAAACCTTTAAAACTGCTCAAAACTTGAAAAAGTTTTGAGATTTACATTCAACCCCCCCTTCTGTAAATCTCATTGTTAGTCCACTAGGAATAACAATTGGTATTAGAGCAAGCTCTTGACACACAAAGAGTTTAAAGATCTTGGAAACTAACAAAGATGAGTAAGAAGGATATTGGAGTAAAAATCCCAGTTCTTGACAAAGACAGTTATCACCATTGGAAGGTGAAAATGCACCTTCATCTACTCTCCCAAGATGAAGGTTATGTAAACTGCATTGAGAATGGTCCTCACATTCCCCACAAAGTAGCCACAGTTGCTACGGCCACAATTGCTATTGGTCAATCCATTCCAAAACCTAGAGCAGAATGGACAATGGAAGACACAGAAGAAGTCCACAAGGATAAGAAGGCTATGAACATTTTGTTTAATGGTCTTGACAAGGATATGTTTGATAATGTGATAAATTGCACAACTGCCAAAGAGGTTTGGGACACAGTTCAGCTACTGTGTGAAGGTACAGAACAAGTAAAAGAAAACAAAATGCAGCTTCTCATTCAACAGTATGAGTATTTTCATTTTGAAGAAAATGAATCTTTAAATGACACATTCAATAGATTCCAAAAGCTGTTGAATGGACTGAAGCTGTATGGTAGAGTGTACCAGGTGAAGGATTCAAATCTTAAATTTTTAAGATCCTTGCCAAAGGAATGGAAACCCATGACTGTCTCCTTGAGAAACTCTCAAGATTATAAGGACTTCACTCTTGAAAGATTATATGGAATCTTGAAGACTTATGAACTAGAGCTGGAACAGGATGAGGTATTGGAGAAGGGAAGAAAGAAAGGAGGTTCAGTTGCCTTGGTAGCTGAAAATGAGAAAGAATGCAGACAAGAAACTGTGAGATCTACATCAAACTCCAAAGATGGCATAAGCAAATCAGAATCAAGCAAGGGTAAGGAGCAAGTTGCTGAGAATAAAGACAACTCCAGCCAAGATGACTCTGATGGTATTGATGAACATCTTGCATTTCTGTCCAGGAGATTTGCAAAGATGAAATTTAGGAAAAACACTAGAGCCACTAAACCTCATAAGAACATGGTGGACAAATCCAAGTTCAAATGTTTCAATTGTGGTATAAGTGGACACTTTGCAAGTGAGTGCAGAAAGCCAACTTCTGAAAAGAAGAAATTTGACCAAGTAGATTACAAAAAGAAATATTTTGATCTGCTCAAGCAAAAGGAGAGGGCTTTCATTACTCAAGAAAAAGACTGGGCAACTGATGGAGAAGAAGAGGATGAAGATGTGGAATATGTCAACTTGGCTCTCATGGCTGATTCTGAGGAAAATGAAGTTAGTTCATCAAACAACCAGGTAATCACTACTGATTTAACACAGCTTACTAAAGAAGAGTGCAATGATGCTTTTAATGACATGTCTACTGAATTGTATCATTTGCGTGTGTCTCTTAAATCTCTTGCTAAAGAAAATAGTAGGATTAAAGAGAATAATCTGTTTTTAAGTAATAGAAATGATGTGTTAGAAGATAAGTTGATTGACCTAGAGAAAACTAAGCTACATTGTATATCTGTTGAAAATGAACTAGCTGAATCTGTTAAGAAAGTAGAAATACTTTCCAATCAATTAGAGAGAGAGCAAGAGGTGATTAAACCCTGGAAGACATCTAGGGATGTTAGTGCTCAAATTTCCAAGGTCCAAGGAATTGAATCATTCTGTGAGACTGCCTGGGATAAAAACAAAAAGAAACTGGAATTAATTGATGGGCTGTCAACGGATGTGGAATCGACGGATGATGAAAGTTATCCGTTGAAGGAAGAAAAGGAGCATCCGTTGAAGGTTCCTCAATTAAAACAGGCAGATGTTTCTAAAAGTGAAAATCTAAAGAAACTCAACAAAATATTTGGTTCAACTTCCAAGAACTTTGTCAAAGGAGAAGCAAGCACATCCAAAGATTTCAGTAAGGTGAATATAGGGCACATGACCTTAGAACAGTTAAAGAATAGGCTCAAAGTGGTTGAGGATAAAAAGGAAACTAAAAGGAAATCTAATAGAAATGGGAAGGTAGGGGTTAACAAACATAACAATTACACACCTGATAAGTATGCTCCTAGAAAAAGCTGTGTGCATTGTAGTAGTGTTAATCATCTATCTGCTAATTGCAAATCTATTAAGAAAACTCCCATACCTGTACCCTCTTCCATGCCTAATATGTCTGCATCACCTCTGCATGCTATGCCTGTTATGTCTCAACAGAATCCTTATGCACATTTTGCAAACATGCCATATTTTAACAATCCTTATCTTGCTGCATTTAGTATGCCTCAAATGCCATACAATATGCCAATGTGGAATAACATGCTTGCACAATCCATGCCTTATCAAATTCCAAATGTGCTAAATGATTCTGTGACTAACCCTACACCTCAACCAACTACATCTAAGATCAAGGTTGACTCAAAGTTAACTAAGTCTAAAGATGCAGGAGGAATGAAGTCTAGGAGAAAGGCTAACAGGAATGGACCCAAGGAAACTTGGGTACCAAAATCAACTTGATTGATTTTATGGTGTGCAGGGAAAAAGAAGAAATCTATGGTACTTGGACAGTGGCTGTTCAAGACACATGACAGGAGATTTCTCCCTGCTCACTGAGTTTAAGGAGAGAGCTGGCCCTAGCATAACCTTTGGAGATGACAGCAAAGGGTTTACTATGGGATATGGCTTGATTTCAACAAGGAATGTCATCATTGATGAAGTTGCATTAGTTGATGGTCTCAAGCACAACTTACTGAGTATCAGTCAACTATGTGATAGAGGGAATACAATTTCCTTCAATTCAGAAGCCTGTGTTGTCACCAGCAAGAAAGACAACAAAGTGGTTCTAACTGGAGTTAGAAAAGGGAATGTGTACTTAGCTGACTTCAACTCTACAGATGCAGAATCTATTACTTGTCTCTTCAGCAAAGCAAGTTCAGTTGAGAGTTGGCTATGGCACAAGAAGCTATACCATTTCAATTTCAAGACAATGAATGATCTAGTCAAAAAGGACTTAGTTAGAGGAATTCCTCTAGTTGAATTCTCAAGGGATGGTTTGTGTGATGCTTGTCAGAAAGGCAAACAAAGGAAAGCATCATTCAAAAAGAAGCTTGAAACAACAATTGATGAACCATTACAGCTGCTGCATATGGATTTGTTTGGACCAGTCAATGTATTGTCAATTGCAAGAAAAAGATATTGCTTAGTGATTGTAGATGATTTCTCAAAGTTTTCATGGGTCTATTTTCTTGGATCAAAGGATGAAGCAAGTGAAATCATTATCAATCACATCAGGCAAGTCAATAATCATCCTGACTTGAAGGTTAGGAATATCAGGAGTGACAATGGAACTGAGTTCAGGAATTTGTCAATAAGGCTGTTCTGTGAAAAAAATGGAATCATGCATGAGTTCTCAGCTCCAAGAACACCTCAGCAAAATGGGGTAGTTGAAAGAAAGAACAGATCTTTGATTGAGGCTGCCAGAACAATGCTTGAAGAATCAAAGTTACCAACATATTTCTGGGCTGAAGCTGTTAATTGTGCCTGCTACACTCAGAATATTTCTTTGATCAATCAAGCTAAAGGCATGACTCCTTATCAGTTGTTCAAGAGAAGAAAACCAACTCTAAACTTTCTTCATGTCTTTGGATGTAAATGCTTTATACTGAGGAATCAATCTGACCATAAAGGGAAGTTTGATGCAAAGGCTGATGAAGGGATATTTGTTGGTTACTCAGCTGGAAAATCTTATAGGGTCTACAATCTAAGAACCAACATTGTTATGGAATCTGTGCATGTTGTGTTTGATGATAAAAAGATTGATGGACTAACAGATGAGGGACACAATGAGAGACTCAAATTTGACAACATTGAGATATATTGTGATGATAGTGAAGAGGAGATTGATGGAGATGACACTTCAAAAGGGATTCAAAATATGCCCTTGGATAATGCACAAAATTCTGCACCCGTTGATAGAGGCAATGCAGTATCCGTTGAAAGACATAGTGCATCATCCGTTGATGTACAAAATGAAGCATCCGTTGATCATAGTTCATCAACGGATAATCGATTTACATCATCAGTTGATAGAACTCCAAATTCCCTGTAAAGAACCAATAACTCAGGGGGAGTTTCAACTAATCAACACTCTGTCTCACATCATGACAATACTGAGGCCACCTCATCTAGAGCACATCTTCCACCTCAAAGGAAATGGACCAAGAATCATCCCTTTGAACTGATCATTGGTGATGCATCATCTAAAGTGCAAACAAGAAAAGCTACTCAAGATGAATGTCTGTATAGTAGTTTTCTATCTCAGGAGGAACCTAAGAAAGTGGAAGAAGCTTTGTTGGATCCAGATTGGATATTAGCTATGCAGGAAGAGCTGAACCAATTTGAGAGAAACAAAGTTTGGAAGCTGATACCCAAACCAAAGAACAAGAGTCCTACTGACACAAAATGGGTATTCAGAAATAAGATGGATGAAAATGGCATTGTCATAAGGAATAAAGCCAGATTGGTTGCTAAAGGCTATTCTCAACAAGAGGGAATAGATTTTGATGAAACATATGCTCCTGTTGCAAGACTTGAAGCCATCAGAATTTTTCTAGCCTATGCAGCCCATGCCAATTTCAAAGTCTATCAAATGGATGTCAAGAGTGCATTTCTAAATGGGAAATTGGAGGAAGAAGTCTATGTAAGTCAACCTCCAGGGTTTGAAGATCCAAATTTTCCAGACTATGTGTATTATCTGTTGAAAGCACTCTATGGACTGAAGCAAGCACCTAGAGCCTGGTATGAAACCCTATCAAAATTCCTTTTGGAGAATCACTTCACTAGAGGTACTGTTGATAAAACTCTCTTCTTTAGGAATCTTAATGGCTCTAGTATACTTGTTCAAATTTATGTAGATGACATAATATTTGGTTCTAAAGATAATAAACTTTGCAAAAAGTTTGCTAAGCTAATGCAAAGTAATTATGAAATGAGCCTAATGGGAGAACTAACCTATTTTCTTGGTTTACAAGTTAAACAAGTTAGTGATGGAATTTTCATTAGTCAAACTAAATATATTCATGATCTTTTAAAGAAGTTTGACTTAACGGAATGTTCATCTGCAAAAACTCCCATGGCCACTGTCACCAAACTTGAATTAAATAAGACTGAAAGGTCTGTGGACATTACAAGTTATAGAGGCATGGTTGGTTCACTTTTATATTTAACTGCTAGCAGACCAGATATAATGTTTGCTACATGTCTGTGTGCTAGATTTCAAGCTGATCCTAGGGAGTCTCACTTAATTGCTATCAAGAGGATTTTCAGATATCTCAAGGGTACACCAAATTTAGGTATTTGGTATCCTAGAGAATCTGGCTTTGATCTAATTGGTTATTCAGATGCAGACTATGCAGGTTGCAAAATAGACAGGAAAAGTACAACAGGCTCCTGCCAATTCCTGGGAAACAAGCTTGTATCATGGTTTAGCAAAAAGCAAAATTCAGTCTCTACTTCTACAGCTGAGGCTGAATACATTGCTGCTGGAAGTTGCTGCTCTCAAGTGTTATGGATGAGGAATCAACTCCTTGATTATGGACTTCATGTTGACAAAATTCCTATCTTTTGTGACAACACAAGTGCCATAGCCATAACAGAGAATCCTGTGCAGCACTCAAGGACCAAGCACATTGATATCAAGTACCACTTCATCAGGGAGCATGTCATGAATGGTACAGTGGAACTACATTTTGTTCCAAGTGAACAACAAATTGCAGACATATTTACCAAGCCACTTGATGAATCAACATTCACAAGATTGGTAAGTGAGCTAGGTATGCTTAATTACTCATAAAATTTATGTCCTTATTGCAATTTGAATTGAAGCCTGAAATATATTAGTTGCTAGAACAAATTTGACTTCTTAACAAAGATTATTCCATCAATGGATATTTCCTATCCGTTGAAAGTCAAAATTGTTCTGTCAACGGATGTTCACTATCCGTTGAAAGACATATACATTTCTGGAATTTTTATCCGTCAACGGATAAAACTGAAGTACCTTTCAACGGATGACAGTTTACTTTATCCGTTGAAATGTCACATCAGTCTAAAGGTGTTTCACAGCCGTTGATTCTATTTTCTTAACCGTTGATACTCATACATACAGCTGTATGTATTTGTTTTAAAGGTAGTTTTTAGAATACTTACAGTTTATTCTTAAACGGCTGAAACTCACTTACATATATTTATTGTTTAATCTTTTATTTATGCTTTTTAATTTGAGAAAGTATATAAGCCCTTCTGATTTTTCATTTTTACTTTACGCTTTCTTGAAATTTCAAAGCTTTTACCATTTTCTCTCTGCAAATCCTTCAAGTTATTCTCTGCAACTTCTACTTACAATAATGGCACCTGTAGTAAAAATTATGTCTCAATCTGGGTTCATCTATGAGAAGAACAATTTCATAGCTTTGGTAGCAAAGAATGAAGCCCACTCAGATTATCACAAAATGATGGACTTCATCAAAAACTGTAAACTTAGCTATACAATGCTGGAAGCCCCAACGATTTACTGTGAAGTAGTTGAGGAGATTTGGACAACTGCTGAGTTCAACTCCATAGATATGACCATCTCTTTCACTCTCAAAGGTAAAAATCACTGTGTTAACTGTGATGATTTACTAGCATGTTTTAAATTGCCTGAGAACAATGCCATGACACCACACACTGATAATGATGTATCCAGCATGTTAGATTCCATAGGTTATTCTCTTAACTCTGCTAGTTTAGGGAGTATTAAAAGAAAAGGCCTTAGGAAAGAATGGAGTTTTCTTGGGGATGCCTTTATTAAGGTTTTCTCTGGGAAAATTAGTAATTTTGATGTCATAACTTCATCTCTTGTTAATATGCTCTATATGCTTGTTTCTGATAGGTATTTTAACTTTAGCAATTATGTTATGCTAGAATTGGGTACTAGATTAGGTAACAAAGCTAATAGACCTAATAACATCTATTATGCTAGATTCTTTATGTTATTGGCTAACCATGTTGCTGAAGGTTTGGTCATAATCAATGAGAATAATAAACTCAAGTGCTGGGCACAAGAGAAAAGAGTTCTTGCAGATTTATTGAGAATGGATCTCAACAGCAGTGTACCATTGGTATATTTACCAATCATGGATGCACCTCAGGTAAATGAGGTAATTGTTTCTACAACTCCTACTTCTTCCAACCCCTCTATGTCTTTATCTTCTAGTGTGCCCATGGAATCTGTGACAATGCCCCAACAGATTCCTACCAAGGTCACCAAAACTAAAATTTCAAAATCAAAGACAAAGAAAACCACCTCTGTTGTTTCTCAAAAGACAACAGTTGTAACACCTACCCTTAACCCTGAGGGGAGTGAACAGGGTGTGAGTGGTGAGGGGAGGGGTGAACATCAAAGAAACCCCCAGGATAAGGAAGGAGAGATAAGTGCTTCCCAAGATAGCCAAGCCACAGTTTCTCAAAAAGTTGTGGTGGTTGAAAAGGTCTCTAGCATATCCCTAGCTGCATCCTCCCAAAAGGATGTAACTATTGAAAATAGTTCCCAACCAGGAACACAGAACAAACGAGGGAGGGACACTGAAGCCAAACACTCGCCAACAAAAGCTTTTATTAGAAGAAAGAGGGCTAGAACCCAATCTTCTACACAGGGTGCACACACTGCACAGATACATCCATCTGTATCTATGCCTTCTCAAACTCAGTTTGATGTGGCTCCAACAAATGTGGAATCACAGCCCCATTCTCTCACAATTCACACACATCAATCACCACACACTTCATCACCATCTCTGGATGTGGATATGTTATTCCCATCAATTCCTGATTCTCCCTCTTTACAACTCAGGGAGGAGCCCCACTCAAATACAGGTGATCATCATCTTTTAGATGATTTGTTGGATCACCCGCAAATTCTTTCAGATGTAATTGAAGGATCTGTGTCACCAAAACTCAAATCAATCCACACAGATTCAACAGTTATATCACTTTCAATTTCTACTTCTTTTCCTTCTTCAATGGATATCACTCATCCGTTGACAGGTGGTTGTTCTTCAACGGATAAGCTTAACAGCAGTTATCTGTTGATACCATCAGTGTCACCTTCAACGGCTATTCCATATCCGTTGATAGTCTCTACACACTCAACTGAAACAATTCCAAGTGTAGAAGACATGATTACTGTACAATCACTTTTAGGACTGAGGGAAGGGAGTGACAATTTGAGTGAGAGGCTGGGTTGCTCCCAGGAAAAAGGAGAGATTGAGAGCTCAAATAAGCATGCTATTTCTTCCAGCATGGCAAAAGTAAGTGAGAGGAGTACCACCTTAGTAGGTGAAGGTGAGGGTGTGAGGAGTGTGAGCCAGGGGGAGCCCCTGATGCAAGAATATAGAGAAAAAGAGAGAAAGGCAGGTACAGCAGATATAAGGGTGGATCCAGCCATTGCTAGTGAGTCAATGATTGTGGATGATGCTGAAAAGGAAAGACAATTTCAGCAACATTAAAAAGCTGTAATTGATAACATTTCCTTGGATGCTGACACTTTTACTCATCCTGTGTCAGCCTATTAGTTGATGGCTGCTCAGGGCAATGAGGAGGCAGAAAAGACACTACATCTAGTATATACAACAGAATCTCTTCAAAGGAATAAAGCTGCTATTAACAAGATGCCTTCTGCAGCTGGTGAGTCATCTGAGGAATTTGGGGTAAATTCTGATGATGATGACTCTGTTTCTTTTGATGGAAGCATGAACTTAGGGGGAGATGAAGGCCCTAGTTCTATTCCAAATTTACCTGAATGGGCCTTGACAAAGGAGTCTACATCAGGGCAATTCAATGTCTCCTTAGTCAAACAAATCAGTACTATCCAACAGGCCATTCAGAAAACTTCACAAGCTGGTACCAAGGCAATCCTTACAGCTCGCCTGGACTCACTGCATCTCATGAAGTTGCAGCAAGTAAGACAGAATCTGAGTGTGGATGAACTCAAGAAGGATATTGCTGACTTGAAATCCTACAATTCTGAAAAATTGGATTCAGTCATGCCCTATGGTACAATGAAGGACTTATTGTTGAGATTGAAAAAGGAGTCAAATACTGAAAAGAGGCTGGCTAAGTTAGAAGACAGAGTCCAAGTTATTGAAAATTATGTGGCCAGCATTCTTCACAACCAACAATCTCAAACAAGTCTACTTATGCAGCTGGCAAAGGCTCAAGGCTTGACCCCTCTCCTTGATGATAACAAAAAGGGGGAGAGAAAAAGGGAAGGGGAAGGAGAGCCATCTACAAAAATCTAGATATCTAAAGTGCTAGTTCCTGCCATCACTACTTCTCCAATTATGCAAATCAAAGGAAAGCCTGATGGAATTGACCTAATCCAGCTAGCAGCAGCTGAAATTCAAGTGAAAGAGCAAAGGAGGAGAATTGATGAAAGGATGCAACAAGTGTTTGGCTCAACACAAGATAAATCAATATCTGTGAAACATAGCACAAAGGTTGAACCAATCATTATGGAGCACAAGCCAGAAAGGAGGAATAAGGTTGGAGAGACTTCTTTCAAGAATCTAAAACCTATGGTTCTCAAGCCCAACACTAGATCCAGCAAGGACTCCACAAAGAACCCCCTAGACTTTGCTCAGATGAAAGAAGTGGACTTTCCTCTTCCAAAGCCTGATGAAGACAAAGTTTTGGGTGCTAACATCATAAAGTACAAGGAGACCAAGGACATAGTTGAAAGAATGAAAATGGCCATTATCTTTAGAGAGGGAAAGAGTATCTGTGTGATGCAAGGACATCCCAAATTTTCAAAGGCCAAGAGGGAAGAAACCAAAAGGTTGAAGAAAGAAGCTGAAAAACTCAAGGCTGACAAAAGAGCACAAGCAAAGCTTGAACAACAGCTAAAGTCAAGTCAAGTTGAAGGAGAGAAAGGAATTGAAGTCAGGGGTGAAGACAAGATTGCAAACCTAGATGAGGTTTTTGGGAGTATATTTGGTGAGAGTATGGAGGAAAGAGAGGAATGGCAGAAGGGAAACAGAAGAAAGGCCAAGGCACATAGAAGGAGTGAAGATAACACTGAAGAAACTAAATCAATATCTAAACCACTACCTTCCATACCTGAACCTTGTGTTGTTGATCTCATTATAAACATCCATGGTGAACTAATCATCCCAAAAGAGGAACCTATTGATTGGGACACCATCAAATTGCCTACCTTTTTAACCACTCTTCCACTACCAAAGAAACAGAAAAGAAAATCCAAATCTACACCTCCCCTAACCTCTAAGAAATTCACTCAAAAACAAAAACCTAAGCCTAAGCCACCCATTTCTAAAGATGATTATGTTCACATCTGTGACATAAAAGAAATTTCAGACATTGAACTCTATCTGGATGAGCTGGAGGATGTAAGGGGAATAGCTGCCTACAGACAGCTACCAGAGAGATTGGTGTTCAGATACAAAGGAGCTGGGGAAAGAACATGGCCTCTCTACAGGATTCTGAATGAAGGCTACTCTACCTTGATCAGAGTCTTTTCAGCCATACAAAAGGATTCTGTCTTTACCAGGAGAGCCAAGACTGAAATTCTCAACAAGATTGCCAACATAAGGAAAACTTGGAGGGAGCTCAATGCTTTGCCCAGAACTTTACTTATTCAAGAAAGGGGAATTACAATCCACAAATCACCTCATTGGTTGATGGAATTTAGAGATGATAAAGGAGTCAGAAGATTTTTCAGACTTGAAGACCAACTCAAGATTGCCAGCAATGAAACTCTCAAGGAAATGCAATCTAAGTTGGATATCAGTAATGAAGATGAAGCTGAATTCTACAGACAACTCCAACTCCAAATTGAGGAAAATGACAAAGGGCTAGAAAAGAAAACAAGGGAACAAAGAAGAAAAAGATGATTCGCTCAGACTAAAGGAGCACCCTTGGAAATTCTATAAATCTTCAATTACCTCCTAGTACATACACTTTTGCAGCACTTTTAAATTTCTACTTAGTTTCAATTCATATATTTGTTAAGTATTTTGTTATCATCAAGTTAACCCTGAATTTATGTCTACAATTCTTATAGACATAAATAGGGGGAGATTGTTAGGAATATATGTGCATTAGTTTGATGATATGTTTAACAAAACACTTAAGTAGAAGTTTAGTGTTTGTAGCCTCAACAAATAAGACCACTTTGGCTATCCGTTGATGGTGCAGCTTTACTTAGAAATAAGTCTAGTGTTGTAGCACATTTCAGTCTCTATATTTGAGATATAATTCTTAGAAGTTGAGAGAAAATATAAGTCATGTTGACTACTAAAAGATAAGCAAATAGGAAGGCCAATTGTAAATATTTCATGCCTTGTAATTTTATATAAATGAAGTGGTATCAACGGATATCTTAAAGACCTTCAACGGATGAGAAACAAAGCTTCAACGGATGTCTCTAAAGCTTCAACGGATAGAGCTTCAACTGCTAACACATCAACGGATAAAGCCATCAACGGATGAAGGCTTCAACGGATGTTCTGTTAAATAGCAGTTGATAAGTGGTAGTTGTAACAGCAGACAGAGGCACATGGGTTGTCAGAGATAACTGAAATGTGGAAGCCTAATTTCAGGAACATCAGAAAAAGCAGCCGTTCTACTCTAGTACAAAGAGGCAATAGTCAACAAAGTACTTGAGTGAAATGGAGAAGAAACAAGTGGAGAACTTATTTTATTATTGTATTTTTATCTTTGTCTTCACTTGTACACTTGGTGATATATAAACCAAGTAGCAGCTAGTAATTAGATAAGAATTTTTCCAGTGCTGTTTAGAAAAATCTTGAGAGAAAAATTATCTAGTTTGTACTAGGACGCAGCTGTGATCAACATCTTGAATCACAGATTTTCTGAAATACCATCTCTGGTGGAACAACAAATCCATCAGAAAAGTTTTTAAGGTCTGTTGTGTTCTTTACATTAGTGCTTGAATATATATCTGTCTGTATTAGCTTAAAGCAATTCACACACTTGTTTATCTTGAACACAAAACCTTTAAAACTGCTCAAAACTTGAAAAAGTTTTGAGATTTACATTCAACCCCCCCTTCTGTAAATCTCATTGTTAGTCCACTAGGAATAACAAGCATAACTAGTGATATTTATGACATAATTATGTTAGGAGTAGATTTTAATTGGTTTAGTCTTGTGTTGACTAATCAATTGGTGTATACTTGTTGGACACACTCTTGGCATAATTAATAATTGATTGTATGACTTAGATGTTGATCCTATGTGTAACTCTTATGATCTTGCTATGCTTATACTCTGTTATGGATATTAGATCATCATATATTTCTTATACTCTGATTAACTTAGGCAAGTCTTATATGCTTGGAACAATGTTCATCCCTTTTCCTTTATAGTATTGATCTGTATTGTACTAACTTGAACTGTTTTGAGCTAATAAGATTTGATTGAGTAGCATTGTCAAAAGAATCAGAAAGCATGAACATCTGAGACATCCTTCATGAATCCATATTGTGGTAAGTAAAGGTAAAAGATCTCTGGTTCTGAAATCACTCTGTTCTTGATCACTAAATTCTCTGATATTATACTTCAGATGTTTGTGATCCTCAATACCCTTAGTGGTTTTAGGAACTGACTAAGAGCCTATCTCACCTCATAGGTTCTAGCCCAAGTCATTAGAACCAAACACTTCTCAAACAATATTCCATTACCTTACTCTGATACATCCTCAAGATTTTGCTCTGATTCACTTAATTTTATTGAGATATCAACTCAGTGATCAGACAAAATTACCATTTGGTATTGGAGTTGTGTTGAGAATGAGGGAGATAGTGCCAAGAAACACTACATAAGGAAGGAAATGTCAACCCTACAACTTTATCTCTCACAAAGAAGTGGAGTATCTATAACCTGAGACATCTATAAGCCCATCGGTATTCTCCTAAAAGAATATAGAGCTGAAAAAGGCATATAAACAGTTACTAGGTCCATTCTTCCAACATAATGTTATCTATTGAAAATTCTCCTGTCAGCCAGGGCATCTGTATGAGAGTCACTACCCCTTGGTTAAAATGTTTCCAATGCACATGTGAGATTCACACACACAAGGAAGGTATTGATGCAACAATCATTTTCAAACCATATCAAGGTCAATGACAATGGTTGAATCCTAGATCATGTTCAATTCTTTATCTCTGATCTTGAATGTGAATATATGATCCTGGAAGTTGCTCGATCGTAATTGTCAGATCCTAGTCTATGCTATGTGAAATGATCTTGGACTTTGATCTTTTGGGTTAAGATCTTGGAGACTCTGATAAGTCCTCACAGACTTTAGAAGAAATCTTTGATCCCTAATGGCATATCGTTGATCATTGGTTATCTTCCCAGAATTCAAATCTGGAAATGATTTTGACATTAGTCAAAATTGTAGCTCGTAAATAAGGACTCATATATTATCTGACGAGTTTATGAGGTATACTTTTTCATGGAAGTTGAGGGATATCAGGAATTCTTCCGCTTAAAAGAATCCTAATTTCCCCTCTCAGAAGGAACATTTCTGAATCTCTTGACTGAGAGTTTCCATCCTTGAAGGTGGAAGGCAACTTTTCTATGAAAAGGATTTTCTCGCAGGTACACTTGGATGTTTGGAGCTTTGAGTGAGTGACACACTGTGAGACTGAGTGACAAACACTTGAGTTTAGAGTGGAGTGAAACATAATGTGAGATCACTAAAATAAAAATCACACACTTGCACTGTGATGAATGGTTACCAAATAATCTCCTCACTTGGTTGGTTGATCTTAAGGTTCTACTCTGGATACATTTTGAAGGATTACTCAACTAAGGGGGAGAGATTATAAGGAGATTATGAACTGATAATCTTTCTGTAACTAAGAAGCGGGATTTTTAACTTTATTGTACTAAGGAAGGGATTCTTCATCTTAGGGGGAAATATTATTGGGTTTTGGTTCTGGATTCCAAAATGTTTTCTATGTGCTTTATGGGAAGATATGAAGGTTATTGAAGATAGTGTTTGGAAGACGTATCTATCTGCAACTTTACATAAGGGAGAGAAGAATATGTTCTCTGCTGAAGCTGAATGTGTATAGAAGATGCGGTAGATATAAGATAGTATTATTTCCAAGTCCAGGATTGAAAGTTGAAAGCTGATTGCAGATTTTTGGATAAGGTTAGTTGAGTTATCCTCCAAACTGTTGCTTCTCCATTATTATTTGACCATCAGGTGTAACAGTCAAATAGGGGGAGATTGTTGAGTAAGATTGAAGCTATATGTATAAGTCAATAATACTAGTTTGGATAACTCAACATAGGACAAGAACTTCGAAATACTCTATATTCCACTAGGATCAGTACAGATTGTTTAATTGGGTATATGCACAAAAGGTTTTGTTAGCTGCAGTGAAGAAGACGTCAACAATGATCCGTATGAAGTTCATTAATATATTCAGGTATCGGAGGAATGAGGTTAGAGTCATTCGAAGCAGTTATCAGAATCAGTATGGAGACCTCAAGGATTCCTAGTGAAGTTGGTTATATTTGGTAGAAGGCTTAACAGTGGTTTGTATGGGTATAATATGAAAGCCTGAGAGCGGAACTAGTCGTCTGTGAACCAGACCCGTGCACTAGACATCATTGATCCGTGAAAGGAAATGAATTATTATTTTTAGAAATACTGTTAAGTGGTTTTTGTACTTGAGGAGTCTGGAAATATTTTGAGGTACAAAATCCCGGAGATTAGAAGGCCTTCAGATACAAAAGATTACAGCTCGAGGACTTACTTAATTTATTTTAATCAAGAACTGACTTCTAATTAAATGAATAAATGGAAATTAATTCATTTATTTATTTAATTTTATATCACAATTGATTTTAAAAATAAATAAACTAATAATCGATTTTTATTTAAATGAGTAAATGAAACTCAAATCATTTATTTATTTAATTTAATATAAATATTTAAGTTTGGAAAAATAAATTAATATTTGATATTTTATATATTAAATAAATAAATACAATCTCATTTATTTATTTATTTGTTTTAATGTTTAATGTTTATTTTATTCTTGCTAATTTCCAGCCAGCTCGGGCAGGTGTTGTCTAAAATAAATTGACAGAATCAGGTGTACATGTGAATTGGGTGCCAAAACAAAATAAATAAAATTTTTGAATGAATATTTGAACCAAACTAAAACTTGTGCAAGGGAAATGAAGGAAGTCTGTGGTTTGAGTTTTGTCGCGGGTCCCGCACTCAATTGAACAAAAGAATCAACATGTACAAGAAATGAGATTTGGCAGAATTAGTCGATTTCTGTATTGCACAATTCCACCCTGCGCGTGTGGCGCAAATTCGGCTCCCCCTTGTAGATTTGCGAAACATGCGTTCAATCTCCTCTCCTGGCGCCTGGTGTTCGAAACCAAAAGCTGGCAACCTGTTCTACTTTGATTCAAATAAAGAAAAAAAAGAAAGGCTATTGGACCTCTCTTGTTTATTCAAAAACAGTGAAAACAAAATAGCCTCCCATTTTCTTATATGCGTCGCAGGTTAAGGTTGGAATGGTCCCAGTCGCTAGTAAAATCTCCGGTATACATGTCACAGGTTGACCAAATTCAAAATTAAAATGGAACAAAAGTAACAAAGCGCATGTTAGTGAATTTTAGAGTATATAGTCGTAGGTTAGAATTTTGAGTCACCAGTTACATTCTAAAAACAAGTCGCAACTTAAAAAATTGTGAGTCGCAAGTTAATTTTCTCTGGTCGCAGGATACAATTTACAAAGCTGTAAATTCAAAATGTATGGACTAAAATCAGCCAAGTGTCCCTCTTCTCTCTTTAGCCTATCAATCCTATATAATCAATAGCAACAAATTAGATCTGTATCTCCTCCATTTTTATAAAGTGCGAAACTCTTGCAAATTTATCTCAGCTCACTTTGAAAGCTTCATTTGACAAGGGGAGGTTATGTCCAATTTGTTCCACACCATTTAAAGCCTTACAAACTTGTAACACACATTATTTAAAACTTCTTTGATTGTATTTAATATCATTTGATAAGAACTTTAAATTCTTACAGTGATAGATATAACCCTAGATTGATAGTTATTATTTTTGGTTCTCTCTATAATTGTTGCTTCGAATCATTTACATTCGGAGTCGTAATCAACCCTTTACGGTTTAATTTCTTAATAACAAGAATTAACTAAAAAAATTCTTAAACTAACGAAAATACAAAATTTAATCCGTGAATCTCCTTGTATTTGTTTATTTCATTTTCGAGTTTTATTTTCCGATGCAACTAATTTTAGAAAACAAAGAACATACATTCACCCCCCTCTGTATGTACCTTTTGGACCTAACACCTTGAAATCCTAAACACGGACAAAAGTTGTCAATAGCATCTTCCTCCATAAGCTGGTCTATTAATACTTGTAATCCATATGCAAATAAAACATGGAAAATTTTAAAATAAGAATGATTCTAATATATTAGATAATAGATTATAGGCTCATACGCATAAGTTTCTTTTCTCATACATATACCTACCAGCTCAGTAGCAGCCAACAAATAATCATTATTTCTTAAATTCAATTTAAACTTTATGGTCAATACCGTTGAATATCACTTCTCAGTTAAGAAATGAACTAAATTAGCAGAGAGATGTTTTGAAAGGAGTTACTTGTATCCAAATCATTAATTTTGGCCCAACAAAATTATCTTGTGCATACATAATCATAAAGACGCATATGTGGAGTGCGATTTCTGAGACTGTGATACAATATCTTCAAGTGTTAGCTCCTAACTCTGCACTCACAGACTTTGAAACCTCCTGCACACAATTTAACAATGATCTTCAATAAAAAAATGGAAAATTTATAATCTACTTAGTGCCCCACATTAAAAAGGCAACACATATAGATTATCGAATGCCATTTCATCATCACATAGCAAATCTAAGAAGCTTGATTTTACCAAAAATATTGATTTTCTTGCTAGAATGGTTTGCAATTATAATTGTCATTTCAAATATCATAAAAACATAACTTAAAAATGTCTATAAGTGTCAGGAAATAAACAAACTATTACCAAAAAATCCAGACTACAAGCATGCATTCAATACTATGATCAAATTGCCCATGTTGTGGTGCTAATTTTGATATTATGTAGTTTTTTTAGTTAACGACAAACCAAAGAATACACATGGTTGCCACTTTGTTCCACCTGTCATAAGAATTTTTCTAGGAGCCCTTTTATTTGTTAATTAGTTTCAAGAAAGCTATATATTTAATTTAATTCTATAGAACCTCTTAATCTAATTTTGCATGCCACAAATCAAAGTCCAATTCAATATCGGCTTTTCAACCCTCGTTCAACAGGACAAACCAATTGATATTAAGATTTACTATTTCTTACTCACATTAATAATCAATGCACTCTTAGCAAATCTAAAACTATATAGCGCAAAATTTAGGTTGAATAACAATAAGTTATGTAGAATAAAATAAAAAGTCTCAAAATTTTGCTAGTAATGGGCATGATGACCGGAATATACATGCTTATATACACCATCTCAGGTGTCATTCTACTTTCTGTCAGATATTTGGAGAGACCTTTTCACAGTAAGATAGAGGTAAATGTGATTATGTTCTATTCAACATGTACTTAGAAATGTTTTAGCACAACCATGCTCCACTATAAAAAGGTTCAAAGTGTAGGTGGGTAAAATTCTTAGTTAAATAGGCTTGTATCGGGTTGTTTTACAATATACAAATAGTAACTACGAGTTTAATTTTTATAAAAATAAATAGTCATGTATGTGTTATACTTAAAAGAATATTGAACTTAATCAAGTCAAGGGGAATGTTCAAATCATAGAAGAGATTTGAGAGGTTTTGATTAGGCAAATAGTCATATATAAGAAGCTTTTCTCTTCTCTTTCCCTGATACAAAGCTCTCGGTAGAATCAACTTCTCATGGGGAACTCGGCCCAACTGCAGCAAACATCTCTCTATGGTCCTTCCAACTAGCATATGTCAACAAGATCATAACAAAAGTTCCTCCATCAGCAAGCTTCCCTCAAGAACAATCCCATAGCTCGTCCTCTCCATGACTTCTGCAGTTGCGTTTAAAACAACATACCTGAAAATTTAAAATCATAAATTCTGACATTAAAAAGTGAAATAAATTCTTAGATGGCAACTCAAACCAAAATAAAAAATTTAAAAATTAAACACACAGAATATAATCGAAGAATAAAGGTTGAAGATTAAAATATAAAAACAAGATATAACAAAAGCCTGAGAACATAATAAGTGATGATAACAAAAAACAAGAGAATCGAAAATGTAAAGCAATTTGCATATGCTTAGTTAAAATCATGTCTTCATATATGCTTTATTAAAATCATATTAAGATTTTGCCACGCCCTACAAAATTATATAAAAAAAAGAGAAATATATATAAAATTAGACCTACAACAAATGATAAACCATAATTACTCTTAAGGGGAAAAAATTAGAAACGAAGAAACATACATGAACAAATAAGCATAATAGTACCTTTTCGATGAGCCCAACAATCCAACAAAAGCCAAGCGGTGGTATGGTGATATCATTTATATATTGATTTCCCCGTCACATGAAAGGGATGTAACCGGCAAGGGCTTTTAATTTCCAGGGAGGCAGAATGGTGTGTCATTAATCAATCATTAATCAATGAATTCAAGATTACTGAATCTATTATACTTATTATAATTTAACATGGCCTTTTAATAAAACAAACAAAACAGCAAATATGAAATAACCCACACATGATGATTATTATTGGGAAAACAGGAGAATTAGAATTGGAAAATATGAGTTATTAAGAGTGACACGTCGGACACGCGTGATCCCCATTTATATAGATATATAGAAGCCAAACCAACCCAGATGGTCAATCAGAGTCTATTTTTTGTTGTTAATTTTGCAGGTTTTTACTTCATTGTACGTTGACATGAATATTTTATTATCTAAATTTCTGAGAATATTTTAGATGTCCTTAAGTTAGATAATAAATTTTCTCGAATAAAAAAATTTCCTTAACATCGAGCATTATCTTTCGGTATAATTTATTCACGTTAAAGTGCTTCTTGACAATTTTTTTATATTATATTAGCTTTACAACTCAGTTTTACAACTCATGCGATACACGGTTATTTTATAAATTTTATATTTTATATTATTCATATTTATAATAAAAGTTCAATATAAGTAATAAATATTAAAACTAATTATTATATAATTATAACCTTACCTCAATGCGATTATTATAATTTAGTATAAATATAATGTAAATGTGTATAATGTTTGGCTAATTAAATAGTACTTCCTTCATTCCATCCAATTCTTTATATTGGGGATAAAATCCCAACATGCACTTTAAGGCTATGACAAAAACGTAGTTGTCTAAATTTTTAAATAAATTCTTCTAAATAAAAATAGAATGTTCAAATTTTTACAATAAAGAAATTTTTTAAAATAAATTTGGAATTAAAATTTATAGTGGTCTTAAAATGCGTGTCGAGTATGAGAAAAAAATGTAAATAAATGAGTGAGACGGAGAGAGTATATGATTAATGAGATTTGAACAATTAACTTTATTAATATATTAATAAATAATACACCTTCAAAAAAATGTTAGTAAATAATACTATAAATATTTTTTTGGTGGGATTCGAACCTAGTAATTCGAGTAGTGTATATTATTTTATTATTCTGATCTAACGGTCCAGATGATTTGATTAAGAATATATGACTGTTATAATCATAATAATCAAATTAACAAAAAAAGACATCAAATTATGCCCTATTCGTGATATTATAATTACGTGTAAATTGATATAAGTTTTAGACTTGTTTTGCGCCTATATTTGTACTTGTAAATAAACCGTGCGATGCACAATTAATTTTATCATTATATATTATAAAATATAATTTTAATATATTATTATTGGGATTCAAACCTTATACTCCTATTATAATAATTTTACATTGCAACACGATTATTTTTATGATTATATATTGTAAATTTTAAATTTAATATATAGCTGATAGTATTCGAACCTTATACTTCTAGTATAATAATTTTTAAGATTATATGTAACGGTTCTCATTATTTTGATCTGACGACTCTAGATTAAGTGACCAAGAACCAACAATCAAATTTTTAATGTTTCGTTTTTAATATAATAATATAAATATGCTCTTTTTTATTTTCTATAATTTTTTATACATTTTTCATTTGAGTACATATGCAATCTATTGCATGTAGAGATTTAGAGATATCGACAAGTCAAAATCTTCATGTAGAGAACTCAAGATGTCGACAAGTCAAAAGCCTATGTAGAGAACTGGAGACATCGACAAGTCATTCTACATGTAGAAAACTAGAGAACTCGACAAGTTAAATATACACGTAGAGAACTCAAGATATCGATAAGTCATTTTAATTAGCGATATGTCACTTCCCTATAGAACAAAAATAGATCTCGATAAACTACTTCAAATTCAGAATGTAGACAAGTTCAAGATTCAAGATTATCAGTCAACAAACAATTCATTCACTGAATTGGAAAGACTGTAAAAGCAACTTGAATAATACAAGATCAAGGGCCAAGATTCATCTGATAAAGGATGATCACAGACCTACAAGATTCTGCACAGATTTGCTAACGCCAGAAAAGGAAATAGACAAGATAGTTTTAGAAAATGTGTTAGTACATTTTAGTGCAAGTTTTGTATTCCCGCGCTGTTGGTCTATAAAGCATGCACGAGTCGTTAGTTTAGTGGTAACAAAAACATATCTAAAAATCTTGTGTTCTCTCTCAAAATTTGTAGCTGAGTTCTTAAAAACACAGATTGTAACAAAAGAAATTTGATTAATACAATTAAGTGAGTTTTTGATAAATTGTTCTCTGTGTTTATTGGCAGATAATTTATCTCTACAATTTCATATTTGCTTTATTCAAATTAAGCCAAACACTTTCAAAAGAGGATTAAAATCTAAAAAACAAAATTACCCCATGTGTGTTACATTTCATTGCACTCAATATACAGGAGCATGGCTTATCATCATTGTGACACCCTCAATCTCGGGGTTAGGAAGTGAGGACTCACACACCTCTAATCTATTAATTAAATATGCATAAACCCCGATTACTACTAACAGGATCAACAGGATAAAGTATGAGACAAGATCACAACTACCAATCATAAAATATAACTTACAAACCCAAAATATTATTAAATAAACAATATTGATTCCGGCTGGGAACCGACAGATAACCCATTGTATCTTTATACACTTCTTTCTAGGCACGAGCTCACTCATAAAAACCACTACCTGCTCTGGCAACCGGAAGCCCTCAACACGGTAGGGACCACCAGGTATGCTCTTACGAGCAGTGCGCCTAAGCCTGACCATCTTCTTGCTTAACTGCCATGGTTAGATTCAGACAAAACAAATGAGTATAAAACTCAGCAAGTAACTATATAGCAGTTCTACAATATCAAATCTCAATATACTTTGAACAAACTAGGGCATTCTACCTTAGCTAATCTAGGTGGCAGATTTCCATATATATATATATATTTTTTTTTTCTTTGGGATAAGGAAAAGGTATCCGAAGAATAGTTGGGCTTTCAAGAAACAAAGCTCGAAACAGGGCGAAAGCCGACATTCATCACAATTTATTATAGGATCAAAATAGATCTTTTGATAGAGGAAAGCAACAGTATTTCAAGATAGAATCAATCATATGATCAATAATTTCAAGAATCAGGGTTCTCGAGCTTTAAGCTCCACAACAACATAATCAACTCTTTTCAAAGCAATATAAACCATTTTCATTTCCAGAAATCAATTTACTGAATAAAAGTTTCAGTTCCCTTTTAATCAATTAATTAGAACCCTTGATCATATCACTTTATCTTTCCATTTCATTATATAGGGTGATCAGCCCGTATCGACCTCCATTCCGGACTTTAAGGTACCAATCGGCATAATTTTAGCCTTAAATTGGACTAGTCCCACTAGCCTCTTACCATGACTGGACTAGTCCCACTAGCCTCTTACGTCTCAATCCAATCCATCAGGAATTCATTTGGAAAACCTTGAGTTGGAAAAAAAAACAAATAGGTTTTCTAAAATCCATTTTATCATTACCAAACATTTGAAATCATTCAGACTCTTTCAAGTCGAAACTCATTCTTAAATCAGATTTTAAAGAAACAAGGTTCAGGGAGTGAATCAAAGATACGCAAGGAACAATTCACAAGGATTCTGTGTCAAGGATAACAAAGCACTAAATTTGAAGGATTGACATTGGTTTAGAGATCAATAGGACGATCAGAGAAACAGAATATCATTAAACAGGGTTTTCCAAGATAATCAATAGGTTCAATATGATTCATGGCATTATAGGTAACTTGAACAGAAAGACAGATTATCAAAGGGTGAAATCAATAGGATTATCAATAACGGGTTATTAAGAACAAGGGTACTTCAATATCAGGGTTTCATAAAGCAAGGGTTTCATATTTTAACAGTTCAATAATCTACATGGTATGAACAACATTCTCTTTATAATCGTTTACACAAGTAATCAGAGTTACTTGCCTGGATTTGCTTTCCTGAAGGTTGTACTACTGCCACCTAGTAAATCCTTTCCTTTCCTAGCCTGAATGCCCTCACGCTCCAAATCTACAATAAAACCAAAATCTTAATCAGATTCACATATTTTCAATTTCAACCTCATATAAACAAACACAACTAATCAATTCACAAGGATCATTTTAGCACTTAAACTTCATCCCTTTTTAACCAAAAATCCGAATCCTACTTTCATTAAGGATCGAAATCAACACTTTTGTTTAATTATTAAAATTCGAACATACCACTTCTTAATCTTTGTCATACAATCAAAATCTCACTTAGCAATTCAATTCACTCAATTTCACCTTTTATTCCTAAGAATCAACATTCAAGAATGGATTTTAACATGCAAAGCAATACATCACATTTCCCACTTATTTAGTTCTTAACTAGATCATTCCATTCACTTAAACATTAAATCATACAACAACTAACTCATTCAACCAACATGCATTTACTTAATCAATAATTAACCCTTTTTAATCTTATTTTCATTCGGCAAAAACATAGTTTTCAACTCAAAGACTAATCACTAACATACATTAATTGATCTTCTTTAAAACTATCATGCAATCACTTTTAGGCCACCTAAATTTAGTGTTCAACAAGATTAATTCACAAAAACCGAATTCCTCTTCTTTATTTAACAAAACCCGAAGCAAAAATCCACATGCAACCTCATTTTTTGATTTTCTAAGCAACAATCATGTGCATGCATTCATTTACTTCCTAACACAATCAATGGAATCATTTAATCAGACATCCACTTGAATTTCATCAAAGAAGCAAAGCCCTTTTCTAATTTTTTCAAGAAATCTTAACATGCATGCATCATTTCAAGTTTATAAATCACAAACTTTCTATTAACAACTATCCACCATTGATTTCATTGTCGAAAACCAACTTGATCACTTTAAAAACAAAACCCATTCGGTTATATAGATAAAGACCACATGCAACCACTAAAATTAGAGTATACTTAGTTTAGAGTTCAGTTTACACATCACAACTCACCACCGGTTCACCGGAGTTCATCAACGGTGGCGGTGGCTTCACGGTGGTGCCCTCATTCGAGGGTGTCCAACCACGAAACCCCCAATTTTGTCAATTACGCAAGATAGACTAACATGCACATCTTTTCTTTCATTCATTTTCAAAGAATCAAGCTTAACAAGATGACATCAATCAACAACAAGAAGAACCATGGGGTTCTCGGGTGAACACGCACACCGAGCACACACAACACACACACACATCGGCATGCAAGCCTAATCACACACATGCACACACTTCTACCTACACATAAGTGTTTAGAAAGAAGATTTAGGGATGATTAATGAGTTTGATCAAGGAAAAAAGGGAGGTATACTGAGAGAGATTGAAGAGAGAGCCGAGAGAGAGAGTTGTTCGAGAGAGAGAGAGAGAGTGAGAGAAAAAGAGGAGAGAAAAGAGTGAGTGCACGGAAAAGAAGAAGAAAATGGGGGAGGAAGGAGTAATTTATACTCCACCAACACAAGGGCAAAATGGTAATCTAATAACTCCCTTTTCAATTCACATATTCTTTCTCTTTTCACTTGAATGCAACGAAATCCAAAATAAAAATATTTCTCTCTCGGAAAGTCGAGAATTATTGAAAATGACAATTTTAACACGTAGGTCTTGAAATTAGCTTTTTATCCATTACTCATAATGAATTTTTGAGCGAACGGTTGATTTTATATGAATTTCGCAAACTTGCTTTAATAAATACATTTTTCTCATAAAATCAATTTAAAAATGCAAAGATCAACAATTAAATCCACTCATTATTTTTTAAAAAGTCTCTAGGATCTTTATGAAGATAACAGAATAAATCCCATGTTTTTATCCTTCTCGGATGATTTTATAAAAATGCGCGAAGGTTAATTAAACCTTTACTTAAATCACGTAATTCCTTTAAAATTCATAAAATTGACACAGAACACATAGTCATGCATACAGTCAAGCAATCACACATATACAGTCACATAACGACTCAGGTTTGATCATAAAATTCATCCTTCTTCATTCTTTATCCTCTTTTACGCGTACCGGGTCACGTTCAGCCTGACGGCCCGACGATCAGCATTTTGATTACGCTTCTCAATATCTTTACCAATCAACACGTCACTTAGGACGAAATACTTTATTTACTCATTCATTCATTCAATCACATAATTCATATTTTATATTCTTTAACTCCGTATTAGGAAGGGTTCCGTTCTACCTGACGGCCCGACACCACAGCTTATCTTTTAAGCTGATTCTTTAAATTGGAACGTTTTTATCCACGCTCCTAAACTCTAGTATACAGAGAAGTCAAATAATCATCACTTAATCACATAATTATAATCACATCACATAACACACTCATTATTTACTTAATTACGACGCAAAATTTCTCAGTCGTCACAATCTACCCTCCTTAAAAGGATTTTGTCCCCAGAATCTAATCTAATCAAACAGATGGGGATACTTTTCTTTCATTTCGCTTTCTAATTCCCAAGTCGATTCTTCGACTAACGGATTTTTCCCCAACACTCTAACTAGAGGTACAACTTTATTTCTAAGCGTCCTTTCTTTTTGATCCAAAATTCGCACTGGTTGTTCTACATAGGACAAATCTGGTTGGATTTCCACCGGTTCCAACTCGATAACATGGCTCGCATCAGCATTAAACTTTTTCAGGAGAGATACATGAAACACATTGTGCAAATGTTGCATTTGTGTCGGCAGCGCCAATTCATACGCCACTTTCCCAACTTGTCTTAATACTTCAAATGGTCCAATGTACCTTGGACTCAGCTTTCCTTTCTTTCCAAATCGAGTTACACCTTTCCAAGGAGATATCTTCAACAAGACTTTGTCTCCAGTTTCAAATTGCTCATCTTTTCGTTCTTGATTCGCGTACTTTGCCTGTCGGTCTTGAACTGCAATTAATCTCTTTCGAATCATTTTAACCTTTTCCTTCGTTTGCTGAACTAGCTCTGGGCCAATTAACTTGTGCTCACCAACTTCGTCCCAATAAGTAGGGGATCTAGACTTTCTTCCATATAACACTTCATAAGGCGACATGCCAATACTCGCGTGATAACTGTTGTTGTAGGAAAACTCAATTAAGGGCAAATGATTGTCCCAATTTCCTTTGAAATCTATTGCGCAGGTTCGCAACATGTCTTCAATCATTTGAATTGTCCTTTCTCTTTGTCCGTCTGTCTGCAGATGATATGCCGTACTCATTTTCAATTTTGTTCCCAAATGATCATGAAATTGTCGCCAAAATCTCGAATTAAACCTTGGATCTCTATCAGACACGATAGATACAGGAACTCCATGACGCATCACGATCTCATCCAGATATAATTTGACCAACTTTTCCAATGAAAACCTTTCGTTTATCGGCAAGAAGTGTGCTGACTTTGTCAACCGATCGATTACCACCCAAATCGCATCGTGATTTGACTTGGTTTTAGGTAATCCTACCACGAAATCCATCGCGATATGATCCCATTTCCATTCGGGTATGTCCAGTGGCTGAAGCAATCCGCTTGGCCTTTGATGTTCCGCTTTAACTCTTTGGCACGTGTAATATTTACTTATCCATTCCGCAATTTCCTTTTTCATGATTGGCCACCAATAATTATCTTTCAAATCCTGGTACATCTTCGTACTCCCAGGGTGAATTAAAAATCTCGAGTTGTGCGCTTCTTGCAAAATCTCGTGCTTTAGTTCCACGACATTAGGTATCCAAATACGTGAGTTAACACGGTATATCCCTTTTCCATCCTTTTGAGCTTTAATTTCTTCTCCCATCAACTTATTCTTTTCGCGATTCATCACTTGCTCTTGACAGTATCGAATCTTTTCCAAAATTTCAGGTTGAAACAACATTGCATAAATAGCTTCATCTCCACATTCTGGAGTCTGCACCTCTATTTCCATTTTGTCAAAGTCCTTGATTAACTCTTCCGATGACGTTAACATATTCAACCTTTCCTTTCGACTTAAAGCATCAGCTACCATATTTGCCTTTCCAGGATGATAGTTTATCGCACAATCATAATCTTTGATCAATTCCAACCACCGTCTTTGTCGCATATTCAGTTCTTTCTGAGTAAAGATATACTTTAAGCTCTTATGGTCCGTATAAATCTCGCACTTTTCCCGTACAAATAATGTCTCCAAATCTTAAGGGCAAATACAATTGCTGCCAATTCCAAATTGTGTGTTAGATACTTTTGCTCATGCGGCTTGAGTTGCCTTGACACATATGCTATGACCTTCCCGTGTTGCATTAACACGTATCCAAGTCCTTTATATGAAGCATCACTGAATATTACAAATTCCCCTTTATCATCAGGTAATACCAACACTGGGGCGGTTACCAATCTCTTCTTTAACTCTTGAAAACTTTCCTCACACTTTTCTGTCCAAACAAACTTCTCGTTCTTTCTCGTCAACTTTGTCAATGGGACGACAATCTTTGAGAAATCTTACATAAATCTTCTATAGTATCCGGCTAATCCCAGAAAACTTCTGACTTCCGTCGGAGTCTTGGGTCTTTCCCAATTCATTACAGCTTCTATCTTGGCTGGGTCCACTTTAATTCCTTCTTTATTAACTACATGACCAAGAAATTGCACTTCCTTTAGCCAAAATTCACACTTTGAAAACTTCACATACAACTTCTCTTTTCACAGAATTTCCAAGGAAATCCTCAAATGTTCCTTATGATCTTCTTCCGTCTTGGAGTAAATTAGTATATCGTCGATAAACACAATCACGAACTTGTCCAAATACTGCTTGAACACTCTGTTCATAAGATCCATAAATGCAGCTGGTGCATTCGTTAAGTCAAACGCCATCACCAGAAACTCATAGTGTCCGTATCTTGTTCGGAACGCTGTCTTCAGTATATCTTCCGCTTTGATCTTTAACTGATGATACCCAGATCTTAAATCAATCTTTGAAAAGCACGAAGCTCCTTTCAATTGGTCGAACAAGTCATCGATCCGTGGTAGAGGGTACTTATTCTTGATCATCAACTTATTCAGCTCACGGTAATCGATACACAATCGCATACTTCCATCCTTTTTCTTTACAAACAACACCGGTGCGCCCCACGGGGATACACTCGGTCGGATCACTCCTTTGTCCAACAATTCTTGCAACTGAGTAGCCAATTCCTTCATTTCGACCGGCGCCATGCGATATGGAGCTTTCGACACTGGTTCCGTACTAGGAGCCAAGTCAATCGTAAACTCGATCTCTCTGTCTGGAGGTAGTCCAGACAATTCATCAGGAAACACATCCGGAAAATCTCTTACTACCGGAATATTGTCGATCTTTACAGATTCTTTCTCCACGTCCACGACATGAGCCAAATAAACTTCGCATCCTTGACGTATTAATCTTCTTGCCTCAATAGCCGTCAGAAATTTCTTCTCTTGCCTCTTTCCTTTAAATATCACTTCCTCACCATCCTTGGTTCTTAACTTCACCTGCTTACTTTTACATTCTATTTGCGCCTCATGGTTTGACAACCAATCCATTCCTAGTATAACCTCAAATTCTCCTAACTTAAAAGGAATTAAGTCAGCAGAAAAGTGCTGACCTTCTATAGACACATCACAATCGGGACAAATCTTATTAACAACAACTTTCTCCTGATTTGCTACCTCTATAATCAAATTAGGCTCTAGAGGGTACACAACACAATTTACTTTATCAAGAATACTTTCAGAGATAAAAGATCTAGTTGCTCCAGAATCCATCAAAACTTTTACTTCTACTGAGTTTATAACAAGCATACCTGCTACCACGTCCACATCTTGCACTGCATCTTTCATTGTCATGTTAAAGGTTCTAGCTCTGGGTTGAGCTGATGGTGCTGGGAGAGACGGCGGTCTAGCAATTCTGAGAACATCAGCCTTCTGCACAGGCTCCTTGCAATTCTTGGCCATATGGCCCACATTGCCACACTTGAAACAAGCCAAATCAGGCTTCCTTATTCCATTTGAACATTCTGAAGAATAATGCCCCTTCTGGTTGCACTTGAAACATGTTATGTCCAGCTTATTACACCTCCCTGGGTGTCTCTTTCCACAGTTCCTGCATTCTTGTATCTGGGGTCTGCTTTCCTTCCCCGGTTGTCCAGCTTTCTGGAAACGGTTCTTCTGAGCTCCATTCCCGGGTCTAAACTTTTGGAACTTTTGGTTCTGACCTCCACCATTCTTCCCAAACTTCCCTCTGAACTTTGAGCTTCCTTGCTCTTGCTCAGAGCTTTCGAACTTCCTATTTCTTCCTTCATTTTCTCTTCTGGCGGCTTCCCGCTCACCTTCCACTATCATTACTTTCTGAACCAATGCATCATAGTTCTTGATCTCCAACATTGCTATTTGACTCCTAATCCACGGCTTAAGTCCCTGCTGGAACCTCTTAGCCTTCTTCGCTTCAGTATTCACGTACTCAGGTATGAACCTTGACAATTCTGAAAACTTCAACTCATATTTTGCTACCGACATTTCCTCCTGCCTAAGATCCAGAAATTTCATCTCCAACTGATCTTGCATATAGCTTGGCAAATACTTTTCCAGAAACATCTCGGTGAACTTCTCCCAAGATAAGTCTTTGCCTTCCAACAATGCTTTAGAAGACTCCCACCAGAAACTTGCTTCATCTTTCAGATAATAACTTGCGTACTGAGCTTTCTTATCATCCTTAACTTCTGCTAACTCAAAGGCTTTTTCCATCTCTCTCAACCACGACCGTGCTTTAATCGGGTCTGGCAAACCTAAGAACTCTGGAGGATGAACAGATTGAAAGTGCTTGAAATTTCCAACTTTTGGGGCCACATGTTATTGCAAAAGCTGAGCAAGTCTGCTCATCATAGTGGTTTCTGGGTTTATTTCTGGGTCTTGGGTGGGAATTTCTTCTTCTTGGTGATCTGGTGAGTTGGCCATTTCTTACAAACCTGGTTGAGCAATTATTTAGCAATACGATAGCATGGCATGTATATATTTAACAACAGTTTCTATGAAATCTTTTTTTGTGAGTTTTAAGTCTTACCCAATTTGCACATGCAATCCTATTACTACATAATTCTCATATCAGTGTTGTTTTATCACGGCACGGAATAGGGTTTTATGATCTTTAAACATGGTTATACGAAAACATGGTTGTATTAAAACATGGCCTTGAGAACAGTTTATAAGATAAACAAGGTGCAAAATGGAATTATTTAAACAAAGGTTACATAGAGAATATTTTGGATATTAAGGTTCTGAAACATGGTACAATAAATAGCAGGGTTAAACAGAGGAAAAACTGGAAAACATCCCCCTATCTACCCCTAACTTCCAACTACTGCTACTACACTGGTCTTAAATTCAACAAGATAAATGAAAAAGGGATCCCGGCATCTGACCAAGTATCCCAAAGCCTACCGGCGCTGAAAACAACAACAACAATCTACAGGCTCAACCAACAGTCCAGTCTAATCATCTAGAATCTCTCTCAACACAACCAACATCCAGCGAATGATCTTATGCAACCTCCGGGCCTCAGCATCGGCATCACTAGTGGATGGTCCCTCATCCAATCTCCTCCTGGCAACCTTCTCCACCTAACTGAATCCTAGCTCTCCACTCCTCCATCACTACGGAAGTCCTCTGCCTAGAATCCCGAATCAACCTATCTACCAAAGCTCCCAACTCAGGAATGTGGGAGTACACAAAGTCTCGATCCTGGGCTAACTTGCCACCAACACTGACAGGAACAGTCTTAGGCATCTCCGACTCTGGCTCAGGGGTAGGGGTCTCTGAATCTGGCCTCAGGGGTGAAATCTGCATGGGGATCTCACTACTCTCAGAAGGGTACTCCTCTGGGTCTGAACTAACATACACAGGTTCCTCTGGAGAGGGTGGAATAGGGTCCACAGGGGTACCAGTCAAGTTAATCTTTGAGTCTGAGTCACTACCACTACTAGGATCCTGAGAGAGAGAACACAAAACAGCAACCAAAAAACAATGTTAGGGTTAAATAAAGCTTCCAGTTAACTCACACCCTAACTCTAGTTTCCACTTTACCAATCAACACTTTCCTTAGACTATACCTAATAGTCTAACTCAACTCTATATGAGTCGAACTCTCTCGCGATATAGATATATTCCCAAAATACCCCCTTTTAAATCCTAACTTATCTCAGGGACTAGATCCTGTAGCTCTGATACCAACTTGTGACACCCTCAATCTCGGGGTTAGGAAGTGAGGACTCACACACCTCTAATCTATTAATTAAATATGCATAAACCCCGATTACTACTAACAGGATCAACAGGATAAAGTATGAGACAAGATCACAACTACCAATCATAAAATATAACTTACAAACCCAAAATATTATTAAATAAACAATATCGATTCCGGCTGAGAACCGACAGATAACCAATTGTATCTTTATACACTTCTTTCTAGGCGCGAGCTCACTCATAAAAACCACTACCTGCTCTGGCAACCGGAAGCCCTCAACACGGTAGGGACCACCAGGTACGCTCTTACGAGCAGTGCGCCTAAGCCTGGCCATCTTCTTGCTTAACTGCCATGGTTAGATTCAGACAAAACAAATGAGTATAAAACTCAGCAAGTAACTATATAGCAGTTCTACAATATCAAATCACAATATACTTGAACAAACTAGGGCATTCTACTTTAATTAATCTAGGTGGCAGATTTCCATCTTTTGGGATAAGGAAAGGTATCTGAAGAATAGGAGGGGTTTTCAAGAAACAAGGCTCGAAACAGGACGAAAGCCGACATTCATCACAAATTATTAAAGGATCAAAATAGATCTTTCGATAGAGGAAAGCAACAATATTTCAAGATAGAATCAATCATATGATCAATAATTTCAAGAATCAGGGTTCTCGAGCTTTAAGCTCCACAACAACATAATCAACTCTTTTTAAAGCAATATAAACCATTTTCATTTCAAAAAATCAATTTACTGAATAAAAGTTTCAGTTCCCTTTTAATCAATTAATTAGAACCCTTGATTGGATCACTTTATCTTTCCAATTCATTATATACGGGTGATCAGCCCGTATCGACCTCCATTCCGGTCTTTAAGGTACCAATCGGCATAATTTCAGCCTTAAATTGGACTAGTCCCACTAGCCTCTTACCATGACTGAACTAGTCCCACTAGCCTCTTACGTCTCAATCCAATCCATCAGGAATTCATTTGGAAAACCTTGAGTTGGAAAAAAAACAAATAGGTTTTCTAAAATCCATTTTATTATTACCAAGCATTTGAAATCATTCGGACTCTTTCAAGTCGAAACTCATTCTTAAATCAGATTTTAAAGAAACAAGGTTCAGGGAGTGAATCAAAGATACGCAAGGAACAATTCACAAGGATTCTGTGTCAAGGATAACAAAGCACTAAATTTGAAGGATTGACATTGGTTTAGAGATCAATAGGATGATCAGAGAAACAGAATATCATTAAACAGGGTTATCCAAGATAATCAATAGGTTCAATATGATTCATGGCATTATAGGTAACTTGAACAGAAAGACAGATTATCAAAGGGTGAAATCAATAGGATTATCAATAACGGGTTATTAAGAACAAGGGTACTTCAATATCAGGGTTTCATAAAGCAAGGGTTTCATATTTTAACAGTTCAATACTTTACATGGTATGAATAACATACTCTTTATAATCGTTTACACAAGTAATCAGAGTTACTTTCCTAGATTTGCTTTCCTGAAGGTTGTACTACTGCCACCTAGTAAATCCTTTCCTTTCCTAGCCTGAATGCCCTCACACTCCGAATCTACAATAAAACCAAAATCTTAATCAGATTCTCAACTCTCGTTCCCGGAACGATCACTCTATACGATAACTCGATTATATCTTTGACTCGAGCATACGAATATAGCTTATACATATAAGCACATAGCACTTAGCACATAGCACATAGCACATAGCATATTCCTTTCTTGTAGCTTTTATATCCTTATATACAATTAAAGCGTACTCGCTTAACCTTGGCTATTTCTCAAATCATACTATCATAACTCTTTCACGACCATAGCTATCACTTATAGCTCTTAATAACAAACGATTTAATTTTCTTTTTCTTCTATCCCTTAAGTCGAACCATACATACAAAACACATCCACATATTTTCAATTTCAACCTCATATAAACAAACACAACTAATGCAATTCACAAGGATCATTTTAGCACTTAAACTTCATCCCTTTTTAACCAAAAATCCGAATCCTACTTTCATTAAGGATCGAAATCAACACTTTTGTTTAATTATTAAAATTCGAACAGACCACTTCTTAATCTTTGTCATACAATCAAAATCTCACTTAGCAATATTCAATTCACTCAATTTCACCTTTTATTCCTAAGAATCAACATTCAAGAATGGATTTTAACATGCAAAGCAATACATCACATTTCCCACTTATTTTAGTTCTTAACTAGATCATTCCATTCACTTAAACATCAAATCATACAACAACTAACTCATTCAACCAACTTGCATTTACTTAATCAATAATTAACCCCTTTTTATCTTATTTTCATTCGGCAAAAACATAGTTTTCAACTCAAAGACTAATCACTAACATACATTAATTGATCTTCTTTAAAACTATCATGCAATCACTTTTAGGCCACCTAAATTTAGTGTTCAACAAGATTAATTCACAAAAACCGAATTCCTCTTCTTTATTTAACAAAACCCGAAGCAAAAATCCACATGCAACCTCAATTTTTGATTTTCTAAGCAACAATCATGTGCATGCATTCATTTACTTCCTAACACAATCAATGGAATCATTTAATCAGACATCCACTTGAATTTCATCAAAGAAGCAAAGCCCTTTTCTAATTTTTTTCAAGAAATCTTAACATGCATGTATCATTTCAAGTTTATAAATCACAAACTTTCTATTAACAACTATCCACCATTGATTTCACTGTCGAAAACCAACTTGATCACTTTAAAAACAAAACCCATTCGGTTATAAGATAAAGACCACATGCAACCACTAAAATTAGAGTATACTTAGTTTAGAGTTCAGTTTACACATCACAACTCACCACCGGTTCACCGGAGTTCATCACCGGTGGCGGTGGCTTCACGGTGGTGCCCTCATTCGAGGGTGTCCAACCACGAAACCCCCGATTTTGTCAATTACGCAAGATAGACTAACATGCACATCTTTTCTTTCATTCATTTGCAAAGAATCAAGCTTAACAAGATGACATCAATCCACAACAAGAAGAACCATGGGGTTCTCGGGTGAACACGCACACCGAGCACATACAACACACACATACACATCGGCATGCAAGCCTAATCACACACATGCATACACTTCTACCTACACATAAGTGTTTAGCAAGAAGATTTAGGGATGATTGATGAGTTTGATCAAGGAAAAAAGGGAGGTATACCGAGAGAGATTGAAGAGAGAGCCGAGAGAGAGAGTTGTTCGAGAGAGAGAGAGAGTGAGAGAAAAAGAGGAGAGAAAAGAGTGAGTGCACGGAAAAGAAGAAGAAAATGGGGGAGGAAGGAGTAATTTATACTCCACCAACACAAGGGCAAAATGGTAATCTAATAACTCCCTTTTCAATTCACATATTCTTTCTCTTTTTACTTGAATGCAACGAAATCCAAAATAAAAATATTTCTCTCTCGGAAAGTCGAGAATTATTGAAAATGACAATTTTAACACGTAGGTCTCGAAATTAGCTTTTTATCCATTACTCATAATAAATTTTTGAGCGAACAGTTGATTTTATATGAATTTCGCAAACTTGCTTTAATAAATACATTTTTCTCATAAAATCAATTTAAAAATGCAAAAATCAACAATTAAATTCACTCATTATTTTTTAAAAAGTCTCTAGGATCTTTACGAAGATAACAGAACAAATCCCATATTTTTATCCTTCTCGGATGATTTTATAAAAATGCGCGAAGGTTAATTAAACCTTTACTTAAATCACGTAATTCCTTTAAAATTCACAAAATTGACACAGAACACATAGTCATGCATACAGTCAAGCAATCACACATATACAGTCACATAACGACTCAGGTTTGATCATAAAATTCATCCTTCTTCATTCTTTATCCTCTTTTACGTGTACCGGGTCACATTCAGCCTGACGGCCCGACGCTCAGCGTTTTGATTACGCTTCTCAATATCTTTACCAATCAACACGTCACTTAGGACGAAATACTTTATTTACTCATTCATTCAATCAATCACATAATTCATATTTTATATTCTTTAACTCCGTGTTAGGACGGGTTCCGTTCTACCTGACGTCCCGACAACACAGCTTATCTTTTAAACTGATTCTTTAAATTAGAACGTTTTTATCCACGCTCCTAAACTCTAGTATACATATAAGACAAATAATCATCACTTAATCACATAATTATAATCACATCACACAACACACTCTTTATTTACTTAATTACGACGCAAAATTTCTCAGTCGTCACAAATCATACTCATCATACTTTCTTAATTCTTAATTCATTTCATTGAACAAGAAATTTGATTAAAATGTAGATACTAATTAAATGTTAATTCAGTAAATAAATTCTGATTATCAATTATGGATTATTATGATTTATATTTTACTCACACTAAATAAATGAAAACCAATTCATACTTTTTTCTTGATTTATTCAACGAAAGATCCATTTAAAAAACTTAATTATTGAGTTCTCGAATGAGAAACTTGTTTGGAGCATATTTTTTTACTCGTTAAATGAGAATAAAAATTACATACTCTTTATTAACTTGTAATTTAAAGTTACTCTCAGAAAATGAAAAATAAGAACTTAGAGCTATATACGTTCTTGATTTATTCAACAATTAACCCATTTCGAGTTCTTTTATTCAATAGATAAACACGAAATTTGGTTGGAATCTACGTACAAAACTGTCCAATAAAAAAAGAGTTTGTGATTAACAATGTTAACCTCTTAGGGTTTAGCATATTAATCTCATAAAACTAATGAAAATAGTTTAGTAATTTTTTTTTAATAAAAATAACTTTTACCTTTATTCTTGATTTGTTCAATAAGATAGCTATTTCTGTTTACTAGTGTCAGGGTCTACTCACACTAAATAAAGAAAAATCATTTGATACTTTAATCTTCATTTATTGAAGAAGAGATTCATTTAGAGCTTTATTATCGACTTGTCACTGAGAAACTTGTTTAGAGCTTACATTCTTACTTGACGCATTAGAATAAATTGTGAGAGTCTGTGTGCCCCTTTGGGAAATCTGAAATTAAGTAATTTATAATTTAAAATCAATAAATGAATTATAAGTGATAAGTAAAAGAATATTTATTAGTTAAATAAGTGTTTAGATAATTTATTTATAAGTTAATTTTTTTTTCCTAAATGAACTAAAATATATAACTATTAAATATAATTATCTGAATTCTTGAATTTTAAATTAGATTAACAATTAAAAGTATAAATTTTAAAATTGAGATTAATAAATTAACGAAAAATCAGAATAAGTGGAGAAAAAATATGTAATTACTAACATTTAACTTATCAGCTTATAAATTATAAATTCAGGTCGTTAATAAGTTATAAGTGGCTTGTAAGTGGATTGTCAAACAAACCTTTTATTGACCTGTTAGGATTTAGAGTTACTCTCAAATGATGGATAAGAACAACTCACAGCTTTATTCTTAATTTGTTCAACAAAATGTTCATTTCAAGCTTTGTTATTCACTAGATCAACACGAAACTTCGTTGGAACCTATATACAAGGCTGTCGAATAATAAATAAATTTGTGATTAACTTAATGTTGACTTCTTACAGTTTAGTGTTTAATCTCATCAACATAATAAAAATCACTTTCACATGTAATCTTCATTTATTCAATAAGATATCCGTTTCTATCTTTATTATTGACTAGATAAGCAAAAAATTTGTAGAATTTAAATATTTTATTGTCAATTAAGTAAATTAATTGCGATTCTCAATTTTGGCTTGTTAAAGTTTACTGTTTACTCACACTAAATAAATGAAAATCACTTCATACTTTATTCTTGATTTATTCAACAAGAGATCTACTTAAAGTTTCATTGTTTTAAAGCTTCGTTGTTGACTTAAATGAGAAAACTTGATTATAATTTAAATATTTACTTGCCGAATAAGTATAAAAATTGCCAGACTTTTTATTTAGGATATAAAGTTACTTTAACAAAATAAATAATAAATATTTAGAACTATATTTTTTATTTATTCAATAATAAATCCGTTTCGAGCTTTGTTGTTGACTAGATGAACATGAAACTTGGTTGGAACTGAGATATAAAACTGTATAGGATGAAAAAAGAATTTGTGATTAACTATGTTGACTTGCTAGGTTTTAGGTTTAATCTCATTATATTAATAAAAATAATATTTATTTTTATTCTTAATTTGTTCAACAAGATATCTATTTTTAACTTTATTATTGGTTAGATGAACATGAAATTTGAATACTTAATTATTAAATGAGTAAATAAATTGTGATTCACAATTTTGACTTGTCAGGATTTATATTTACTCACACTATATAAATAATAATCACTTTATATTTTATTCTTAATGTATTTAATAAAACATCTATCTAGAGTTTCATTATTAACTTGTTAAACAAGAAATTTAATTAGAGCTTAAATACAAATTGCCTGGCTTTTTGTTGAATGTTGACTTGATTTTGGTTTCAATTTAATAATCCCAAGGCGGCCATTTTCCGACCAATACCTACAAAAAGGCTCGAACATATCTTTTTTTGAGGTAAAAGAATGACATCGATATATATATATAGCTAATGACGTGTGTTAACTTTTGTTGTTCTAACAAACTTATTTTATTTTATATTTAAATGTATGTAAGCAGTGTTCTCTTTTTATTAAAAATATAAGACTTTTAGTTATTAAATTCTTTTTTTGCTAGTTATTTAAGGAGTCTAACGGTAAAACTTTCATAATGGGATTAGAGCTCAACCAGTATATCAATATTTAAAATTATACATGCATTTTATAGGAGGGAACACCCTTAATTAGTTATTTCACTTTTGGGTTCATAATATAATTCTAATGACAATGTATATTTTGAAACTTAAAAATAAATCTAAAATTGTATATATAAATTTTGAAACTTACCTGCAAAATACTTTGAGTGATTAATTTGCATTTAACATATTTTTTAAACTTTAAATTCAATAATTTTTATATCTGTAATTTAATTCTATAAATTATATAATCCTATAAATTATATAAGAGAAATAATCTACTTTATATATTTGTAGAAAATGCATTCTCCATGCTAAGCATTTTCCAAGCATTACATCCAAGCATCTTGCAAAGTTTTAGTACTTAATTTACACCAACTTTTGCCTACTTTTTTTTTGGTAGGGACGAGAATTTGCATTAGTCAAATAATCAACCTATTTTTTTCTAAATAAATCATAATAAAAAGTTAATCGCATTAAATATATATCCCTCCCATTTATTTACACTTTTGTTTTTGAGATATTTCTTCCAATTGTTTATATTTCAAAATTTTCTAAAAATAGTAAATTTTTTATAATTTTTAAAATAACTACATCCTCTACTTCTCTCCAATATACCCACTTCATATATATAATATTAATTGGTTCCACAACTTTACTCATTTTTTTAACTTTTCTCCACTACTTTATAATTTTTCTTAAACTGCGTGACTAATTTAAATGTAAACATTTGGGAGGGAAGGAAAATATTTATTAATTCAAAACTTAAATCTTAATTTATTTCATAAGTAAATGGGTCTTCTATTTGAGAGGTAGTCTTTATTCCAGTGTTAAAAATTTCTTCCTACCAAACAATCAATATTTTTTATTGAAATATTATGATGAACATTTATCAATTTAATATCCAGCACAAAAAATACTTAACCACTTTAGCTTTGAAGTGTATTTTTTTAAGAAACTTTCTATAAAGTTTTTTCTGCATAGTTATATCATCAATGAATATAATATGTACATTTTATTTTTCTCAAATATCTTTTTACCAAATTATGTACTAATAAATGAGCAAAATGCCTAGAATTTATATCATTGCACAATATATTCTAATGATATCTTTGTAAATCTTAAACAAATTTTATAGTCACAAAAAAGTATCCTAGTGGACTCACCTTAACAAACTAGGTTGTTCTAACAAACTCAATTTCATTAAACTTTGGTTAAGCATATTGCAGCTATTGTTCATTTATTGTTGAATATGATTCAATAATATCATTATCAATTAAATCAAATATTTTTTAACTGTCTAACAAACCTGACAACCTATAGAGTGTTTAACAAATAAAACTTGACATGTTAGGTGTAAATTTTCTAGTTAAACAATTACACCCCTTTAAAATATATTAATACAACTACGTATCCAGCGGTTGTTTTTCACTGAGATGGTCTTGTTCCATTTTGTTAAAATCCTATAAATACATACAGTACATTACAACATTCTGACAAAAAAAAGTGTCCATTTAACATTGTTTAAAAATGTTTAACTCTATATACATGATTCTATTTGCTGTGATCGGAGCTCTATGGTGGTTCTGGTTCATCCATCTCCGCTCTTTAAGCAAATTACCACCAGGTCCATGGGGAATACCATTTATTGGTCACCTCCACATGCTTGGAAAACTTCCACACCGAGTCTTAACAAAACTATCCCAAAAATATGGTCCTATAATGTACCTACGTCTAGGCTCTATCCCGACCATTGTCATCTCATCTCCACCCCTCATCGAACTGGTCCTAAAGACCCACGATACAGTTTTTGCTAGCCGTCCGAAAACACAAGCAAGCAAAATCTTATCGTATGACAACAAAGCCATCATATTCACCGAGTATGGACCATATTGGACGAGTGTAAGGAAGTTTTGCATTTCTCAGCTTCTTAGCACTAACAAGATCGAGTCCATGGCGTCCCAGAGGAAGGAGGAGCTGGGGTTTATGGTCGAGTCCCTAAGAAAGGCAGCAGTCGCACGTGAGGTGGTGAACGTTAGTGAGAAATTGGCGTGTTTGATCGAAGACATGACATGCGGAATGTTGTTCGGGAAAAGTAGAGACAATGACATGAGTCAAGTTATACCTGAGTTGATGTGTTTGCATGGACAATTTAATTTGGCAGATTACCTCCCAATACTAAGGCCTTTTGACCCTCAGGTATGGCCGGTTAATTTTATTGGGTTTTTTAATACACAGTAAACATTTAATTGAAATTTGCAGTTTTTTTTTTAAACAAAAAATTGTTTGCATTTGTATTTGCATTTTATCAGACCCAACAAAAATCCGCCCATCCCTAGAGTACAATAGTAGTGTTGTATTCTCTATTTCTTTTATCAGATTTTTTATTATAATACCTTATCGTGTAGAGTAGATAACTCAACTGATAATAAATTCTGATTCAATTCTCCCCGATCCCAAGGTTTCTTAGACTTGATACAACATATAAGCCTAATTATTAGTTAAAAGTATCTTACACTGTAATTTTATTTTTAACAGGGATTGGGTCGTCGATTTAAGGTAGCTTTCAAGACAATCGATAAAATTTTAGAAAGTATCATTGATGATCATGAGCAAGATGCTAGGAATAACAATGTAAAACCTAACGGGGATTTTGTTCATGTCCTTCTGTCTCTACAAAATAATACTATTGGTGGATATGAGCAATTATCAAAATCAATATATCGATCAAATGTTAAAGCACTCATATTGGACATGATTATGGGAGCGTTGGATACATCTCAGAATTCTATTGACTGGATTTTGACTGAACTTGTAAGAAATCAAAGGGTCGTGAAGAAACTTCAAGCCGAGATTGAAAGTGTTGTAGGGGACAGTCAGATTGTCGAAGAAGAACATTTGCCGAATTTTCAGTATTTGGACATGATCATTAAAGAAAGTTTGCGATTACATCCTGTTGGACCCCTGTTAGTTCCTCGCGAGTCCATGGCAGATATTGAGATAAATGGATATCATATACCAAAAAAGTCCCGCATTCTCGTCAATATCTGGGCATTAGGCCGAGATCCACAAATCTGGTCTGAAAACGTTGATGAATTTATACCCGAAAGATTCATGGGTACTAAAATGGAATTCCGAAGACAAAATTTCCAATTTATACCTTTTGGTTCCGGCCGAAGAAGTTGTCCGGGAATGCAACTAGGTCTAGTAAACATTAAACTGGTGGTTGCTCAGTTAATGCACAGTTTTAACTGGGAGTTACCTGATGGCATGTCACCAGCTGAAATGGATATGGGTGAAACATTTGGTCTGACAATGCCAAGAGCGAAGCATCTTTTCGCTATACCTTGTGTTCGCATCCCATGATACCGAACTCCATTGTTGTTACAAGTTTCTGGAACTTATGAATGATGTGGTATATATTATATATAGTTATACTAGTGCATGTGCATGCTAAGAATAACTTTTTCATGTACTTTTTTGTGTGTTTTTGTTGTTGTTGTTGTTGTTGGTTGAGGTATCAGTTTCTCAAAACAATAAATTCGTTCAAAAATAAAAAAGAATAAATTCATTTCATTTATGTTATTTTGTTAAGGTATACCATGTTGGCCTTTTAATGTCTTGTGAATTGTGATTTGAAGGAGGAGTACATGTACTCTCCTCAAGGGCTATTGTGATGCAAAGGAATAATGTGCTCTCTTTAAGGCAGATTCATGTTGGGGTAATTGGGGTAATTGGGACACATGCCCTCGTAAAACCAAAAATTAGCTGTTTTTAATAAACGACCGGTCAAAAATTGGTATATTGGTTTTGGACATCATCAATTTTTTCTTATCCCATGCTCAACCCACTTACTAACTTTTTCACATCATAATATCTCAGGGGCAACTTGTGATCTTCAGGCAACACCGATCTAATGAATTCAAGTAACTCATCAAATCCCTTATTACTACAACCATGTCTATGTTTAAACTTAAATAGCTTACTCACAAATGATAATGTTGTGAAATTTGTACAATTAGGATAAAGTGGTTCAGAAGCACTATCAAGCATCCTATAAAAACTTTCAAAATTATTATTTGCCTCGGCAAAATCTCCAAGCATTTCACGTGCATTATAAAAATCATCATGCGTGTTATAAATATTTATATAACTCGTTCCAATGTCAACCCGCAATCTAACACTCTTCTCATGAAAATACCATGTTGTATATGCGGGTATGATGTCATGTCGATATAAATATAATAGCACATCATCGGAATTTTTTATATAAAAACTTCCACATTCATTACATGGACATCTTATTCTCCCCTTTGAATCATCTGTATTTCCAACGGCAAATTTAATGAAACCATCAACACCAATTTTGTACTCTTCTGTTAAATTTTTCCTTGCATCAAATCGACGATTCATCCAACTAGATCCGATGTCATCTACAAGATGTATAGATAGTATAATTAATAATATATTACTAATTAACAAAATATACCTAAATAAAATTTACTATGTGTACAAGATATTTAGTGAAAACAATTGAACAATAATTATTTTATTTTTTTAATTATTTCAATGATTTAATTCAAGTTATCTTTTATCAAGCGGAGAAAGTTAACAAATATATTAAACTACTTTATATTTTGAAGACAACATTTAAATTATTAAAAATTAAAATTTAACATTTCATTTAAATTATATTAATTAATATTACATGTATGTGAGAAATAAACCAACAACAATCATGATAATCAAAGTATAAGTAGTTCAGAAATTATACTTACTTGAATTGAAAGTAGTAGATATTTGAGCTTGAAATGGAAGAAAAATGGAAGTGGAGATGGGAGAAAATGAAAGTAGGGACAAAATCGAAGGGAAGAGGATAAGACAGAAGCTGCCAATTTTTTCGAGCCTAAATTCCACCATATGCTGTCGCTTTTATAAAATCCACCGAAAATGGTTGCTTTTATAAATTCAACCGCTAGCGGTTGCTTTTATTAAAATGACCGTTCTATTATTTTAATATTTTTTGGTAAATAATTTAAAAGCGACCGGATGGTCACTTTTGTTTTCTAATTTCAGGCTTTATTTTGGCGGCAATTTTCCCACCAAATCTTGAAACCTTTAAATCGACCGCTGGAAAATAGTCGGTCGCTTTTATTGATAAAATCCACCAACTAAAATCCACCGTTAATAAAATCCACCGAATAAAAGCGACTGCTAACAAAATCCACCGGTTCCGGTCGCTTTTATGCGCGGTTTTTTGTCAAGTGAGTTTGACCTTAAAAGCCATAATTTTTTGTGGAATTTATAGTTGGTCGCTTTTGTTTGGTCGCTTTTGCTCTTTTTTCTTGTAGTGATTAATTTTTTAAAGTATGAATATGTTTATTTTACATAGTGTCCCTATTAAAAAAGTATAAGTGTCCCATAATACTAGTTATAAAATTTTTATAATTTGAGTGATATTTCATTTTATTTATAATTATGTAATTAAAAATTAAAAATAAAATATTTGAAATACTAATTTTTATCACATAAATATCATACATTGTTGCGCTCCTCAAATCATGCAATTTCAATGTTGCAGAAATGTTTTAATTTGCTAGACTGTTAGTATGTAGCTAATCATACATATGTAAAACAACATAAGAAAGAGAAGAAACTCCAGCCAATAGTATTAACATTCAACTTCAGAAATACTATGTCAACAAAATTCACAAATCAACTGACACTACAACATATTTGCAATCATACAACTATTTTTTTGTCGTTGTGTGACAAGTATAGTTTCTGTTGTCTATCCAATACTCGTGTGATCGAAAGTTGGACAACGGTTGTTTACACACTTGTAATAAGCAAGATTAAACAACGTTTTTCAATACCGATTACAATCAACAAGGCACAACGGGTACTCTATATTAATCATTGTTAGAAATTTTTTTAAACAACTGTTTCTTTATTCAACTATTGTCTACCTAACTTAACAACAATAGTTTTGTAGAAAAACCATTGTTGTTAACTTATTCGATATTTTCATAAACAACAGTTTATAAACTTCTTTTAACTTGTTAAAACCGTTGTCATGAATGTTTTTTGTTTAAAAGACAATGGTGTAAAGGATTTAAATCATTGCAAAGAATATCAAAAGACAACAGTTTTTAAAAAAAAAAGTATGTGTAGTGAGACATACAACGGTTTTCATCATTTTTTAAGTGGGTTTCACACAACTGTTTACAAAATTAATCTCATTAAATAAAATAAACCAATTTTAAAGTAAAATGATATTATAATAATTTAATTGTTATTTCACAATTGAAATTAAATTTACAATACAAAGGTTCTCTACAAGAATTACAAGTATAACTTAAAATCTATTTCTAAAAATGCTCATTAAGGCACACAATAACTAATTTGCATACATATTCCATCATTTTTGCCCAAAAACCAAGAGAATGTTCACTCCATTTAGAATTGGATCATTGACTGTAAGCCCTTCACTTCCAGAAGACGTTGAGGATTTGGATAGTGTTATGTGTTGTGAAACATCACCCCTGGATCTAACGGATAGTCCATCTCCGAATTGATCTTTCTGCTCAGATCTTTGAATAGTAGATTTAACCATGTGATTCCGATATTGTTTCCCATCTTGCTCATGCTTGTATCCTTTCTGCCAGGTAAAGACTCCCATATTCCTGTTGATGCATTATCACGAGCACCGACACCAAAGATGATAATGCATCAACAGGTAAAGACCCTTCCCAAAGTCATTCAGAGCCTGATTTCCATATGTAACATTAGGGGACTTTTGTGGTAATACACTAGTCCTAGAAATCCCATAATCTCTATCCCAGTAATGCTCACTTCTGGTAAGCCCATCATCTCTGCCCCAGTCTGCAGTGACATGACCTGTATCCCTCTCATCATCTGCCCAATCAGATCTCGGATTCAAACGAAGTAATGCAGGGGGTGATCCTCTTGCTTTTGGGTCTGATTAGCCATTCTAAAAGAATCACCAGACCTAGTACCATGGGCATCAGTTGCAGTTGACCCGTTTGAAGGGGTAGAGTTGTTGAACTATCCCTGTGGACGCATGTGAAGTGGGGAATGCATGTCATTATAATCCCTTTGTTGATTAGATTACTTGTAAATGACATCTTGCTTAAGCTTCTGATGGAAGTTATCTCTTTGTTTGTGTGATAGCCCAGATGTTGTAAGCAAGGCATCAATTACATTAGTTCTCAAAAATATGATTTTTGAGACAAACCAAGTGAAAGAATGTACCACGTTAGTTCTCAAAAATATAATTTTTTTAAGCCTAAGCAATTCCATTTGATATTACATATTATCTGTAATTACATAAAACAAAAGTCCAATTATCAAAAAGTAGGAAAAGGCAAGATCGGGAGGCTAATTTTTCACACCGTGTGAATTTCTTTATTGATAGGGTATAAGCAACCCGTCTATGGCCCTACTTGGATCTAAGGGATATCAGGCTCAATTGATGAACCAAGACCCCCCTCACTCGGCGCAATCGAGTTGAGAGACCCAGGCTCAGGGCCAACCTAGGACCTGGATCATTTCACAGCCAGGATCCAACCCGGGACCTGGATCACCTACCTACCAGGATCCAGACCATGACCTGGATCGTCTGCCTACCTGGATCCGGACCAGGGCCAAGATCGCTATGAGGGGGGTCCCAGCAAGCATATGCACACTCCACAACCCGCCAAGAAAGGGTACGTGGGCACGTGACGATGACAGCTATCAACAACCAACATATCAGACAAACACGGCGCGTGTCAGAAGGCCGTTAGGACACCCTTAAGGTGGTCCTCCCCTAGACACGTGTAGGCAATCCACCCAAGCCAGGCCTCCTCCGCCCCCCAAGAACCAACGACCCTGATCTAGAGGTAACAACCCCTAAACCCTACCCTTGGGCTATATATACCCCCAAAGATGAAGGGTTTAGGGGTTAGAAAAACATTCACACTTTTACACACTCACCCTCTCACATCCATATACACACACAATAACCTTTATATTACATAATATATCTTCGTCTTCTCCAAAACCCTATTCCGATTCTTACACCGGAGGCGCCGTGGGAGCCAAACCCCCCTTCCGGTGTTGTTTTTCAGATACCCAACCAGCAGCTACACCTCATTAACACCCAGAAGGTCCAGGAACGGCGTCGAACGGAGCCGCCCCGCTCACCGGAGTTATCATTTGGCGCTAGAAGGAGGGGGCTCCATCCTTGGGTCTCGGTGCCCATGGATTCACCTTCATCAGCAAACTCTTAAGAGAGTCCACATCTTAAGCCTGTAAGAACACAAACAACCATACCCTCTCTTGAATATGAATGTTGTTCATTTTAACCACGTTTGTGTGAGCTCATTACTTTAGGCCACGTTTGTGTGAGCCCGCACTTGTTTGTTAATTTTGATCGTTTAGGGTTTGATAATCTTGATAGTCTTAAAGCCTGGGGTTTGATAGTTTTGATAGTTTTAAAACCCAGATCTGCTTTAGTTTGCATATTGTCATTGTGTTCTAGAGCCTATTATTCTTGTTCAATAGTATTGCTAGCAAAACCCAGAAAGCTTGTTTGGTATTATTCTGGAAATTTTTTGTAATCTTAAAAAAAAAAGCAACCTTAGATCCACATTTTTAGCCTCTAATATTGTCAGTTGTTTGTACAATTATGGTAATGGTAAGAGCAGGAAAAAGTACGGTTGGTAGGCCCTCCGCCAGTGCCCATGTTCAGGACCAGGACCCCTCTCAAGCTCAAGGACCTGGGGGGACCAAGAGACCCTCCAGGAGCAACCATTGACACAACATACCCCGGTCCGGGATGCCAGGAATGTCATTGAGCTCAATCAGTACAAGTACACCAGTTCCAGTTGCAGAGGAGCATATGGCCAACTTAACAAGCCATGAACTTGCTGAAGCAATCAGGCTCTACAGAGATGAACAAGCCCGGGCTCAGATAGAGTATGAGCAAGATGAGGAGCAAGAAAAGGCAGTAGGAAGGAGACAGAAGCAACCAGGAAGAAAAAGTTGGAAGAAATGAGGGAACAGATAAGAAGAGAAGAAGAGGCAAAGCTTGAGCTAAAAATTCAGAAAAGAATGCAGTTGGAAGAGGAGAGGCTCCTGGCTAAAACAAAAGGCAAAAGAACTCAGAGGGACCCTACCCCCGAGGTCATTTCTGACGACGAAGAGGAGGGGCAGAAGGATCTGAAAGACATGTTTTATGAGCTTCAGAGAAAAATGGAAAAAGATTCTGGATTGGAAATTGGGGAGACCCTCACACCCTTCAGTCACTCCCTAGAAGCCATCCCTCGACAAAAAAATCTCAAATATTACAATTTTTACTCTTTTGATGGATTGGGGGATCCGGAAGAGCACCTCAATTACTTTGAACAAATCGCCCAAATATATTACTACAACGACTTAACCAAGTCCAGGTTCTTCACCTCGACCCTCAAAGGGGGGGCTCAAAGATGGTTCAGCAGGATCCCATCATGAAGCATTCACTCCTGGAAAGAGTTCAGGGGAGCCTTCCTTAGAAGATTCAGAGCCAATAAGACACATGAAATGCACATGTGTGACTTGGAAACAATCCGCCAATATGAAAATGAAGCGCTCTCAACTTATATGCGGAGATTCCAGGAAGCCATAAACAAAGTCTCGAATCTTGATGAGAGGTAGGCTCTAAGCATATTTCGGAGGAACCTGGATCCGGAACACAATGAGAGGTATATTATAGAGTTGATAAATAAAGAGCCAAAAAGCCTAGTCACTGCCTACTCTATGGCAGCCAGGTTCATAAAGGAAACAGATGTTCTCCAGGCGATGAGAATGACTCGGAATGGAGGATCCAGGAACAAAACTTCTGATGACCGACCAAAAGGGGGTTACCATCAGGAGAAGAAGTTCAAGGAAAGCCAACAATCCCAGCAGACCAACGTCATGCAAAACACTCCAATATTTCAAAGACTGGGTCCTAAGAAAGAATCTAAAAGTGATCCAGGTCCACCTAGGAAAGTCAGAGAGCCTAGGCAAGAGCCAGACTTGACACCACTAAATAGGACCCCGAAAGAAATACTGAATGAGATCAAGGAAAAACCATTCTATTACCCACCGAAGCCCATGCAGACTTCCTCAGAGAGCAGATCTTAAAACATGCAATGCGACTATCATGAAACCCATGGGCACAAAACTGAAAATTGTCTCTCTCTCAAATACTTCATTGAAGATCAAGTCAAGAAGAGCCACCTAAATCAGTACATCTCCCGAGAGGCAAATCAGAAAGAAGAAAGGCAAAGAAAAGGAAAAAATGTAGTGAATGTGGTCCTAGGAGGGTCACACTCTCCCCCTAGGAGCCCGGGCTCAGGAGATGAAGTATTCTCCATCCAATCCTACCCGGAGATGGTGATCTCATTCTGCAGCAAAGATTATGAAGGGGTCAACCCGAACCACAATGAAGCTTTGGTAGTGCACTTGACATCTTTGATAATGAAGTAAGAATGATGCTGATAGACAATGGATCTTCAGTAAACATACTTTTCAAGCATACCGTGGACCGGATGAAGCTTGGGAGCGTACGCTCCAATGAATCCCGAGAGGACCCTCTCTATGGGTTCGGGAACAACTTGGTTCCGATCCAGGGAACCTTATACTTGCCAGTGATATTCGGATCAGCCCCGAACCAAGTCAACCATGTGATAAAGTTCTACGTGATCAACACTCCCTCATCCTACAACGGCATAATCGGGCGCTCAGCCCTGACAAGGATCCAAGAAATCACCTCCATATCACACTTGAAAATAAAATTCCCAACCCCAACCGGGTAGGAGAAGTCAAGGGATATTATGAGATCGCTGAAAGATGTTATAGCCAAGATCTGGTAATGGATGAAACTCATCAAGACAACAAGAGGAAGGCCGCAGTACTTCAAAAACAGCAAAGTATTAAGAAACATCGCCCCCACTCAAGGGATGATGTGAGAAAAGAAGTCCAGATCATAGAATCCCTCCCAGATCCAAAAGCAACCAAACCATGCTCAAAAGAGCAAAAAAGCAACCAAGTCACATCTGAGATTAAATTGAGCCTAGGCCTTGGCCAGGTCAATCCTACTGTGCAAGCAACCAACCCTGAAACAAATGAAGTAGGGGAAAGCAAAAAAAAGAGATGACATCCCAGATCTATATGAAGAAGAATGCAGACGCCCGGATCCAGCAGTTCGTATCAAATATGGATCACGCCAAGATTGAGGCCGCTAAAGAAACAGAAACAATTCTAATCAGTACAAGTGATCCATCCAAAAAGGTAAAAATAGGATCCGGACTCGAGACTACCTTCAAAGAAGAACTGGTATCATTACTCTGGGGTTACTCTGCTATATTTTCCTGGAGCCCGAGAGACATGCCCGGTTTGGATGAATCCATAGCAATGCATAGCTTGGACGTCAACCCCGCGAGGAAGCCAGTTAAGCAAAAGAGAAGAAATTTTGCCCCAGAAAGGCAGAAAGCAATAGATGAAGAAATTGAGAAACTACTCAAAGCTGGGATCATATGCAAAGTCAAGTACCTGGAATGGTTGGCAAACGTTGTAATGGTAAAAATGGCAAACGGGAAATTGAGAATGTGTATTGACTACACGGACTTAAACAGTGCATGCCCCAAAGATCCTTACCCCTTGCCAAATATTGATCAATTGATTGACGCAACATCCGGGCACGTCATGCTGAGTTACATGTACACCTACTTGGGGTACAACCTGATCAAGATGAATCCCAAGGATATCCTAAAGGCAGCCTTCATTACCCACAGGGCGGTCTATGCCTATGAAATGCTGCCTTTTAGATTAACTAACACGGGAACAACCTACCAGAGGGTAATGAATAAAATCTTCAAAGACCAGATTGGAAGGAACCTGGAATCCTATGTTGAAGACATGATTGCAAAGTCCACAAGCATCCCCGGTCACATAGGAGACCTACGAGAATGCTTTGACAACTTGAGAAAATACTCACTCCGGCTCAATCCAAAAAAGTGCACATTCGGAGTAGGGGCAGGAAAATTTCTTGGATTCATGATAAGAAACTGGGGAATTGAAGCCAACCCAGAAAAGATAAAGGCAATTCAGGAGATGAAACCTCCCAGAACATAAAAAGATGTATAGAAGCTAGCAGGGTCACTGGCAGCACTCAGAAGATTTATCTCAAAGCTAGCAGAGAGATGCCTACCGTTCTTTGACATTTTAAAAGGAGCAACCAATAAGAAAGAAGTTAATTAGAGCCCGGAATGTCAAAGCGCATTTGAAGAAATTAAAGGGTACCTCTCTCAACCCCCTGTGTTAACCAAAGCCCAACCCGGGGAGCCCCTATCCCTTTACCTATCACTAGGGGCCCTGGTAGTTGGAGCAGCCCTGATCAGGGAAGAAAATGGCAAACAACAACCAGTTTATTATGTGAGCCAAGTGTTAAAAAATGCAGAGACCCGGTACCCAAGACTAGAAAAGTTCGCTTTTACCTTGGTCACAGCATCCAGGAAGCTCAGGCACTACTTCCAGGGAAGAGAGATATGGGTGGTAACTAACCAACCCTTAAGGAAGATAATACATAAGCCAGATATCTCAGGAACGTTGGTAAACTGGGCGGTTGAGCTAAGTCAATTCAATTTGAGTTTCACCCCAAGAACATCAATCAAAGACCAGGCCCTAGCTAATTTCATCATTGAATGCAACTTCTCGGAAGAAGAGACTGTGCCCATAAGCATTGACCCTGAGAGAAACACTGATCAAGACATAGGAGCCTGGGCTCTCAAAGTTGACGGTTCCTCAACAAATGAAAGATCAGGAGCCGGGCTCATCCTAAAGAGCCCAGAAGGATTCACAATCCAAACAGCAATCTCATTTGGCTTTTCAGCAACAAACAACCAAGGGGAATATGAAGCCCTGATAGCAGGATTCAAGCTAGCAAAAACCCTCAAGATCCAGGATCTCAAAATCTACAGCGACTCACAGATCGTGGTAAAGCAAATAAACAGCGAGTACATAGCCAAGGATCCAGTCCTAGCCAAGTACCAAGCTCCGGTCCAAAGCTACCTCGCCTTGATACCAAAAACACAAGTCATTCAAATCTGCATAGAGCAGAATTCAGAAGCTGATACATTATCTAAACTTGTTCAAAACTCATCAGACCTGGATTGCTCCGTCTACTTCGAAGAATTACAGAGACCAAGCATAGAATCTGAAGAGGTCATGGAAATAGACAACAACTCCAATTGGATGACTCCATTTATCAACTATCTGGAGAAAGGAGAGCTCCCGGAAGATAAAGGGAAGGCTCAAAGGTTAAAAGCCAAGGCATCAAAATTTTTTATTGAAGAGGGGATACTCTACGCCGGACCTTCTCATCTCCAATCCTAAATCGCATTGGCCCGGGAGAGGCACAGTACTGTCTGATGGAAGTTCACGAAGGAATATACGGGGATCATATGTCCGTAAAGGCCCTAGCTCACAAGATCATAAGACAAGGGTACTACTGGCCAACTATTCACCAGGATGCAATAGATTTTGTGAAAAAATGCAAAGAATGCCAAATCTTCAGCAATGTCACCCGGATGAGCCCAGTCCTACCCTCTTCAGTCTTGTCACCAATCCCCTTTGCTGTATGGGGCATTGATATCATTGGACCCTTCCCCAGGGCCAAAGGAGACCTCAAGTACTTACTAGTATCCATCGATTACATGACCAAATGGGTAGATGCAAAGGCCATGAGAATAATAAACCAGCAAGACTGCATCAAATTCATGGACAACATTTTGATGAGGTTCGGGATCCCGAGAGTACTGGTCTCAGATAATGGGCCACAGTTCGTTGGATCAGAATTCGAATCCTACCTTCAAGAGCAGGGTATCAGGCACAGGAAATCATTCGTAGCCTACCCTCAAGGGAATGGCCAAGTAGAAGTAACCAACCGGATCCTACTCTGGGGGATCGAGAAGAGGCCGAGGGAAAGCAAAACCAGATGGCCAGAAGAATTGCCTAATATCCTATAGGCCTATAGGACCAGCCCCGAACAAGCATAGGAGAAACACCCTTCAAACTAGCCTACAGAACAGAAGCGATGTTACCAATTGAAGTAGGATCCCCATCCCACCGAGCAATAAACTTTGACGAAATAGAAAATGAGGAGGGGCTCAGAACAAATATTGATCTAATTGATGAAGTCAGAGACCAGGCTGTTGCAAGGATGGAGAGGTACAAGAAAAAAACTAAAGAGCACTTCAGCAAGAAGTCCCGGGTCAAAAACTTCCAAGTTGGAGACTTGGTTCTTCGAGACACGGAAGCTTCAGATCCCACCAACACTAGGAAGCTAATGCCAAGATGGGAAGGCCCATATAAAATCAAGAAAGTTCTAAGGCCAGGCTCATACAAGCTCATGAATATGGATGAATCTGAGATCCCAAACACTTGGCATGGACTCAGGCTCAGAAAATTCTACCAGTAGAAAAAGCAACCAAAAACTTGTAGCCTATGGCAAGCAACCAATCTATGATCCTATATTTTGTATGAACAAAATTTCAAATCAATGAAAAGAATTTTCCTTTCCCAGAAAGTTATTACTTCTTTAAAATTAATAGTAACGAAAGCAAAAAACAATCCGGATATAGTCTCACATCCGGATTGGAAGCAAAAAATAAAAGCAACCACTATTTACTTAGAAAATTTCTAAGTAAATAGAGCAATCATCAATCCGGATATGGTGTCATACCCGGATTAAAAGCAACATTACAAGCAAAAAACAACCCGAACATGCATCCAGATCCGGGTTAAAAACAACCATTATGTACTCAGATTGACTCCTAAGTACATAAAGGAAAATAAACAATCATCAATCTGTATTGGTAGAATACCCGGATTGAAAGCAATATTATAAGCAAAAATAACCTGGATAAGATTCCAGATCCGGGTTGCCAACACCATTATGTACTCAGATTGTTTTCAAAGTACATAAAGTAAAATAGGCAATCATCAATCCGGATTGGGGGAATACCCATATTGAAAGCAATATTATAAGCAAAAACAACCCGGATAAGATTCCAGATCCAGGTTGCCACAACCATTATGTACTCAGATTGATTTCTAAGTACATAAAACAAATAAGCACTCATCAATCCGGAATGACAGCATACCCGGATTGAAAACCAATATAAAAACCAAAACAAGCCCGGATGATAATCCAAATCCGGGTCAAAAGCAACTATTGTGTACCTGAATTATTTTTTAAGTACAAAAAGCAGAAGCAACTATAAATTCAGTTATGGTACCATACCCGGATTTATATACCATAAGAAAAGCAATGTCAACCCTGACAAGGCTTCATACCCGGAACCACCCGGCTATAAAGCTAATCCGGGTTGGGGGATATATCCACAGCCCGGATTAAAAGTCAGGATCCGGACGGCTCATGAAAGCAAAAATTTCCGGGTGGAGTGTCCTACTCGGACCAAAAGATAAGAAGAAAATATTTTTTAGAATTAAAGGAATATACAAGGCAAAGAAAGTGAAATTTAAAGTAGAATCCGGATTGCCACCAATCAGGAACAAATCCAAATATTACAAATTCTTCAAATTCAAATACGGAAATTAGAAATCCTAGGAAACGGGAATTATATGGGCAAGGCCCGAAAAGCTTAACAAAGCTGCAACTGATTTAAAGGAAGCTGGGGTGGGGGCCGTCATAGGGTTCCGGTTCACCCTGACCCTGCTCGACGGCTGACTTCGCTGCAAGGAACTCCCGGATGAAGTTGTCCCAATTTGCCAACGGATCGGTCTTGATATGCCGTTCGGCAACGATCCAGGATCTGCGGACCTCGGACACCCCGGTTTGGGCGACCTCAAAGTCATACACATCATTGGCCTTGAACTCAGCAATTATGGCCTCCTTATTCAAATCTTCCTTGGCAGCAAGTTCGGCCTTCAGGTTCTCCACCTCCTTAGCAAGACCATCAGCCCGGTCCTGCTCTTCCTTCAGCTTCTCCTTCAATCCGGATTCAATAATCTAAAAGCTCTCCTGGACCTCCTCCATCTCACCCTTTAAACCATCAGCCCGTAACTTCTCAGCACTAGTCCGGTTGTTGGCCTCCCGGATCTTTGTAAAAGCGACGTCCGAGCAGATGGATATGCCGCTCCCAAGATGGAAAAAGACAAGGTAGAAACTGAGTACAGAAGCAAAGTTGGGGGGCACAATCTGGGACTAAAAACTTGGAAATTCAATAATTACATGCCCCCATTGCCCAATTACCCTCTTCAAGGTAGCAGCCATGTTGTATCCTTCGACCTCCTCCCAGTCATCTTCAGAAGGGATACTGGACATGAACCCGGCTAGGTCGACTAGAGATTTGGTTCCTATCTTCACGGCTTCTCCATCCGGGCATTTCCCTTCCGAGTCACAGATGACCCGGCTGGAAACAACAGCTTTGCCCCGGGGAGGTTTGGTTGGAACTGACTTCTTTTTCTTCCTTGGGGGGTTCTCGTCACCCGGGATCTCCTTGTTGGGAACCACGGACTTAGGGTGTTAGTACGTTTTACGATAAAGATTACGAAAAGAGGATTACCTTGTTAATGGTTGATTCCACGCTCTTCTATTGTATTCCCAAATTCCCTTGAGCGAAGTGTGGCCTCCGTCTTCTCAAGTTATCCTCTCTTCTTGCTCCTTGGTAGCTACAATATATTTTCACACAATTCCAAGCAAGAAGAGAATAAGAATATATATAGGCTACAATAGGGACCATGGATAATTAGGTTGGACCTTCTAATTACATCTTGAGCCTAGCCCAATGTAATTAAATATTAATTCAATCCACTAAAGAATTAATATTTGCACTACCTTTCCTAATACCGTAATTTAATTAATTCGGTTCCAATATTATTTGCTTATTAAATTCCCCATGTTTAAAATATCATATGTCCATTAATTAAATAAATTACTGATAATTTATTTAATTAATATCTTTTATCCTTGATCATCCACTCAACCTTTATTTAATTATTCCAGAATAAATTCCACCTGCAGGGTTTCACATAATTAAATCTTTTTGAGCTTTCAAGGGGACATCATTAACCCGAATATTATCAGGACATGGATTCCTTCAATAAATAATATCCACCATGTATATAATTCCATCACCCAAAATATAATGATATAATTCAAAAGAATTATTTCATATATAAATCAAAGCATGTAAATAATATACACGTGTCAATTACTATTTCCGGATTAAGAACCTAAGCAATAATAATAACATAAAATTTTAGTTCTCCTTCTTAATCAGTATTAAGGGAACAATTCTAAATTTGATCCTGTTCAATATACACAAAGTATACTAGTATTATTTATTAGTCAATATAAACTAATCTAAATAATACTACAGCCATACCAGTGGATTATCCAACACCACATGTGCTGTGAACCTTATTATATTATATAACCGTATTTAACAATCTAATATTCTGTATCCCATTTGATACTAGATTGTTCACAATATATAATATTAGACAACATGTAAACATTCAAATGATTCTCAAATAAACTGGCCAGAAATAAATGTATATACTTCAAATAAATATTTTCAGTATACACTAACAATCTCCCACTTATACTCAAAATATTCTATATGTACATCAGTGTTTATTTAATCCACTATTATATAAAAATCTATGTGTCCATCCATCTGACTCCTATCGCTTCCACATGCTTGTCAAAAACCTTGGTTGGCAAGCTCTTTGTGAAAGGATCTGCTCGGTTGTCTTCTGATGATATGTGAGCCACAACTATATCCCCTCGCTTTACGATTCCTCGTATGAGATGATACTTACATTCAATATGTTTAGCTGCTTTGTGGTCTCACGGTTCCTTTGAATTTGCCACAGCACCAGTGTTATCACAATACACCGTCATGCTCCTAGGAAAATTAGGTACCACATCTAAGTCCAAAAAGAAGTTCCTGAACCATACAGCCTCCTTGGCAGCCTCAGAGGCCGCCACGTACTCGGCCTCCATGGTGGAGTCTGCAATGCATTTCTGCTTTACACTCCTCCATATAACGGCTCCACCTCCCAAAGTAAAAACATATCCCGAGGTTGATTTCCTCTTATCCCTATCTGATTGGAAATATGAATCAGTATATCCCAAAGGAAATAGATCTGAGGCCTTGTAAATTAACATATACTCCTTAGTCCTTCTCAGGTACTTGAGTATAGTTTTTACTACACTCCAATGTTCCTGACCTGGGTTCGACTGATATCTACTAACCATGCCTACAGCAAAGCAGATGTCAGGCCTCGTACATAACATAGCATACATTAAGCTTCCACATGTTGAAGCATAAGGAACTGCTTTCATGCTCTCTATATCCTTAGGTGTCGAAGGACACTGCTTCTTAGATAGAGCAACTCCATGCTTAAAAGGTAGAAAACCTTTCTTGGAGTTCTGCATGTTAAAACGAGCTAATACTTCATCAATGTAGGGCTCTTGAGATAAAGCCAACATCCTTTTCTTGCGATCCCTTATAACTTTGATCCCAAGGATGTATGCAGCTTCACCTAAGTCCTTCATGTCAAATTGTTTGAACAACCATGCCTTTACTGATGACAACATCTCAACATTGTTTCCAATGAGTAAAATATCATCTACATATAGTACTAGAAAAACCACTGCATTACCTTCACTTCTCTTATACACGCACGATTCGCTTGGACTTTGATCAAATCCATATGACTGGACTGCCTGATCAAAACGAATATTCCAGTCTCTAAAAGCTTGTTTAAGTCCATAAATAAACCTCTTAAGCTTACATACCAGATGCTCTTGGCCTTCCTTAATGAATCCTTTTGGTTGCTGCATATAGATGGTTTCTTCAAGACTTCCATTAAGAAAAGCTGTCTTGACATCCATTTGCCAAATCTCATAATCGAGATGAGCTGCTATAGATAAAAGAATACGGATTGACTTAAGCATGACTACCGGTGAAAAGGTTTCCTCATAATCGATACCTTCTTTCTGAGTATACCCTTTCGCAACAAGTCTTGCTTTCCAGGCTTTCACCTTTTTATCTAATCCCCTCTTTTTCTTGTAGATCCACTTACATCCAATAGGTTTTATACCTTTGGGTGGTTCCACGAGCTCCCAGACCTGATTAGAATACATTGATTCTATCTCAGATTCGATCGCCTTTTGCCAAAGATCTGCATCTTTGTCTTGTGCTGCCTCTTCGTATGTATGGGGATCATCATCATGTTCACCAGAGACCAAGTCTGAAGACTCACCCAAAAACATGAATCTATCAGGCTGTTGAACAACCCTCCCACTACGACGAGGCACTGGTGCGGTATTAGTGACAGGTTGTACATTATGTTGTGGTTGTTCTACTTGTACTACAGCTTCATGGGTATTATTTGTCCCTCCTACTAGTTCCTCTAAAACGACACTACTCATGGTTTTGTGATTCATTATATATTCCTCCTCTAAGAATCTTGCATTTGTGCTAACAATGACATCCCGATTCTTCGGACTATAAAATAAATATCCTTTCGTTCCCATGGGGTAGCCTACAAACAACCTTACTTCTGTACGAGATTCTAACTTAGTCGCGTTCTTGTTCAGCACATGTGCTGGACAACCCCATATTCGAATATGTCTTAGACTCGGTTTATCCCCGGTCCATAATTCTAAGGGAGTTTTAGGAACCGACTTAGAAAGTACTAAGTTCAGAAGATAAGTTGCTGTCTCTAAGGCATGTCCCCAAAATGACTTGGGTAAATCCGAATAACTCATCATCGATCTAACACTCTCTAAAAAGTCTGGTTCCTTCTCTCTGCTACACCGTTCTGCTAGGGTATGCCTGATGCTGTTAACTGGGATTCTATCCCATTTTCTGATAAATATTCCCTAAATTCTCCAAGCAAGTATTCGCCACCACGATCTGATCATAGTGACTTGATACTTTTATTAAGTCGCTTCTCCGTTTTAGCTTTGTACTCTTTGAACTTATCAAAGCACTCAGACTTACGGTGCAACAAATAAACGTACCCATATCTAGAATAATCATCAATGAAAGTGACGAAATATTCATAACCACCTCTTGCTTGGATATTCATGGGTCCACATAAATCAGAGTGAACCAATTCTAACAGTTGTTTGGCTCTATTCCCTTTTGCCTTGAAAGGCCTATTAGTCATTTTACCTTCCAAGCAGGATTCACAAACTGGAAATGGCTCCACTGCCAATGAGCTTAAAGGCCCGTCTACTACCAGTCTTTGAATCCTCCTCAAGTTAATATGACCTAATCTCAAGTGCCAAAGATATGTTTGGTTCAAACTAGAAGGTTCCTTTCTTTTAGTAGAGTTAGAAGATGTGTTGTTCAATTCCCTAAATTGCAGTTGCAGTGCAGGTTGACTAGGATTAATTATATACAAATTGTCTTGTAACGTACCAGAACATATAATTCATTTATTCATCATAATAGAAACATTACGATCCAAACAAACATTATAACCATCCAAAGTAAGTTTAGAAACCGAAATTAAATTCCTTCTAAAAGAAGGTACATAAAGATAATTGTTCAAAACCAAAATCCTATCAGAACCAAAAGATAAATGAATAACTCCTACTGCAACTACTGCTACTTTCGTAGCATCTCCCATGAACACGTATATCTCACCATCTCTAAGCATTCTGGATAGTTGGAACCCCTGTATAGAATTACAAACATGATCAGTGGCTCCTGTATCTACACACCAAGTGCTCGTAGATATAGCCGCTATAAATGTTTCTGTAACTAGAGAAAGAGACATACCAGTATTGTTTGTCTTCTTAGGAAGAGGACAATCCTGTTTCCAGTGACCTGACTGTTTGCATCTGAAGCACTTTCCCTTAGGCTTTTTCACACCACCCTGAACTCCCACTGCCTTCACAGCTTTCTGTGTCTGAGCCTTTTTCTTCTTCTTAATACCTTTCGGCTTAGAGGAAGAACCTTTCTCAGCCACATTCACTTGAACACTCTGCCGAAATAATCCTTCAGCTGCCTGAAGTTCTGTCAGCAGTTCCACGAGACTATACTGCCTCTTGTTCATGTTGTAATTCAAGCGGAACTGCTCAAAACTCTTGGACAAGCTCATAAGGATAATGTCAATTTGGGTTTCCCCGTCAAGTTCAGCACCAAGGATCTCTATCTCATTCAGATGCGACATCATCTTGAGAACATGATCCCTTACAGGTGTGCCTTCAGCCATCTGAGTGTTCATTAAAGCCTTCATGGCTACTTGCCTAGCAGCCCTATTCTGATCTCCAAAAAGTTCCTTGAGATTAAAGAGCTTATCCGAAGCAGTGGCCATAGACTTATGCTGATGCTGCAAAACACCCGACATTGCTGCCAGAATGTAACATCGCGACATCTCATCAGCCTTAATCCACCGTTTATAATACTCTTTCTCATCTTCAGGAGCATCAGCAGCAGGCTGTTCAGGCTTGGGTTCATAAGTGCAAAACTTGTACTCCTCAGCAGTCAACACAATGTCCAAATTTCGTTTCCATTCAATATAGTTAGGTCCGGTAAGTTTGTTATCCTTAAGTATGGTGAATAGTGGATTAAAGCCCATTTTATCCTGAGAATCATGCATAAAAATATCACATAAATAAGGGTGCATTAATTATTAAGATCTAAATTATTAAAATTTAATGCACTAACATCTAAACACCATAAGCTTCTGGTACGCCACGATGTGTGACATGTATACTACCTAATTTTGTTTAAATGTTACTTCGGTCCTATTACTAAACAATATGCCACGTTGGGGTGGACTATATTATTTTTCATAGCTAAGTGTATACCATCATATAATCTTAAATTATTCGAAATCTATGGAACTTGGTACGCCACGATGGGTGGCGTGTATACCTTTCAATATTCGTAATTTTGCCTTGAATAGAATACTTCAATTCAATATTCATCAATGGTTTGATTTTCAGGTAGTGGAGGAGTCACATCGGTCTCGCTTAAAACCCACAGCCTCACAAGTTCAATGAACCCGTTTTTGACAAAATCGCCCCAAATCAGAAATAAAGAAAATCCGTATTTATTCCTTTCAAAATTTATTAATTTAAGAAGTTTGTTCTAGTAATTTCTATAACATTCTAGACACCACAAATTACATGCCACGATGGGTGATGTATATATAATTTATATTCGTCTTTATGTTAAATTACCTACAACCAATAATGGAGACCATGAGATTTAATTTCATATTAATTCCCTCTCCCACTTAGAATTTTTTTATTAAAATTGAGGAATTTTAAAAATTAAATGGGGCCCTATGTTGTTATAATTATGTCTAATCATGCATTCAAAATACACACATAATTTTAGCAACTTATAACATTTAATTAAAGCAATAAATAAATTTTATGTCCATGTCATCCTAATTAAGTTAAGCATGCAATTTTAAAAGAATTACACACATAATTAACGACACACATAATCAATAAATTAAAGAAATAATTAAAATTTAATGGAAAAAATTAAAATAAATTTTCCACTATTATGACCCTTGAAAAAAAATCCAGCTCTCAAAAAAAATCTTCCCCAAGCGCGCCCCGACGCCCCCAGCAGCCCCAGCAGCCCCAGCAGTCTCAGCTGCCGCAGCAGCCCCAGCAGGCCCAGCTGCCGCAGCAGCCCCTTGTAATCGCACAGCGGGACAAAAAACTACCGGAATTGATTTCCGATCGCACATAACTATTACAAAATACCCGGAACAATTACAAAAAAAATAGATCTAATACAAAACTAATTTTGTAAAATCTATTCTAACATGATCAACCCTCGTGTAAATTACAACCACGATTAAACCACGTGGCCAAAACAAAAATTAACCACGATTAAACCACGTGGGATCCAAACACATAATTAAAATATACATGGCCATAATAGTGGATTAATAACCTGCATCAAAACCAATACAAGCAAAATACTATATACACGCATATATAATTACGACATGGACATTATATCATAAAATGTAGAACCCATTACCAGGCTCTTGATACCAATTGTTGGGAACCACGGACTTAAGGTGTTACTACATTTTACGATAAAGATTACGAAAAGAGGATTACCTTGTTAATGGTTGATTCCACGCTCTTCTATTGTATTCCCAAATTCCCTTGAGCGTAGTGTGGCCTCCGTCTTCTCAAGTTATCCTCTGTTCTTGCTCCTTGGTGGCTACAATATGTTTTCACATAATTCCAAGCAAGAAGAGAATAAGAATATATATAGGCTACAATAGGGACCATGGATAATTAGGTTGGGCCTTCTAATTATATCTTGAGCCTAGCCCAATGTAATTAAATATTAATTCAATCCACTAAAGAATTAATATTTGCACTACCTTTCCTAATACCGTAATTTAATTAATTCGGTTCCAATATTATTTGCTTATTAAATTCCCCATGTTTAAAATATCATATGTCCATTAATTAAATAAATTACTGATAATTTATTTAATTAATATCTTTTATCCTTGATCATCCACTCAACCTTTATTTAATTATGCCAGAATAAATTCCACCTGCAGGGTTTCACATAATTAAATCTTTTTAAACTTTCAAGGGGACATCATTAACCCGAATATTATCAGGACATGGATTCCTTCAATAAATAATATCCACCATGTATATAATTCCATCACCCAAAATATAATGATATAATTCAAAGGAATTATTTCATATATAAATCAAAGCATGTAATTAATATAAACGTGTCAATTACTATTTCCGGATTAAGAACCTAAGCAATAATAATAACATAGAATCTTAGTTCTTCTTCTTAATCAGTATTAAGGGAACAATTCTAAATTTGATCCTGTTCAATATACACAAAGTATACTAGTATTATTTATTAGTCAATATAAACTAATCTAAATAATACTACAGCCATACCAGTGGATTGTCCAACACCACCTGTGCTGTGAACCTTATTATATTATATAACCGTATTTAACAATCTAATATTCTGTATCCCATTTGATACTAGATTGTTCACAATATATAATATTAGACATCATGTAAACATTCAAATGATTCTCAAATAAACTGGCCAGAAATAAATGTACATACTTCAAATAAATATTTTCAGTATACACTAACACTCCTGAACCTCAGGCTCAGACTCATGACCCGGATCCGGGATGTTCTGGGGAACAGAAGATTCGGCTCCGCCCTCAATATCGGCAGACCCGGATCCGGGGCCCGGGGCCCCCTTACTTTTCTTGAAGGCCAAACCGAGGGTATTGAATGCCGCAACATAAGCAGAAGAAGACATGATTCTGAGGAAGTTACGGTTGAAATGAGGCAAACCTGCAGAAGTAAAACAAAAGGAGGTCAAATACCCGAAACAAGGGACCCGGATCAAAAGCCAACATCTTATGTAAACATAATACAAGTAAAGAAGCAAACGGGACCTTGATCCGGATCATCAAGCGAAGCAAGAGACCTGGATCAAAAGCCAACATCTTATGTAAACGAGTTACAAGTAAAAAAGCAAACGGGACCTTGATCTGGATCATCAAGCGAAGCAAGAGACCCGGATCAAAAGCCAACATCCTATCTAAATGAGTTACAAGTAAAAAAGCAAATAGAACCTTAATCCGGATCAGCAAGCGGAGCAAGGGATCCGGATCAAGGGCCAGCATAGGTTATAGAAAAACTTACAGCCAAGATTAAAAAGCAACTTATGGTTCATAAACGTGTCCCGGGTCGGCTGGAACTCAAGGGAGTCGTAGAAACACCTCATTTGGGACAAAGCCCGGCCTTCAAGCACAGTCGGGCTGAACTTAGTCTGAACGCCCTCAATTGTAAAATAGGGGAGATAAGCCAAGTCATATCCCTTCAGCAGAATAATCTCCCCATTTCAGAATTTCAAAGAGGACTGGTGCATGATAGACTTGGCTCTACCCGGGCCATAACCACACTCCGCGGCCCGGAACCTAATCTCGTAAAAAGGCTTCTGACTGGAATTAGAAAGATAGAAGATCTGGTGGAAGAGCTTCAAAGTCGGCAGTAATCCGGATTTATTGTAGCAAGCGATAACCAGGTCATCAACTTTATCCCATTCGGTGTGATCTGCATCGGGGATATCTTGTACACATGCTTGTAGAGGTGTTTGATGAACATATGGCACCGGGGGCTCCACCCGGATCTAAGATGTTCCATCCAGACCGGAACAAAGCCGTCTTCCGGGCGGTGATAGATCCTTTCATGAGGTTCTGGCCAGCTCCACTCGATATCAGGGGTCAAATGGAAACCAGCCCGGACCGCCTCATCCATCTCACCCGGATACACCTTAGAGAATGAACCTTTCAGCTAATAATGATCCCGACTTATAGGAAACTCGGCAAACAACCTCTCGAGAGCTTCCTGGTTGTACACCCTGGGGTGACCGTTAGGCTGTCTATCATACCTAACCCTGCTATAATAGACTTTGTTTTTAATCTCCGCGGGTTTCTCAACAAAATGGTATTTTACGTCTATCCAGTAACCCTCAGGTGTGAAGGGGACCAAATTCCCCGGGATCTTCTTATAACTAAATTTTGAAATTATCTCAGAAGAAGGGGAGGCTTTCTTGCCCATCTCTACCCGGATATGTGTCCTTTCGTCCGAATCAGAATCACTCTCCTCGCTACTAAAACCCGGGTAACAGTTTAAAGCTCTCTTGGGAAGCCTCTTGATATGGACCATATACCTATTAAAATGAAGGTGCGTTAGTCTGGAATCCTACCATTTTTTAAGTTTCTGCTAAGCGGTCCGGATCAAGGACGTTATGTTAACTTTACCATAACCTAACGATCCGGACCGCTAATGCAAGTCCAACCCGGAAAAACATCAACGATCCGGATCATGTTAACTATAAGCCAAAAAACCAAACAGCCATGGACCCGGATCGTGGCGAAAAACACCCAGATTCGGATCCAGATCAACCAAACACAAATTGCAAATCCTAAGGCATGCAATTCTGCCCAAATAAACTAAACGGGATCCGGATCTAACACCCCCTACCCGGATCAATGTAAAACCCTTACCCACAAACAGTCATTTGGAGAATCAAAAACCAAAACATAACACTTTATATACACACATGACTTTTCCTATCAAGAAAACGAAGAACAACTTCGTGAAACCCAGCAAAATCCAACCAAAAAGGACCAAAATCAAACCAAATAAACCACACAACCACATATCTAAATATAAATAGCAACTAAACATTTATCACCCACAACAAATTGCACCAAAAACACTAATTTGTAGCATAAACTCACAATCAAAGAAGGGGACTTCGGAGCATGCACGAAATCGAAGAAAAATTATGACAAATGGAAAGGAAAAATCGAAAAAACAAAGACGAAAGCTTACAAATCACAAGCAAATGAGGAGAGATGGCAGAACGGTGGCAACAATCCACCAAGAACGCGACACTCCAAGGAAAAGCGAGAGAAAATGAAAAGAAGACAAAGAGACAGTTGTTTTTTGTTGGTAATGAGTAAAGAAGAAAAAGGAGAAAGGAGGCCTTTTTATAGACAAGAGAGAGAACTACTATCGCCACGTGGCAGACTCTGATTGGCCCTAGGGGCAGTTGCAAAAAAATATATATATAAAAAAAATGTATACATTTAAACACATTTAAACATCATCATTAGGGACCGATTTTCAAGGAAATAACTGTCAAAATTTCAAATTCATGGGGGAAAGGCCGAAAAATGTTACAAATTCCTCCAGCTACCCAGATCAAAGGCTCCTACCCAGATCATTGCAAACAAGGTTCAGGTTTCGGAGAAGAAATTCCTCGAAGTCAATCCGGATCTCTCTCTACCAGGGAGCATAAATTTTTCCCAAGCAGCCAAATTCTTCCACCTTAATCCGGATTGGCATCTACTATACCAGATCCGGAATGAGGCCAACCAGGGAGCATAAATTTTTCTTTAGCAGCCAAATTCTTCCACCTTAATCCGGATTGGCATCTACTACACCAGATCCGGATTGGGGGGCAACCAGGGAGTATAATTTTTTCCTAAACAGCCAAATTCTTCCACCTTAATCCAGATTGGCATCTACTGCACCAGATCCAGATTGGGGGGCAACCAGGGAGCAGATTTTTTCCAAGAAGCCAAATTCTTCCACCTTAATCTGGATTGGCATCTACTACTCCAGATCCGGATTAGGGGCAACCAGGGAGCAAATTTTTTTTTAAAAACATCAAAATTATACCTTAACCCGAATTGGCATCTACCACACCAGATCCGGAACGGGGGTAATAGCGACAATTTTCTCCTAAAGTAACAGCTATGTGATACTACTCTACTCCGTCATACAGAAAATCTGCATAAGGGAGTGAGGGGGAAATGATAGGGTATAAGCAACCCGGCTAGGGCCCAATCTGGATCTAAGGGGTATCAGGCTCAATTGATGAACCAAGACCCCCCTCACCCGGCGCAATCGAGTTGAGAGACCCAGGCTCAGGGCCAACCTAGGACCTGGATTATCTCACAGCCAGGATCCAACCCGGGACCTAGATCACCTACCTACTAGGATCCAGACCATGACCTGGATCGTCTGCTTACCTGGATCCGAACCAGGGCCAAGATCGCCATGAGAGGGATCCCAGCAAGCACATGCACACTCTACAACCCGCCAAGGAAGGGTACGTGGGCACGTGACGATGATAGCTATTAACAACCAACATATCAGACAAACACGGCGCGTGTTAGAAGGCCGTTAGGACACACTTAAGGTGGTCCTCCCCTGGACACGTGTAGGCAATCCACCCAAGTCAGGCGTCCTCCGCCCCCCAAGAACCAATGGCCCTGATCTAGAGGTAACAACCCCTAAACCCTACCCTTGGGCTATATATACCCCCAAAGATGAAGGGTTTAGGGGTTAGAAAAATATTCAAACTTTTGCACACTCACCGTCTTACATCCATATACACACACAACAACATTTCTATTACATAATATATCTTCGTCTTCTCCAAAACCCTATTCTTATTCTTACACCGGAGGCGCCGTGGGAGCCAAACCCCCCTTCTAGTGTTGTTTTGCAGATACCCAATCAACAGCTACACCTCATTAACACCCAGAAGGTCCAGGAACGGCGTCGGACGGAGCCGCCCCGCTCACCGGAGTTATCATTTACTTTTCAGGAATTAAGAAGACAATATATTGTATAACACTATGGACCATCATAGCTAGGTTCTTAAATACACGGAATTGTGTACTCAACGACAAGGGGAAAATAAATAACTTGAGATAAAGAAAAGTCAAGAAGCATGGCATGACCATATTCAGGGGGAAAGGCAGGATCTAATTGATGAGATATTTATAGTTTAGTGAAGGAAATAGACAAGTGAAATTAAAAAGAAACAAAAGTAGTATCCATCATAAATCCAACTTTATTTACATCCAACTTCATTTACATCATAGAGCTCCAAAAATGCAGACTCTGAAGATACACCCTAATTATTAAAATTTTTAATCAAACCGTATCACCAGGATATAGAATACAAGCTAACTACAATCACACTACAAGTAAAACAACAAACTAATCTAATAAACACGAAAACGTTATGTATACAAGAAAAACTATTAAGCCTCTGTTTGCTAATATATCCCAAATTTAAATGTGACATCAGACCCCGCAGTTGCAAATATGTCATAAAGCTGATACATAAGAACTGAGAATCTCAATAATATATAATGATAACCGTAAACAGGAATATAAGAGTAAGAAAATTTTGATTGAAAAAATATAATTGCATTCTTGATATAAGAACTTGGGGAGTGCACATCTACAATCCTCTTCACTGGTTTTAAAAAAAAACTAAGTAATTTTCACTGCAAATTAAAATATATAACCTGATGCAAAGATTTGAACTGAGTCAATCCGAGGCAAGCTCTTCTATTTACATTGAATAAAACCATATTCTTCTCAATCTTTAAACTTTGTCCCAGTTAGCTTCTGGACATTCCTCATTCAAAAAAAGCTACAATGTAAGTAAAACTCAATCAGTAGGCTAGTATGACTCTTACCTACCTGACAAAACACATATAATTTCTAAACAATTCAAACACATAAAATTCAAAGAATAAATATATACAAAATATTAGTACTAAACAAAAGAAATGTTAACCTCAATTAACCGATCCAAATACACTACCAAAGATCATCTCCATATAGGTACTCCTCTAGATTAGTAAGAAAAATTATTTAAAAAATATAGTAATTCTTAACACTTAAACTAGTAAGATCTAGATACAAAAATTAGACAATGAAGATCTCTAAATATTGACCGATTCAATCAAATTAATCTATTTTGTGTTTTCAGAAATTAAGGGGGTTCTATTCACATCTAATCAAAAATTAGAAACACATCTTCACGACTTCTTGAGACTTACAAATAGATTGTAGAAATGACGATTTTGAACCGTTATTAAAAAATTGATATTCGAACATGAAGATCTAACATGGAGAAGAGGAAGTTATGAATAAAGATTTATAATATTGATTTGAGTGAAAGGTTAGAATACATGAGATGTGTATTTTGTCAGGAAAATTGGGGAGATGATGAACATTATTTAGGGTTGATGACTCAAACCTTAAGTTGATTTGTTTATCTGTTTGTGATAAAGTGTGTGGTTTTGGTGTGTTTGATTGCCAAAGTCATAAACCGGGAAGTGAAATTTTAAAGAACGGGGGAAATGAATTATTGAGAAAAAAGGGAGAAGAGTAAAAGAGGGAAGTGAAATATGGTCAGAGATCAAAAACTTTTATTTTTGTTTATTGAAATTCCTTTAATTTGGTTCATCAAATTCAAACTAGAACTCCATATCAAACTGAAACACGACTAATTATTTTAATGTATTATTACATATTTTTTGTGACATATTTTTTAATTATTTTGTACGGTTAAGACCTCAAAAAAAATTGTTAATTTAAACATAATCTGATTTAGAGTAATAGTACTTTTACTGGATTTTTCTAATCCTGACAGGCAAGATGAATTTCAAATTTGTTAATAATTTTTTCATATGACTAAAATTGATATATCTTAACATCTGTACGGTTGGATCGTCGAAAAAATAATTTTAAAAATTAATCTTATAAATCGGGAACGAGTCTCGTTGTCGGGAGTGGTACTTTTACTGGATTTTTCTAATCCTGACATGCAAGATGTATTTCAAATTTGTTAATAATTTTTTCATATAACTAAAATTGATACATCTTAACATCCATATGGTTGGATGCTCAAAAAAATTATTTTAAAAATTAATCTTGTAAATCGGGAACGAGTCTCGTTGTCGGGAGTAGTACTTTTACTAGATTTTTCTAATCCTGACATGCAAGATAAATTTCAAATTTGTTAATAATTTTTTTATATGACTAAACTTGATATATCTTAACATTCGTACGGTAGGATCGTCGAAAAATTCATTTTAAAAATTAATCTTGTAAATCGGGAACGAGTCTTGTTGTTGGTTGTGGTACTTTAACTAGATTTTTCTAATCCCGACAGGCAAGATGAATTTCAAATTTTTTAATTTTTTTTCATATGACTAAAACTGATATATCTTAACATCCGTATGGTTGGATCGCCAAAAAAATCATTTTAAAAATTAATCTTGTAAATCAGGAACGAGTCTCGTTGTCGGGAGTAGTACTTAAACTATATTTTTCTAATCCTGACATACAAGTTGAATTTCAAATTTTTTAATAATTTTTTCATATGACTAAAGTTGATATGTCTTAACATCCATATGGTTGGATCGTCGAAAAAATCATTTTAAATATTAATCTTATAAATGGGGAACGAGTCTCGTTGTGAGGAGTAGTACTTTTACAAGATTTATCTAATCTTGACATGCAAGATGAATTTCAAAATTTTTAATAATTTTTTCATATGACTAAAATTGATATATTTTAACATCCGTACGGTTGGATCGTCGAAAAAATATATTTTAAAAATTAATTTTGTAAATTGGGAACGAGTCATGTTGTTGGGAGTGGTACTTTTACTAGATTTTTTTAATCCTGACATGCAAGATGAGTTTCAAAACTTTTAATAATATTTTTATATGACTAAAATTGATATATCTTAACATCCGTACGGTTGGATCGTCAAAAAAATCATTTTAAAAATTAATCTTCTAAATCAGGAACGAGTCTCGTTGTTGGGAGTGGTACTTTTACTAGATTTTTCTAATCCTGACATGCAAGATGAATTTTAAATTTGTTAATAATTTTTTCATATGACTAAAATTGATATATTTTAACATCCGTACGGTTAGATTGTCGAAAAAATCATTCAAAAATTTAACTTGTTAACCGCAAATCTCATTTTATACAGTAATACTTTTACAATGATTTCCTTGAAACACCATTGTGTAAAGATAAACTAAGACAACATTTTTTTTATTATAAAACCGTTGTGTAAGCATATCAGCTTTTTTCAATCTAACAGCTAATATCGAATCTCATTTCAATCAAGGGCTATCATTCCAACACTTCAACAATCCGAGTATAATGTTTACAATATATCATGGGGTGCCACCTCATCAGGTGGTGCCCATTGAAATTATAAAATAACTATTTCAGACAACTATTTTATTCCGTTGTATGAAGGTTTCTAAGACAGCTCTTCTAAAAACTTTTGTGTAAATTATACAAGGTAATATCTAAAAGCTTGTATAAGACCAACTAAGACAACACTTTTGTTTCAACATAAAACTGTTGTATAAGAATATCAGCTATTTTTCGATCTAACGGCCGATATCAAATATCATTTCAATGAAGGGCTCTCTTGTTGCCACACCAGCAATCTTTGTGAATGATTTACCACCTATCACGTGCTGCCACCTCAATACGTGGTACCTATTGAAATTCCTCAGACAGCTATTTTCATTCCGTTATTTGATGGTTTAGATGACAACCTTTTTGAAAAACCGTTGTCTGAATTACACAATGTAATGTCAAAACCGTTGTCTTATGTCCCTTTACGTCAACATTGTATCAACTGTTTGTAATCGTTGTGTTAATGATCTACAACAACACTATATTTAACAAACCATTATCTGACTCGATGAGAGGATACAACTTGTACAACAGTTTAAAAAAATGGATATTCATTGTTTGTTCTGGAGCTCACACAACTGATTTTCTACAAAATCAATTTACCGTTGTATGATTTTTTAGGACGATATTTTTTTTAACCGTTATCTGTTAACCGTTGTCTGATTGCAAATTTCTTGTAGTGTGAACGAGATGGGATTTCATGAAAATGAGCTCCATATATATAGTTCATTATTATAGAGATATTGATTACCAAATACTGTTTTTGTTTGTGGAAATTAAGAAATATTCATGTCCAATAAACTAGCTCATCTATGTATGATCATATATATTTTAAGATGGTAAAATAAGTTTTCACTATAATTATTTTTTTAACACCAACATAAAAAACTGAAAAATTTATTTTCCAACATTCAAAGCCAGGGGCCGTAAAAAACAGTCATACTTTTAACAATAAAAGGCAGGACCTCACATTGGGAAAAAAACTTTGTAAAATTATAAAAAATGGGCTTTTATTTGTTATTATTATTTCTCTTAACCAAACAATTAGAAGAAAAATAAATATTTTAAAATTCACAAATCAACATTTATCAATATATAAAAATATTAGTTAAAATACAATAATATAGGCGAATTTTTGAGATATTGAGCATATTTACTTCAATTCGCCATATCCATACTATTAAATTAACTATCAAAATATTAAAAATGAGAAAACACTCGTTGCTCAACACCATCCTAATTTTCTTGAAACAATTTATCAAAACAATTATTATCGCAACGAAATGAGTTCATTTACAGGTGCTCAAGTCCTGTAAATATATGACAAAATAGTTATTGTCGTGACTGAGGGTGTGCAAGTGGTGTCCGCACATGACCCTCAAATATGGCTGGACATATTTTTTGGGTGGTGTATATACATTTGTATACTATAATAGGAAAAAGAATGTTCAGTAAAAAAATATAATTTTTTTTATGTTAAAAATTTATAAATGAAAAATAATTGAAAGATATTATCATTTAAACAATTTTAAAATATTATCTTGAATAAGTCAAATAAATACTAACCCACAAGGGTTGGCTCAGTTGGTTAAAGAGAGGAAAACTATCCTCTTGGTCAAAGGTTCGAATCCCATGGGAGGAGAATTTATGTTTATGCCTCCTGAGCCAGAGCCTGTCGCTTAAATACGGTTTACCTTGGTTCATGTGGTTTGCAGGCTATTTTGTGAGCCCGTAGGGTTTACCCAGTGCGCACCCGAAGGGTAGAGGCTGCAGGTTACCTACGATAAAAAAAATATACTAAAAATACACCTGCAAGGGTTGGTTCAGTTGGTTAAAGAGGGGACAACTATCATCTTGGTCACAGGTTCGAATCCCATTGGACGAAAATTTATGATTATGCCTCCTGAGTCGGGTTTACCCTTTTATGATTATGCATCCTGAGTCGGATTTACCCAGTGCGTACCCGAAGGGTAGCGGCTGCGGCTTACCTATGATAAAAAAATGCTAAAAATACTAATATAAAAATTATTTAAAAACAAAAATTGTATTGTAAAATACCATTAATGCGCTAGTTTGACGAGGTAAGCTACTACTTATAATGAAAAGTTTATAGTTAACTAATATAATTATATATACTTATTTTTTATTGGTGACAATATATACTTATTGTGTCATTCAACTAATGATTCAAATTTCAGTTATATTATCCATCTTAAATATATCCATTTTTAATGTATATATTATATGAAACAAGTCAATTTAGTATAAAATAAATTAAATAATGGGTTGAAGAGATCTAAATTACAAGTTTATGTATAAATTAGTTTTATCTGATTTTTTGATCAGTATTATATCTTAATTTTTTGTAAAATAATATATCATAAGTCACATGTATAACTTATCTTTTTAAGATTAATATTTAATTTCTAAAACATAGCATAACATATTAAAATATACATGTATAACTGTTTTTAGTTAATTTTGATTATGTAGTAAAATTACTTTTTGTACTTTTATTATTATATTTTTTTTATAAACTTTAGTTTTTAATTATTTCATGTATTTTTTAAAAAATTTAGTAGGACACTTTTATAAATTTTGAACAGGGCACCTAAAATCTCAGGTACGGCTCTAAATGTACATATACATACATTTACTTAGTAATGACAAAATTTTATGATAATAATATATTTATTTTATTTGTTATTTTAACAATTAACTAATGGCTTGAATGGTAAATCTAACTATTTCACATTGATGTTCCAGTTTTTTAAAAATATTTATGAATGATCCAACGTATAGATGTCAAAATCAATGTATTTTAGTAATATGAGAAAAATTTTAGAAAAAATAAATGTATTTAGTTTGTTATTTTAACAGTCAACCAATGATATTTCTTACTAGTGTTTAATCTTCGATTGATGTTTCAATTTTTTTAGAAAAAATTATAAATTATCCAACGGTACGGATGTCAATATCTATATATTTTAGTGATATGACAAATATTTTAGAAAAAATAAATCTATTTTGCTTGTTAATTTAACAATCAACTAATTATTTGAATAACACTTATTACTATTGGTTAGTCTCATATTCATATTTTGATTTCTTTTTAAAATATTTATGAATGATCCAACCGTACCGAATATCAAGATCTATATATTTCAGTGATATAACAAAAATTTTAGAAAAAAAAATTTATTTTATTTGTTATTTTAACAATCAATAAATGGTTTAAACCCATATTGATGTTTTAATTTTTTTTAAAACTATTTATCAATGATCAAAACATACGGATGTCAAGACCTATATATTTTAGTGATATGATAAAATTATTAGAAAAAAATAAATGTATTTGTTTTGCTATTTTAACAGTCAAATAGTAGTTTGTTACTTCTTACAAGTGTTTAGTCCCATATTGATATTTCTATTTTTTTAAAATATTTATGAAATATCTAACTATACAGCTGTCAAGATCTATATATTTTAGTGATATAACAAAATCTTAAGAAAAAAATAAATTTATTTTGTTTGTCATTTTAACAATCAACCAATAATTTGAATAATACTTCTAACTAGTGTTTATTCCCATATTGATGTAATAATTTTTAAAAAAATATTTATTAATGATCTAACCGTACGAATGTCAAGATCTATGTATTTTACTGATATGGAATTTTTTTAAAAAAATAATTGTATTCGGTTTGCTATATGAACAACCAATTAGTTGTTTGATCAGTACTTCTTCCTGATGTTTAGTCCCATAATGATGTTTTGATTTAAAAAAAATATTTATGAATTATCCAACCGAAGGGATGTCAAGATCTATATATTTTTAGTGATATGACAAAAAATTTAGGAAAAAAATTAATGAATTTGGTTTTCTGTATTAACAGTCAACCAGTATTTTGACATATTGATATTTCAATTTTTTTAAAAATATTTATGAATGATCCAACCGTGCAGATGTGAATATCTATATATGTTAATGATATGACAAAATTTTTAGAAAAAAATAAATTTATTTTGCTTGTTATTTTAACAATCAACCAATGGTTTTAATAATACTTCTTAATAGTGTTTAGTCACATATTGATGTTTTCATTTTTAATAAAATATTTATAAATAATCCAACAGTACATATATAAAAATCTACATACATTAATGATATGACAAATATTTTAGAAAAACATAATTTATTTTGCTTGTTATTTTAGCAATCAACCAATGGTTTGAATAGTATTCATACTATTTTGTAATCTCATATCGATATTTTGATTTTTTTAAAATATTTATGAATGATTCAACCACACAGATATCAAGATCTATATATTTTAATAATATTATAAAATTTGAGAAAAAAATAAATGTATTTGGTTTGTTATTTTAACATTCAACCATAGTTTGATCACTACTTCTTACAAGTGTTTAGTCTCATATTAATGTTTTAATTTTTTTAAAAATATTTATGAATAATCCAATCGTACGGATATCAAGACTTATATATTTTAGTGACATGACAAATTTTTTAGAAAAAAGTAATATTTTTGTTTATTATTTTATCAATCGACCAGTGGTTTGAATGATTCTTCTAACTAGTGTTTATTCTCATATTCATATTTCAATCTTTTTTACAAATTATATATGAACTATCCAACCTTACGGATGCCATAATCTTTATATTTTAGTGATATGATAAAATTATTAGAAAAAATAAATGTATCTGATTTGCTATTTTAACAGTCAGCTAGTGGTTTGACCAAAATTTTTTACTTTAGCTCGGCTCGACTCAGCTCTTTTTTATCGAGAAAGCTCTTGTTTGTCTCGTGTTTGGACCCGTTCGACTCTGCTCGTTTGTTTTCGATAAAAACTCGGGTGCGGCTTGTTAGTTAATAAGCTCGAGTTCGAACACGAATTTTTTTGATAAGAAAGCTTGATTCGGAAGAAAAAAATTAAAGTTTAGCTCGATTCGATCAAAATTCGGTTCGACTCAGTTTGTGAACAACTCTACCTATCGATATTGGTAGGAAATTGTTATTCCCAGTGGACTAACAATGAGATTTACAGAAGGGGGGTTGAATGTAAATCTCAAAACTTTTTCAAGTTTTGAGCAGTTTCTAAGGCTAAGTGTTTTAGTGAACAGATGTGTGTGAATTGCTTGAAGCTAATACAGACAGATATATATTCAAACATAAATGTAAAGAACACAAAGAACTTAAAAACTTTTCTGGTGGATTTGTTGTTCCACCAGAGATGTGTTATTTCAGAAAATCTGTGATTCAAAGAATTAAATCACAGCTGCGTCCTAGTAAAAACTAGATGATTTTCTCTCTGGATTTTTCTAAACAGCTCTGGAAAATTCACCATCTAATTACTAGCTGCTACTTGGTTTATATATCACCAAGTTTACAAGTGAAGACAAAACTGTAAAATACAATTAAAAGATTCTTCACATGTTTCTTCTTCATTTCTCTATCCAATGCAATTTAGGTTTAGCTGTGAATCTTTGAATACTTCCTTGTTTGCACCAGAATGGAAATGCTGCATTTTCTTGATTCCTCCTAGAGGCTGCCACATTCCAGTTTATCTCTGTCAACCCATGTGCCTCTTTCAGCTTATGAATTGTCACTATCAACTGTTATTGAACTAAGCATCCGTTGAAGCTTTCATCCTTTGATGACTTTATCCGTTGAAGCTTTATCCGTTGAAGCTTTATCCGTTGATGCATTAGCAGTTGAAGCTTTATCCGTTGAAGCACTCATTCGTTGATGGATGTTATCCGTTGAAGCTTTAGAGACATCCGTTGAAGCTTTGTTTCTCATCCGTTGAAGGCCTTTAATATCAGTTGATACTACTTCACTTATACAAAATTGCAAGGCATGAAATATTTACAATTAGCCTTCCTATTTGCATATCTACTAGTAGTCAACTTGACTGATAATTTCCCACAACATTTAAGAATTACAACTTAAATACAGAGAATGAAATGTGCTACAATACTAAACTTATTTCTAAGTAAAGCTACTCCTTCAACGGATAGCCAAAATGGTCTTATCCGTTGAGGCTACAAACACTAGATTTCTACTTAAGTGTTTTGTTGAACTTATCATCAAACTAATACACATATTCCTAATAATCTCCCCCTATTTATGTCTACTAGAACTGTAGGCATAAATTTGGGTTTAACTTGATGATAACAAAACACTTATCAAACATATGAACTGAAATAGAGTAGAAATTCAAAAGTGCTGCAAAAATGTGTACACTGAGATAGAATTGAAGAATTACATTGTTTCCAAGGGTGCTCCTTAATCCTGAGTAGATTAATTTCTTTTCCTTTGATCCCTTGTTTTCTTCCCTAGCCTCCTGTCATTCTCCTCTATTTGGAGTTGGAGTTGTCTGTAGAATTCAGCTTCATCTTCTTCATTGATGTCCAACTTAGATTGCATATCCTTGAGAGTTTCATTACTGGTAATCTTGAGCTGATCTTCAAGTCTGAAAAATCTTCTGACTCCTTTATTGTCTCTGAACTCCATCAACCAATGAGGTGATTTATGAACTGCAATTCCTCTCTCTGGGATGAGTAATGTTCTAGGCAAGGCATTGGGCTCCCACCAAGTTTTCCTTATGCTGGCAATCTTGTTGAGAATCCTAGTTTTGGCAGTCCTGGTAAAGCCAGAATCCCTTTTTATAGCTGAGTAGACTCTAACCAAGGTAGAATAGCCTTCATCCAGAATTCTGTAAAGAGGCCAAGTCCTTTCCCCACTTCCTTTATATTTGAACACTAGTCTTTCTGAAAGTTGTCTGTGGGCATCTATTCCCCTTACTTCCTCCAGCTCATCCAGATAGAGTTCAATGTCTGTAAATTCCTTTATGTCACAAATGTGAACATAATCATCCTTTGAGGCTTGTGGCTTAGGCTTAGGCTTCTGAGTGAATTTGATTGAGGCTAGAGGAGGTGTTGATTTGATTTTTCTTTTCTGTTTCTTTGATGGTGGAGAAGTGGTTAAGAAAGTGGGCAATTTGATGGTGTCTCAATCAATTTGTTCCTCCTTAGGAGTGATTGTTTCACCATGGATGTTTATGAAGGGTTCAGGCATAATGGGTTCAGGAATAGAAGGTAGTGGTTTGGATTTTGATTGGGTTTCTTTAGTTTCATCTACAATCTTCCTTTTTGCATTGGCCTTCTTTCTGTTCCCTTTCTGTCATTCCTTTCTTTCCTTGCTTCTTTCTTCCACATCATCATTAAGCATGTCCCCCATACCTACATCTTCACCCTTGTCTTCAATTTCTTTCTTTTCTTCAGCTTGACTTGACTTTAGCTGTTTTTCAAGCTTTGCTTGTGCTCTTTTGTTAGCCTTTAGCTTTTTAGCTTCTTCTTTCAACCTTCTGGCTTCTTCCCTCTTGGCTATTGAGAATTTGGGATGTCTTTGTATCACATAGATACTCTTTCCCTCTCTAAAGATAATAGCCATGTTCATTATTTCAACCACATCCTTGGTCTCCTTGTGCTTCATGATATTACCACCCAAAACCTTGTCTTCATCAGGCTTTGGAAGAGGAAAATCCACTCCTTTCAACTGAGCAAGGCTTAGAGGGTTCTTTGTAGAGTCCTTGTTGGATCTGTTGTTGGGCTTGAGAACCATAGGTTTCAAATTCTTGGAAGAAGTCTCTCCAACCTTATTCCTTCTTACTGGCTTGAGCTCCATAATGATTGGCTCCACCTTTGTGTTATGCTTCACATATTGTGATTTTGAAGTTGTAGAACCAAAAATTTGCTGCATCCTTTCATCAATTTTCCTCCTTTGCTCTTTGACTTTCATCTCAGCTGCTGCTATCTGGATCAGATCAATTCCATCAAGCTTTCCTTTTATTTGAATTGTTGGAGAAGTGGTGATGGCAGGAACTAGCACTTTAGATATTTGAACTTCTGTTGATGGCTCTCCTTCCCTTTCCCCTTTATTCTCCCCCTTTTTGTTATCATCAAGGATAGGGGTCAAGCCTTGTGCTTTTGCCAGCTATAATAGTAGACTTGTCTGAGATTGTTGATTTTGAAGAATGGTGACCACAGAGTCTTCAATGACTTGAACTCTGTTTTCCAACTTGGCCAGCCTCTTGTCAGCATCAGATTCTCTCCTCAATCTCACCAACAAATCTTGCATTGTACCATAAGGCATGACTGAATCCAACTTCTCAGAATTGTAGGATTTCAGATCAGCAATATCCTTTTTGAGTTCATCCACACTCAAATTCTGTCTGATGTGCTGCAACTGCAGGAGATGCAGAGAGTCTAAATGAGCTTGAAGAATAGCCTTGGTACCAGCATCTGAAGTGTCCTGAAGGGCCTTTTGAATAGCCATAACCTTCTTGACCAAAGCTACACCAAACTGTCCTGGTGTAGATTTCTTTGTCCATGCCCATTCAGGTAAATTTGGAACAGAACTTGGGCCAGCATCTCCCCCTAAGTTTATGCTCCCATCCAAAAAAATAGAGTCATCATCATTAGAATTTACTTCAAATTCTTCAGATGGCTCACCAGCTTGAGAAGGCATCCTATTAACAGCAGCTTTATCTCTTTGAAGAGATTCTGAAGTGTGCACTATGTTCAAAGTCTGCTCTGCCTCCACATTGCCCTGAGCAGCCAACAGTTGATAAGCTGAAACAGGATGAGTAAAAGTGTCAGCATCCAAGAAAATGTTATCAATTTTAGCTTTGTAATGTTGCTGAAATTGTCTTTCTTTTTCAGCATCATCTACAATCATTGACTCACTAGCAATGGCTGGATCCACCCTTATAGCTTCTGTACCTGCTTTTCTCTCATTTTCTCTATATTCTTGCATCAGGGGCTCCCCCTGGCTCACACACACCCTCACCCTCGCCTACTAAGGTGGCACTCCCCTCACTCACTTTTGCCATGCTGGAAGAAGTAGCATATATATTTTGACTCTCAACCTCTCCTTTTGTCTGGGAGCAACCCAGCCTCTCACTCAAATTATCACTCCCTTCACTCAATCCTAGAAGTGATTGTACAGTAACCATGTCTTCTACACTTGGAATTGATTTAGTTATATGTGTAGAGACCATCAACGGATAGGGAGTATCCGTTGAAGTGGAAACTGATGATATCAACGGATAACTGTTGTTAAGCTTATCCGTCGAAGAACAACCACTTGTCAACGGATGAGAGATATCCGTTGAAGAAGGAAAAGATGTAGATATTAAAAGTGACATAATTGTTGAATCTGTGTGAATTGCTTTTAAGTGAGGTGACACAGATTCTTCAACTAAGTCTGAAAGAATTGGCTGATGATCCAACAAATCATCTAAAAGATGATGATCACCAGGATTTGAGTGGGGCTCCTCCGTGAGTTTTAAAGAGGGAAAATCAGGAATTGATGTGAATATCATATCCACATCCAGAGATGGTAATGGAGAATTTGGTGATTGATGTGTGTCTATTATGAGAGAATGGGACTGTGACTCCACATTTGCTGGAGCCACATCAAGCTGAATTTGAGAAGGCAAAGATACAGGTGGATGTATATGTGCAGTGTGTGCCCCTTGTGTTGAAACTAGGGTTTTAGCCTTCTTTCTTCTTAAAAAGGCTTTGATAGGTGAATGTGTGGTTTCAGTGTCCTCCCTCTTTTGTTATGTGTCCCTGGTTGGGGACTATTTTCAATAGCTGCATCCTTTTGGGAGGATGCAACTAGGGATGTGTTTGAATTCTTTTGAACCACCACAGTCTTTTGAGAAACTGTGGCTTGGCTGGCTAGGATACCACTCACATATCCCTTCTTATCCTGGGGGGTTTCTTGATGTTCTCCCCTCCCCTCACCACTCACACCCTGTTCACTCCCTTCAGGGTTTATTGTAGTTGTTACAACTGTTGTCTTTTGAGAAACAACAGAGGTGATTTTCTTTGACTTGTGTTTTGGAATTTTAGTTTTGGTGGCTTTGGTAGGAATCTGTTGGGACAAAGACACAGATTCCATTGCCACACTAGAAGGCAAAGAAATAATGGGGTTGGAAGAAGTAGGAGTTGCAGAAGTATTTACCTCACTTACCTAAGGTGCATTCATTATTGGCAAATATACCAATGGTACCTGGCTGTTGAGGTTAATTCTCACAAGGTCTGCAAGGACCCTTTTCTCTTGTGCCCAACATTTGAGTTTATTGCTCTCATTAGTTATGACCAAACCTTCAGCAACATGGTTATCCAATAACATAAAGAATCTAGCATAGTAGATGTTATGAGGTCTATTAGCTTTGTTACCTAACCTGGAACCTAATTCTAGCATGACATAGTTGCTAAAATTAAAGTACCTATCAGAAACTAGCATATAGAGCATATTAACAAGAGATGAAGTTATGGCATCAAAATTGCTAATCTTCCCAGAGAAAACATTGATAAAGGCATCTCCAAGAAAACTCCATTCTTTCCTAAGGCCCTTCCTTCTAATGCTCCCTAAACTAGCAGAGTCAAAAGAATAGCCTATAGAATCTAACATAGCAGATACATCATTATCAGTGTGTGGTGTCATGGCATTATTCTCAGGTAACTTAAAGCAAGACTGTATATCATCACAGTTAATACAGTAATCCTTACCTTTGAGAGAGAAAGCAATGGCCATATATGTGGAGTTGAACTCTGCAGTTGTCCAAATCTCCTCAATTACCTCACAATAGATAGTTGGGGTTTCCAGCATTGCATAGCTTAGTTTGCAGTTCTTGATGAAGTCCATCATCTTGTGATAATCTGAGTGGGCTTCATTCTTTTCCACCAAGGCTACGAAATTGTTCTTTTCATAAACAAAGCCAGACTGAGACAAAATTTTGACTACTGGTGCCATTGTTGTGAGTAGAGGTTGTAGAGAAAAGATTGAGAGTTTTGGGAGAGAAAGAGAGTAAAAATTGCAAGAAAGCGTAAAGTGAAAATAAGACATCAATGGGCTTTTATACTTTCTCGAATTAAAACGTAAATAGAATGATTAAATAATACTTTTAAGTAAATTACAACCGTTTGAGAATAAAGAAAACTGTAAAAATTCTGAAAACTGCCTTTAATACAAATACATACAACTGTGTATATATGTATCAACGGTTAAGTAAACGAATCAACGGCTGTGACTCACTTAAAGTAACTGATGTGACACTTCAACGGATGAGGTAAATAGTTATCCGTTGAAGATTAACACTGTTTTTATCCGTTGAAGGATAAAATTACCAGAAATGTATTTGTCTTTCAACGGATAATGAACATCCGTTGATAGAACAATTTTGGCTTTCAACGGATAGGGAATATCCATTGATAGAATAAACTTTACTTAAAGCCAACTTTCTTCTTGCCACAAATTCATTTCAGGCTTCAAAGCAGATTATAATGAGGACATGAATTTATAAATAATTAAGCATACCTAGCTCACTTACTAATCTTGTGAATGTTAATTCATCAAGTGGCTTGGTAAATATGTCTGCAATCTGCTTTTCACTTGGAACAAATTGAAGTTCCACTGTACATTTCATCACATGTTCCCTTATGAAGTGGTACTTGATGTCAATGTGCTTGGTTCTTGAGTGTTGCACTGGATTTTCAGTAATGGAAATGGCACTTGTGTTGTCACAGAATATAGGAATTTTGTCAACAGTTAGACCATAGTCAAATAGTTGATTCCTCATCCACAGTATCTGTGCACAGCAACTACCAGCAGTAATGTACTCAGCTTCAGCTGTTGATATTGAAACAGAATTTTGCTTCTTGCTGAACCATGATACAAGCTTATTCCCTAGAAATTGACAGGTGCCAGTTGTGCTTTTCCTGTCTATTTTGCAACCTGCATAATCTGCATCTGAGTAGCCAATTATATCAAAACCATACTCTCTAGGGTACCAAATTCCTAGATTTGGAGTCCCTTTGAGATATCTGAAAATCCTTTTAATAGCCACTAAGTGAGACTCTTTAGGGTCAGCTTGAAATCTAGCACAGAGATATGTAGAAAACATTATATCAGGTCTACTGGCAGTTAAATATAAAAGTGAGCCAACCATGCCTCTATAACTTGAAATGTCTACAGACTTTTCAGCCTTGTTTAATTCAAGCTTGGTGGCAGTGGCCATGGGAGTTTTTGCAGATGAACAATCCATTAAGTCAAACTTCTTTAAAAGATCATAAATATATTTAGTTTGACTAATGAAAATTCCACCACTAACTTGTTTAACTTGTAAACCAAGAAAATAAGTTAGCTCTCCCATCATGCTCATTTCATATTTACTTTGCATTAACTTAGCAAACTTTTTACAAAGCTTATCATCTGTAGAACTAAATATAATATCATCTACATAAATTTGAACAAGTATTGTAGAGCCATTAACATTTCTAAAGAAAAGAGTTTTGTCAACAGTACCTCTTGTGAAGTGATTATCTAGAAGAAATTTTGATAAAGTCTCATACCAGGCTCTAGGTGTTTGCTTTAGTCCATAGAGTGCTTTCAACAGATAATACACATAGTCTGGAAAATTTGGATCTTCAAATCCTGGAGGTTGGCTTACATAAACTTCTTCCTCCAATTCCCCATTCAGAAATGCACTCTTGACATCCATTTAATAGACCTTGAAATTGGCATGGGCTGCATAGGCTAGAAAGATTCTGATGGCTTCAAGTCTGGCAACTGGAGCAAATGTCTCATCAAAATCTATTCCCTCTTGTTGAGAATAGCCTTTAGCAACCAATCTGGCTTTATTCCTTATGACAATGCCATTTCCATCCATCTTGTTTCTGAATACCCATTTTGTGTCAATAGAACTCTTGTTCTTTGGCTTGGGTACCAGCTTCCATACTTTGTTCCTTTCAAATTGGTTTAGCTCCTCTTGCATTGCTAAAATCCAATCTGGATCCAATAGAGCTTCTTCCACTCTCTTAGGTTCCTCCTGTGATAGAAAGCTACTATACAGACATTCATCTTGAGTAGCCCTTCTAGTTTGCACTTTAGATGTAGCATCACCAATTATCAGTTCAAAAGGGTGATTCTTGGTCCATTTCCTTTGAGGTGGTAGATTAGCTCTAGATGAGGTTACCTCAGTATTGTCATGATGTGAGATAGAATGTTGATTGGTTGAAACTCCCCTGCGTTGCTGATCCTTTGAAAGGAATTGGGAGTTCTATCAACTGATGAAGTGAAATGATTATCCGTTGACAGACTGTGATCAACGGATGCTTCATTATGAACTTCAACGGATGATGCACTTTGTCTTTCAAAGGATGCTGCATTGCTTCTATCAACGGAAGCTGAATTATGACTTTCAACGGATGCAGCATTCTGTGCATTATCCAAAGGCAGATTTTGAATTCTTTTCGAGGTGCCTTCTCCATCATTCTCATCTTCACTATCATCACAATATATCTCAATGTTGTCAAATTTGAGTCCTTCATGATGTCCCTCATCTGTTAGTCCATCAATCTTTTTATCATCAAACACAACATGCACAGATTCCATGACAATGTTGGTTCTTAGATTGTAGACTCTATATGATTTTCTAGCAGAATAACCAACAAATATTCCTTCATCAGCCTTTGCATCAAACTTCCCTTTGTGATCAGGTTGATTCCTTAGAATGTAGCATTTGCAACCAAAGACATGCAGAAAGTTTAAAGTTGGTTTTCTTCTCTTGAACAATTGATAGGGAGTCATGCCTTTTGCCTGATTAATTAGAGAAATATTCTGGGTGTAACATGCACAGTTAACAGCCTCAGCCCAAAAGTATGTTGGGAGTTTTGACTCTTCAAGCATTGTTCTTGCAGCTTCAATTAGTGATTTGTTCTTCCTTTCCACCACACCATTTTGTTGTGGAGTCCTTGGAGCTGAGAACTCATGCATGATCCCATTTTCTTCACAGAACAGCTTCATGGTTGTATTCTTGAACTCAGTTCCATTGTCACTCTTGATATTCCTTACTTTGAAATCTGGATGATTGTTGACTTGCTTGATATGATTGATAATGATTTCACTAGCTTCATCCTTTGATCCAAGGAAATAAGCCCATGAAAACTTTGAGAAATCATCTACAATCACTAGGCAATATCTTTTCCTTGGAATTGACAATACATTGACTGGTCCAAAAAGATCCATGTGTAGCAGTTGTAATGGTTCATTAATTGTTGATTCAAGCTTCTTACTGAATGATGCTTTCTTTTGCTTTCCATTCTGACAAGCATCACACAGTACATCCCTTGTGAATTCAACTAGAGGGATTCCTCTAACTAAGTCCTTTTTGACTAGATCATTCATTGTCTTGAAATTCAAATGGGACAGCTTCTTGTGCCATAGCCAACTTTCATCTGGACTTGCTTTGCTGAGAAGACAAGTAATTGATTCTGAATCTGTAGAGTTGAAGTCAGCTAAGTACACATTCCCTTTTCTAACTCCAGTTAGAACCACTTTGTTGTCCTTCTTACTTGTGATAACACAGGCTTCAGAATTGAAGGAAACAGTATTCCCTCTGTCACATAGTTGACTGATGCTCAATAGATTGTGTTTGAGACCATCAACTAATGTAAATTCATCAATGATGACATTTTCTTTTGAAATCAAGCCATATCCCATAGTGAACCCTTTGATGTCATCTCCAAAGGTTATGCTAGGGCCAGCTCTCTCCTTGAACTCTGTGAGCAGGGTGAAATCTCCTGTCATGTGTCTTGAACAACCATTGTCCAAGTACCATAGATTCCTTCTTTTTCCCTGCACACAACAAAATCAATCAAGTTGATTTTGGTACCCAAGTTTCCTTGGGTCCAGCCTTGTTAGTCTTTTTCCTAGACTTCATTCCTCCTACATCTTTTAACTTAGGTAACTTTGGGTCAGCCTTGGTCTCAGATGTAGTTGGTTGAAGTGTAGGGTTAGTCACGGAATCATTTAGCATATTTGGTTGAATTTGATAAGGCATGGATTGTGCAAACATATTATTCCACATAGGCATGTTGTATGGCATCTGAGGCATACTGAATGCAGTAAAATAAGGATTATTAACATATGGCATGTTTGCAAAATGTGCATGAGGATTCTGATGAGACATAACAGGCATAGCATGCAGAGGTGACATAGACATGTTAGGCATGGAGGGAGTTAAAGGCATGGGAGCATTCTTAACAGATTTGAAGTTATCAGATAGATGATTAACAATTTTACAATGCACACAGCTTTTTCTAGGAGCATACTTATCAGGTGTGAATTGTTGTGTTTGTTAATCCCTACATTCCCATTTCTATTAGATTTTCTTTTAGTTTCCTTTTTATCCTCAACCAACTTAAGCCTATTTTTCAACTGATCTAAAGTCATGTGTCCTATATTTACCTTACTGGCATCTTTGGATGTGCTAGCTCCTTCTTTGATGAAGTTCTTGAAAGTTGAACCAACCTTCTTATTGAGATTTTTCTTTTTAGAATCACTTGCCTGTTTTAATTGATGAGCCTTCAACGGATGCTCTTTTTCTTCCTTCAACGGATAACTTTCATCATCCGTTGATTCCACATCCGTTGACAATCCATCAATTAATTCAAACTCTTTTTTGTTTTTCTTCCAGGCATTCTCATAGAATGATTCAATTCCCTGAACCTTGACAATCTGAGCACTAACATCCCTAGATGTTTTCCAGGCCTTGATTACCTCTTGCTCACTTTCTAACTGTTTAGAAAGAATTTCTACTTTCTTAACAGCTTCTTCTAGTTCACTCTCAACAGTCAAGCATTTAATTTTAATCTTTTCAAGCTCAATTACCTGATCCTCTAACACAGCATTCCTATCACTTAAAAACACATTATTCTCTTTGATTCTTGTGTTTTCTTTAGCTAGTAATTTAAGGGAAACACGCAAATGATATAATTCATTGGACATATCATTTATGGCTTCATTGCATTCAATTTTAGAAAGCTGAGAGAGGTCAGTAGTAATTACCTGGTTGCTTGATGAACTAGTTTCATTTTCATCAGAATTAGCCATCGGGGCTAGGTTGACATATTCCATATCATCATCTTCATTGGTTCCATCTGCTGCCCAATCATCTTGAGTGAGAAAAGCTCTTTCCTTTTATTTGAGCAAATCAAAATACTTCTTTTTGTAATCAACTTGCTCAAATTTCTTCTTATCAGAGGTTGGCTTCCTGCACTCATTTGCAAAGTGTCCACTAATGCCACAGTTATAACATTTGAACTTAGATTTGTCCACCATGTTTTTGTTTGACTTAGTGAATTTTGTATTTTTCTTGAATTTCATCTTTGCAAACCTCCTGGACAGAAAAGCCAGATGTTCATCAACATCATCAGAGTCATCTTGACTGGAATTGTCTTCATCCTCAGCTACTTGCTCCTTTCCCTTGCTTGATTCTGATTTGTTTGTGCCAATTTTGAGGCTTGGCATTGTCTTTTCCTCATTCATGGCTTCAATCTTCTCATTGTCAGCTACAAGTGCAACTGATCCTCCTTTTCTCTTTCCCTTTTCCAAAAGCTCATCTTGCTCCATCTCAAGTTCATAAGTCTTCAAAATTCCATATAATCTTTCAAGTGTGAAGTTCTTATAATCTTGAGAATTTCTTAGAGAAACAGTCATAGGCTTCCATTCCTTTAGTAGAGACCTCAGAAATTTTAAGTTGGAGTCCTTGACTTGGTACACTCTACCATGCAGCTTCAATCCATTTAACAGTTTCTGAAATTTGTTGAAGGTATCATTTAATGATTCTCCTTCTTCAAAATGAAAATATTCATACTGTTGAATGAGAAGTTGCATTTTATTCTCTCTAACCTGCTCAGTACCTTAACAAATGATTTGCACAGTATCCCAAACTTCCTTTGCAGTTTGGCTATTAATGACATTGTCAAACATATCTTGATCTAAGCCATTAAACAGAATGTTCATGGCTTTATTGTCCTTGCGAATCTCTTGAATATCTTCAATAGTCCATTTTGCTTTTGGCTTGGGAATGGACTGTCCAACAGCAACTGTTGCAGTAGTAGCTGTACTAGCTGCTACTTGGTTTATATATCACCAAGTTTACAAGTGAAGACAAAACTGTAAAATACAATTAAAAGATTCTTCACATGTTTCTTCTTCATTCCTCTATCCAATGCAATTTAGGTTTAGCTGTGAATCTTTGAATACTTCCTTGTTTGCACCAGAATGGAAATGCTGCATTTTCTTGATTCCTCCTAGAGGCTGCCACATTCCAGTTTATCTCTGTTAACCCATGTGTCTCTGTTAGCTTATGAATTGTCACTATCAACTTCTATTGAACTAAGCATCCGTTGAAGCTTTCATCCTTTGATGACTTTATGCGTTGAAGCTTTATCCGTTGAAGCTTTATCCGTTGATGCATTAGCAGTTGAAGCTTTATCCGTTGAAGCACTCATTCGTTGATGGATGTTATCCGTTGAAGCTTTAGAGACATCCGTTGAAGCTTTGTTTCTCATCCGTTGAAGGCCTTTAATATCAGTTGATACTACTTCACTTATACAAAATTACAAGGCATGAAATATTTACAATTAGCCATCCTATTTGCATATCTACTAGTAGTCAACTTGACTGATAATTTCCCACAACATTTAAGAATTACAACTTAAATACAGAGAATGAAATGTGCTACAATACTAAACTTATTTCTAAGTAAAGCTACTCCTTCAACGGATAGCCAAAATGGTCTTATCCGTTGAGGCTACAAATACTAGATTTCTACGTAAGTGTTTTATTTAACTTATCATCAAACTAATACATATATTCCTAACAGAAATAAACCTTAAATTCACGAAAAATTCAAACCTGGAGCAAAAACCAAAATTTCAAACATCTAGAGCCAAAACCAAAATTTCAAAATTTCACCCAACTCAAAACCTACCAATATTGGTAGCAAACGAACTGTTATTTCACGAATATTTCAAACATGGAGCCAAAATAAAAAAATTCAAATGTGGAGCAAAAATCAAAAATTCAAAAATTTTACCCAACTCAAAACCTACCAATATTGGTAGGAAATGAACCTTAATTTCAGAAAATTTTAAACATGGAGCCAAAACCAAAAATAAAAATTTAAATATAGAGCCAAAACCAAAATCAAAAATTTAAAAATTGCGCCCAAACTCATAATCTACCAATATTCATAGGAAATAAGTGACTTGAACCTATAAACTACTATATTTCTCTTTTAACTTTCATTTTCATCTACTATACCAAAATTTTATTTCACAATTCCTTCATATTCTTTTTCTCTTTTGATAAATATCTCATTTTCTTCATTTTAACCATCTGTTATATATGTATGCATTTCAATGTTCTTAACATCATTTAATCTTGATTGATTTATGTATTTTATGTAATTGTTCATGTATTAATTGTTCATGTATTACAATATGTGTTAATTGTTCATGTATGTTAATGACTACTAACATTTATTTACTCTTCTTATGTAGATTTTATTCACTTTAGGTTAAGAAAATGGAAAAGGCAATGACGAAAATGAAGAAATTACAAAGAGTGAAGGAAAATGATTCAACGATGATGAGAACTTTAAGATGATTAGTCCAAATTTTTAAAACATCTATTAATTGTTGTAATGAAATATTATTTCTATCATTGAACAATTACAATGGAGGTGTAAATTTAACTTTTTATGTTATAATGATGATATGCCCAGATTGTGGTTTATGATAAATTTTTCAATTTTGGTTATTATTGCATACTTATGTTTTAGATATTAATTTATGTGCAACTTGTTCTACATTGATATGAATAATTTTTTTTTAAAAAGCTGTGCAGCATTTCCTACCAATTCAAGGCATTTCCTACCACATTCAAGCTATTTCCTACCGCATTTAAACTAAAATGTGGCAGAAAATGGTTGGTAGAAAATGCACATATTCATGCCTTCTGATATAAAACCTACCATTTGTGAATCAAAATCTACCAAATCTAGTAGGAAATACGTACTCAAAACCTACCAATTCCGGTAGGAAAAAGGACTTGCATGTGTCAATTGTCATGTGGCAGGAAAAGCGGCAAGACACGTGGATGTGTCAACTGCCTCAATTTGTGTGACATGGTAGCTGATATGATAGCTGACGTGGCTGACCATGTGATACGCCACATTGGCAGCCACTGGGAAAGTGGGACCATTTGAGATACAAGCACCAATTCCTACCAAGGATCGATTCCTACCTGAGAATTTCTCACCAAGGCGTTAGTAGGAATTGACCCCTTTTTCTACCAGATTTGGGTCATTTCCTACCAAACGCATGGTAGGAAATGGTCATTTTTCTTGTAGTGAATGAATAAATAGCGTTTACATTATTTAATAAATAATCGACAAAATCCAACTAATGAATCGGTCGAAAACATTTCCAAAAATGACCGATTTTGCTTGATTATATTTTGTATAGGTCCCATCTTTTGGTCTAGCAGCCATGTGGCAGTCCACATTAGATTAAAAGGCGACTGATATCGGTTATAAAAACATTAGTTGAAAATGCATAAAATTATGAACGACCTCAATTTTTTAAACGACCCAACTGTACAATGTCAAGTTTATTACTAATTGTACATATATACGCAAAGATTCATATATTATATATTCGATTATTATCCTTTTATAATAAAACATGTTCAGGTTAAGCACATAATCAACCATTATTGATTGTTTTATGAGTCAAAAGTTGTTTGTCCTCTAGCAAATTAGTTCTCTAATTACTAGCTAATGATGATGATAATATTAATAATATTTTATTATTATTATTATTATTATATTTAAAAAAAATTGTTATTTGGAAGGAGATCGAGTCCCGTTTAAGGGTGTGTACATTTACTAGAATTTTTTAAAAAGACATACACGATAACTTTGTTATTTTTAAAAATATTTTCTTATCATAAAAATAAGTAGGTTTTAATATCCATAGAATTGGATCCTGAAAATTTTATTTGAAAAAAATATTTTCTTAATCGAGGGACGATTCCATTTAAGAGAATAATACTTTCCTAGATTTTTGGTCAAAAGTCATAACAAATAAATTTGTTAATATTAATTATTTCTTCATACCAGATGAGTATGTACCAGATGAGAGATGAGTATGTAACAACATTTGTACGGTTGTATGATTTAGAAAACCGTTTTAAAAAGTACTTGTTAATAAGAAAGAGAAAGAAGTCATATCTAAGATAGTACTACTTTTACTAGAATTTTGTTAAAAAATTTGTACAAGATATTTGTTTTTCATATCACCAAAATAAGTAGGTACAAATATTTTTTATCGTTGAAAGGTATTTAAAAAATATTTTGTTTAATTATTACATAGTCAATCACTTTACTACTATATTCAAACAAGTTCAGTCGAGTTTAGGGTGGCACAAAAAAATTAATTTTCGTGAAATTTTTAAGGGGAAAATTTGAATTTTCTTAAAAATTTTAATATCCTGTCACTAGTATAGTCTGGACTTTTAGCGTCGGTTAAAACAGTACTAAGGCGTCGGTCAAGTGGCGAAGTAAGTGTGGGAGACGCTATAGGTATGGACCTACAACGTCGGTTAAATGAGCGACACAAAAACATTAATTGCGTCGGTTAAACAATACATGTTATAGGTTAATCAACCGACACTGTAGGTTGACTTATAGCTTCGGTGTTACAGATATAACTGACGCTATTTGTCGCCTTGCAATGCGTCGGTTCGACAAAATGACGACGCTTTTGGTTTGATTAATTGCGTCGGTTATAACCAATGTCGACGCTATTGGTTCTGACCTGTTGACTCGGTTCACTAAAATTCCGATGCACTTGCCTGTCACCTATTGCGCTGGTTCACCTGTTTGTTAACCGACGCTATTGCTTCTCACCAAATGCATCATTTAGCAGAAATGTCGACACACTTGCTTCTCATCAATAGCGTCGGTTAGCTAGAATGCCGACGCTTTTTGTCACTGAAAAATTAATTTTTTTCTTGTTTTCCTTTGATATTTTATATATTTTATACATACATGTTTCATTATACAATTAATACTAAAATCCCAAAAATACAGTACAACAAAAAATTAAATTGTACAACTTAAAAATTGTATATTACAATAAATTTAGAAAATTTAAATATACCAATCTTGAAAGAAAAGTATATATTGAATTAGAAATACCATCCAACTCTTTCTATTATGATTCCCTTACAGATAAAATAACACATAATGTGTCTCCCCTAACAAGTACTTCAAAATCTTCAAGTCCCCTTTTTCTTTCTATAAATCGAGATTGCAAAACTACATATTGTCTTTTGAGACGAACATGAGATGCTTTTAAATGCTTGACCATCCGTTCTCATTTTTCTCTGAAATGTTCATTAAAAAATAAATTCACAATCATGCAAATTATAACCAACACGAAGATTCTATATTTCAGTTAAATGTTTGAAATAGCAAGATAAGAAATACTTTTAAGCTTCTCCACATATATCGTAAACAAATAAAATCAACCAACACATCCAATTATAAAATGGTTATATGCTTCTATCAAGTACTTATAGCACAAATGGAGGATCTAAAAATTTAAAAGAATTACCTTGTTAGAAACATTCTAAAGTAAAAAAATTGTGCCCAAAGCTCTCGTATCTCTTTAATTTCCTTTTTGGTATAATTTCTTGAACCAAGACCCTTCAAAATATGAAAGAAAAAGTATTAAAGATACAACGACCCTGAACATAAAAATACAGAGAAAATATTTCAGATAAAAGAATCTAGATTTTAAATATACAGAGAAAATATTTCAGATAGCAAATATCCTGACAGAATATAATGACAAAATATCCTGACAAAATATTTCAGAATACAAATATCCTGACAGAATACAATTACGCAGATTTCTTGGATAAAAATGAATAAGCCAAATTACAACAATTATATGTACAATCACCGTCTTAGTAGGTCATTAGGTCTTAATTGTCCATAATTTGATATGTTGAATCTATTTTATCCTATTCTTTTTGTTAGGTGAGTGCAGTAAGTTGTTTATAAGTTCCAGTTAATTTGCTTAAAGACAACTATAAAGGGTAAAAGGATGCCACTAGCATTTAAAAATTAGATATATCTACCTTCTTAAACGGTTACAAAATTAGAAATGCATCTAAAGCTTTTAGAAACATGAATATACTGATATTTTAAGTAGCTTGATCAACTAACATGCCGAAACTTCACAACTGTATTTAGTCAGATGTATGTTCAAAAAATACAAGACCACCTTAAATACTCATTCTTTTATATTATGTTGTTCTCACAGTAAATAATTCCCAGATGACTGGCTACTCACTACAACTTTCTACTATATCTCACTCTTATGTCATCTAATGGAAAACACTTCTTATATTGTTTGAACCATATTAATAAATACGGGGAGATTGTCGTATAAAATACTCAACCAACACTACACCATAAAATGCCTATTGTAACATTAAAAAAATGTTGCAGTAGGGGGTAAATATATTGCTCTTGCCCAATTTATAAGCTAAGGTAACATTTAATTAAAGATAGGTTTTTCAATGTTGCCTTTGGGGTCTAAGGTAACATTTCTAATAGCTAAGGCAACATCACATTTTATGTTACTATAGCTTGCTAATGCAACTAAAGGAGAGATCAGTTGTAACTTAATTTTTATGTTACCTTAGAGTTTTAAAATGTTATTAAAAAGGGGGCCCTGGCGGGGCCCACCAGCTGATGTGGCAAGTGTAGGGCCCACATGGATGAGTTGTCTTGATGACGTGGCAAGTGGGCCCATAGAAGCTAATGTAACACTTTGAAAAGCTGTTGTAACACTATAACTAGCCTAATAAAACATTTTAAATATACTATGGTAACAGTTTAAGAGGCTATTGTAACACTTTAGCACAAAAAAAATTTGGAATGCTTATTCTGTAAACTGAAGAATCCAAATTATACAATTTCATAACTGCAAAACAATGCAATCAACCCAAACATTAAACATCCAAATATACAACCAAATTAAATGCCCAAACTAACTATAAACTAGTTCACATTCTTTGCTTAACAGCAGCTAAATATTATAAATTTTTAAAAAGTACTACTAGAAGCTAATGCTTGAATTTGCTTCACTTTCTCCTCGACTCCACCATCCGGACCTTTCCCTTTTTATACACGTGAAGCTTTCTCTTGTAAGTCTTCTTTGTTCCCTGAAATATTAACTAAGTTATTTGCAAGCAAGAAATCGAACCAGCAAATTTCGAATACCAAATCAAAAGGCCTGTAAGGAACTATTATTCAGTTGTTGCAAAAGAATTAGGGCTTACTTAGTAGGACTTAGAATAGTAATCTGAAAATTTAGGAAGAAATATAAATTCTATAGAACTTTTTATGTGAGAGTTTACAATTTTTAAACAAAATTGGAAAAGTGAGTTAAAAAATTGTTTATATGGTCATTAAGAAAAAAAGGATAGAATTATTTTTAAAATTATCTTTTCATAAAGACATATAATAACTAACAATAATTAACAAAGAGCATCATTTATCAAACATAAAAACATATGTATTAGCATACCTATGACAATTGTACTCAACATACCAAGTGCAGCTACGGCAATACCATACATGGCAGCAAAGCTAAAACTAACAAAAATACCTAACAGAAGCTAAAACCATACTGGTAATTTGTCTAAACTTCTCGTAGCAAACCTAGAACACAAACTACCTTGGACCAAGCCTTGCCCATGTTGGAATGAACCCCTTCCAGAGTGCTAGTGAACAAATACATATGCAAATTTAATCACAGACGGACATAAAATGGTTAGCTTTCTTTTTTCGATTAATTATTGTCGATATAAAATTAGAGAATAACAATTTCTACCTCAATACCATACTCAAAGCCCCAAGCATAATATAAATACCCAACACAAAAAGGAACTAACTCTTTCTTTTAAATGATAAGCTTAGTTATAATGTCTTTCATATGGTTACAGTGTAAAAACTACACTGCAGTGACAACATTATAGTACACACACACACTTGGTACCCCCAGTCTACCTTTTTTTCACTAAATTACTCCGCCTCCTCACAATATACTCATGGAAAGTGTGATGCAGATAACATAAAAATAATGATTCCATCATAAAATTTATATTTTCTATATCATGCAGATATGAAAATTTACATCTATCTTTATCTTAGGTGCAACCAAAAATACCCGTTGACCATGGTTCAACAACAGGAAACTCAAAGCTTTCAGGTAAAGGTTGACCACATTCCTTGCACTTTCGAACATTCAGCTAAAAAAAAAAGAAAGAGATATTGAAACAATGGGTGTTTTATAGTGAATATAAAAGTGTCTCGGATTGTATGCTTCAGTTAGAAGGGTATAGGAAAACAACATACATGTCTTCTCTAGAAGACTTTACAAAACAAAACAGACCAAAAAATGATTTATTATTAATTATGAGATATACGCGGAATTGTTTATGCGGTAAGTAGTGTAAACATGATATTAACATATCATTAAAACTATTATTTACAACTTGTTGCAAAGTTTTTGCTCTTTCTTAATGAACCTTTATGAAGTATTTATAAATGGACTGCAATAAGGATCTTGGCTTCATTCCATCTTAGTCATGCCGAACTTGTGCACTGTAGAGATATCAGATTTTAGGATGGTTATTGTACGTTTTTATGATATTCCGCTAAAGCCCATAATGGGTAGATATTTCTGTATGCTGCATAGTGCAACATGCAGTTCTTCATTAATACTCCAGTAATTTACTGTATTATGAGTTGGGTGTGCATGTTAGACAACAGTGGAACAAGACAGTTATGATACCCAAAAGCTTCTTAATTTTTGATTGAATAATCTGTGCGCACATACATCAATGGTTTTCATTGTGCTTATATTGCTACTTCAGGTTATACACATCTACATGGAATCATATTTAGGTAAGAAAAAGGGGGAAACATTCTGGAATACCTAAGAATAAGACATAGCTGATACAAGTATAACATTACATATTTAAGAGTTGAAAATGAAAGAAAGTTAGTTGACCACAAGCATGTGCAAAACTATTTAAAATTTTGAATTTGTAAGTCAGGAAAATGTGGAATTATTTATTACAGTACTATTACTTTCTCCATCTTATGGTATTTACATCAGTCTAGTTTCTTAAACCAGTATATGTGATACCTGTTGCGGGAAATCACCACTTTCCATTTGAGAGTTGATCAACAATTTTGCTGCACGATAAAGAGGTGTTGGATCTCTCTTAGCCTACAAGCATTACTCATGACATGACTTAGATTTTTGAAGAACGAGTACAAATATAGTAATATGTTGGAATGAAGATATTTGGAACTCTTAATGGTGTGCTAGAATCGCATAAATAATAAGAGCAAATTTGTTTTTTATTGGAAATACTAGAGTGGAAATGACATCACTAGGTCTAATAAAGTATAACACAAAAAACTGACCTGGCCAAAATGAATCAGTCCCATTATGGCCCATGCAGTATGGACCAAATTTGACCGATCTCCTTCTAATGGTGTGTATTTCTGTAGAGAAAGACTTTAGACTTTAGAAAGACCTCCATCAAGAAGCAAAAGATGAACCTGTATCAGTTGAGACCAGGTCGTTGTGTTTAAGGACTCTCCACCAATCTTTATTGATGTCTCTGGACTATAACCATCCTGGTTAATCAAACCACAGATCAATAAATCATCCTTTACTCACTTTAAAAGAATAAAGAGAGAAAGAAGTGGTAAATAAAAAACCTCTAGATAGTCCAATATATCACGGAATGTGCTGCGCTGACTATTAAGATCTTTCTTTGCAGAACCTTTACCACCTGCCTCTACAGAGAGGCTTCTCACTTGATTAAGAAAAGCAGTCACTACAGAGCTGCTTCCATTGCTCAAACTCTCTAATTCAGCACGAATAGTGAATATGACAGGAACAATTGGAGAACTAAAAGTACTTCCTTTAAGGAGAATAACTTAAAGGGCAATGGTTGGCCTATCACAATATCTCCTACCAAATTACCCCAACACAAATACCACAAGATATATAAACCCGTAAATTATCAACAAAAACACAACATATCAGGTAAAATTACGAAACCAAAGACTTACGGTGAGCAATATAAGAAAGAGGAGAGAGCTAGTGAATACCCCAAAAATCGTAAACAACTCAGTAGAAGCTAATTTGGCCCTATACATTTGCTGAAGGGAGAGAATGACAATGAACAATAGTAACGAAGATAACAAAGAACTCCTTGATCCTGCCATCTCACCCTTCAATACATACACAAATCAACTCAATTAGATTGAACTGTTTTATAATTAAACATTAACAGAGATATAAATTTTGGGGAAATCTAGGGTTTAATTTAAATGATTCAAAAATGTAATTGAGCTGTTGAGACTTACAGGTGGAAATGGATATGAAGATGGAGCAAGTGAAGATTGTATTTAATTTGGCCTTCATCTCCGGCTACGATTTATGATCGGTGCAGTGATTTTATAAACCCAATCGCTCAAAGAGGTATTGAATGGGCGGTCGAGTATATCTTAAAAAATTCAAACAACTTCTGAAAATTTGGGCGGCTATTAACATAAATTTTACCCGCTTCGCTCAAATATGGGCCGATGCGAGTCCAATTAGATACAAACATACATTTATACTTTATATTTTAATAATAAAATTTAAATAATCGTTTAAGAAAAGAATTAATTATTTAGATGTATTTTATCATTTTATATTTTGTATATTTAATTTTTTAATATATTTTTATTTTCAAGACACATACATTAGTGCTCGTATTAAAATAAGGGAAATATATAATATTTGAACTTTTTATTATTTTTAAAATTTATATATTAATTTATTTAAATTTTAATACCTTAAAAAATTTCTATTTGAAACTTTTAAAAGTTTATTATGTATAAATTCGTACATCATCATGTATGTTATTTATTCAATTCGTAAATCACATTAAATTATTATAATTTAAATTTAAATTTAAATTAATATTAATATTAATATTTAATCTTAAAAACATATTTTATTAATAAATTTAAATTAATATTAATATTTAATCTTAAAAACATATTTTACTAATATTTTGATACTCTAAACTAACACTTTTACAAATATGTTACAAGCTGCAACACTTTCGAGCTAGTGTAACACCATGTTTTAGGCTATTGTAACACAAAAACCACCGTGTTATATTAGGCCACAAGTAGCTTAGCTAAGGTAACATATTAGGTAACTTTCATTAGGAGAGGGGTTGCGATTGGCCATTTATGGTGTAGTGCAAATTGAACTAGAAAGTGATAAGAAAAGACAGCGGGATTATGATAAGTCCTGCAGTATAATAAAAGAGAATAAGCTATACACAAATAGATATTTTGAACTTTGGAGATCCTGTAATCGTTGCAAACAAACATAGCCTTATAATTGTCTAAAATTCTAGAAAGTTTGGCCTATTCAAGAAGGCAAGTAGAGGCTTATACAGATTGTTAAACCAAAGAAAATATTGAGTTATGACAGTAAAGTAACTAATTCCACAAATAGAAGACAAATCATTTTTAAATATGTCATTGCAGCATCTATTGTCACTACGTCATAGATGGCCTATCGCAATGGTTTGATAATACGTGTTATAAAATTATGTTACATTAGCTATGTTCATCTTACCCTATCGCAACGTAATACTTTTAATATTACCATAGCTCTAACAACATGTTACTGTAGTTACAGAGTGTTGCATACGGTAACACCTGAAAACTTATGTTACAATAGTGTATTAATGGATAAATAGTAATATTTTATAATAAATAAATAAAGAAATAAATTTGACTTTAAAATTAAGTAGTTTTGATTATATCATCAAATGCTTATTTAAAAATATAATTTTGATCAAATAATAGAATAATTATTTATTTTTAATACTAAATTAAACTAATTATAAATTTTAAACATATAAAGAAATTTATATTTAAAACCAAAAAAAAAGTAAATTTTAATAACCTTATAACATAATGCTCAAATTAATTACTTTAGAAAAATAAAAAAAATAATTGTTTATAATTATAAATTGTACCAAGTATGTGATATTATTTTTAAGTAATTCTTTTTTATAAATTTGGATATATTTTTTTAAACTAATTTATTAATAAATAGTTGAAAGACAAAGTTGAGCAGCTATAGTTTCTAAAATGTTTAAGCGGACCGAAATTTTGGAGAAGCGGGCTTCTTTTTACATTAGCGGGTAATACAAATTTTTTAGAGCAAGTCCGTTATTCTTTCACCCTGAACGATTCTCTCTGTCTCTCAATCCTCTTTCTCTCTCTCCCTCAATCCTCTCTCTCTCCATCCTGCTTTACAAATAAATTAGAGTCAATTTCATTCAATTAAGAACTAAGCTTTCACGTATCGATGGAAAGGGGATTGCTAAATCGATTCCTTGTTCAATCAAAACTAGGGATTTTATGTTTGAATTAGGGGTTTTTATTTTTTGGATTTTTTATGTTATTTTTTTAATTGGTTTATCTGTTTGTTTTAGGGCTAATTTGGTTTGCTATGGTATCTAATTGAATATCTCATATTTCGCTTTTGTGAAAAGGTACTTTCTCTCTTCGATTCGTGTATATGGTTGGGAAACTCAGATATTATGATTCGTGTACCACTTCTGTTCTAAGAGAGTGTCGCAGCATTATCTCTCAAAACGAGGTATGTACTATTTATATGTGTGTTTATATGTTCATAATTTTTGTTTATTGGGTTTTAGGGTTTATTTTGTGAAATTGGGATTTTATATTTTTTGTTGATTTTTGACATGGGTTTTGGTGGGATTTAAGACCCTTTGGAAATTTTGATGTACGGAAATTTTGTTAATTGTTTAGTAATTTTTTTATTAAAATAAGATAAAATTGTAAACTGAAGGTTGAGAATGGTTAACATTTATGGGTTCTCAAATTGAGTTTTAGCTTCTGGTTATTATGTTCAAAATGTTAATATTAGCTTTCCTTAAGGGCTGTTAAACTTTTTTTCAAATTATATTGTTGTAGTTGCAAATGCTGGTTTTAAGGTGTGCGAACTAGGAAATATATGTCAAAAAGGTTGTTAATGGGTTTGATATCTTACTAGTACTTTTGTTTTAGATTATGATATCACTAGTGAAAATATTACAAAGAGCTTGTACTGCTCTTGGCGATTACGGAGAAGAAAGCAAGAAAGCGCGTTGCACTTCCCTAGTGAATGGGCTTTTTATATATTAATTTTATACAAAAATGATAAGTTAAAGCATTGGCAGAAAAACATGGTAGTAGTTTCTAAAAAACCTTAGAGTTGTTTATTGTGTATAATTCTTGATTTTTAACTCTTATCATCAGAGTAATGTGAGACAATGTTCACTTCAAGTAGCCTTGATGGGGCTGAAAAGGGCAGGTGAAAATGTCCTACGACTCTAAGGGAAGCACCATGTGCGTTCCATCTCATATGATACATCAGATACTTTATGTCTTTGATATTTCCTATCCTCTTTATTTAAATGATGATATAACATTACTTCTTGACTTGGTTTCTAAATTCACAGAGAGATAAATTCACAGAGCTATCTGATATTTAATATGACTGACTTGCCATATTTTTAGAAATGTACAGATTACTTTTGGAAACGTATATTAAAGATTGAATGGAGAAGCATAGATTGTTTAATGGAATTAAAAGTATTCCATGTGTTGCTCAGAAAGCTCAGTGGGCCTTGAACTAGATCAAAATGTATCAACTATTAACATAATATTTAGGTGGAATAGATTATGGTAGGTGGTTATTTCCATTATAGAAACTCATGCTGCATCTTAATTATATTTTGGTAAGACACACCCACTAGAAGTAAATTACAAAATATAATTTTCAGTTTGATATCCTTGCTGACCTGCATCTCAGTTTTACGGAGGAAAGAGGATTTTTTTCACTTCATACTATGTCTTCTTGCCTATTGCCCATATAAAGCTTGTCATTGTCTTATATTAGTCATGACTTGGTGAAAATTAGATGTTAACCTCTGCACAAATTCAGTAGGTTGTATCAGAAGTATGCAAGATAGTTAAATCTTTAGGCTTCATCGAAGTTGAAACACCAGTTTTACAGGTTTGTTTCGCTTAGGCTTGCATTTTGTTATGTTATAATTTGCATAAACTTCCTGTTACGAACTCAAATATGAACTTGTACTTTTACGTATTTGGTACCCTGTACATTACATTTTTTAGCTCTATGATATTTGATACTTTTTGTGTGCTTCCATTTAATCTCCTGTTATGCAAAAAAGGATCTGGTGACTTCAACTTAGTAACAGACCAGCCTTAGTTTGATCATTCCTCTGTCAATAACTTTTGTATCTGTATATTCTGTTCTGCATCTTATAGTTTGAATCAGTGACTTGTTGAGATGTACAAGAGGAAGATGAGCAAAGATCTTGATATACCATAAAATGCAGGAGTTAATGGCTTAAATTGGAGGCTATGTATGTGAATATTCTTCACAACTATATTAGTTAGTTAACGTATATAGTAAATAAATCATTATGTGTTTGTAGTTCTAATTTTAGTATTTATAATTAGAGGCTTCTATTTCGTTTCTTGAATCGGTATATCTTTTTCCCTTCTTCTGCTTGTTCGCCTAAAATGTATGTGCATGTAGCGTGTTTTTATTGTTTCATTTGGTTTATTATTATGAAATTAGGTTTCGTTGTGGTTTTTTCTATGTATGTGTAATTTAGTTGAAAGTAGAGCAATTGTCATCGGATTTTAGTGGTATTGATTTTGATAAAATTGGATAAATCAGCTTCATTTATATATATGTTGTGTGTTTTTATGTACATATAAATGCTGAAATGATTGCTAGACTGGTAGTTTAAATTATAGCAGCAGTTAATCAGATATGGTATCGGTAAATGTATATTTGGTTATTCCAAAAGTTATAGTTTTCATTATAATTTGCATGATGTTGAAACCTTTTGCAGTCCAGAGTTCAGTGTGTTCAGTTTGATGGATCTATGATTATGAAGGCAAGAGATGCTACCATCACAAGATTTACCGAGGATCCAGATTGCGAGCTTGAAAGTAGGAGGGGTTGCACTTAATATCATAGTGGCATCACTATTTTTTACCCATCTTCTTTTGCGTACTCCAAGTGTTTTCATACTAGATTTCAGATGTTTATTTATCGTACTCTAGACTATAGACTATGTACCTGGTTTTTGGATTATGTGGAGTTGACGTTGAAATGTGTGAAAACTGAAGTAGTATTTGGTGGGGGTTTGTGAAAACCGATTTGAAGTTTGGTGGTTCGAATTGTTTATTTGTTGACTTGTATGAAAAACAGGTTTATGGCATGTTGAATTTACAAACCATTCATGTCAAATTTTTTTTGAAAAATATGTTACATTAGTTTCTATAGTATCACATTATGTATGTTACATTTGCAAACAAATAGGGCCCAAAAATGGGGCCCACATGTGGGCCCCACTGATGGACCCCATTTTTTTTGAAAATTCTAAGTCCAAAGGTAACATACATATTGTGATACTATAGACATAGATTGATGTTACCTTTGACAGCTATTGTAACACAAATGTGAATGTTACACCAGGGCAAAAGTAATGTTACCTTAGGGGCCAAAGGTAACTCGAAAAAAAGCAACTTAATTTTTATGTTACCTTAGGCCTTTTTCTGGCGGTGGTAACACTTTTTTGGGCATGTTGTAACATTTTCTTGGTATTGCTGTAGGCCATTTATGGTGTAGTGTGTTACTGGAAAAATATCAGAGGGTCCCCTGATGCAGCTAATCGTTGCACTGCCCTACTATGTCCAATTCCCCTCAGAAATTCAAGCAATAAGAGTGACTTTTAATTGAACTTTCGGGAAGGTAAATCCCATTTTCCACTGTCGGACTGCAGTCGTATGCTCATTGCAGTTCGGCGCAAATTGTAATTTGAACAATATACTCAGGCATAGTGTAAGAAAATAATGAGATCACAGTACACACAAAAATGTAGCTTATCATAATTGCCCTTTATTATACTCAGAGGAATTACAACGTTTTTTATATGATTACTCAGAGGAACTATTTTTCACATTAGCTAGCAATCGATACTTTATTTTTGCATTTCAGCATATATGGCAAATTTATGGGTTGAAGTTGCTCCAAGTCCTAAACAGCCGAACTTACTCTAACTAAATGTAACGTCTGATAACATTAAAAAAAATTACTCCTACAGACTTGAATGAACAAAGACTACTATGTTTTCCTAAATCATAAAAAACCAATTCACACAATTCAGTCTTTTCCTGCTAAATAAATTAAATGTTGATGTTAGCTTTAGTAGCACAATTGACTTATACCGCATAATATTACCTGCCACTCTTGAAACCCTTGCACATCCACCTTAGAAATCAAAGTAAATTAGAGGCATGAATCTATTTTATTGTTTAGGTAGCATAGAATTCAAAGACTTGTCAAATGACCGATTATATCAACTATTATGCAAATTCCTTGGACAAAAATGAATAACATAGCTTAGCTTCCTAACATAGCTTAGTTGCCTGAAGTACTAGGGTGGTTCTTTGAATAGCAGAACATGAACAAGGGTGGTTCTTGTTTGGATTTGGTGTGGTTGACGATACTTATAACGGGAAGCAATCAATCAGAGTATACATTTGCCCTAATATACCATAGATTAATCATAACTGAAGAAAATTAGATAAGATTCGTGCGAGCCTGCATCAGGGGACACTTGAACATTGAACCATTGTTTGGTGGCTATATCATAAGCTATAAAAAAGTCCTTAAGTTGGACAACGAACATATATAACCCGGTCTGCAAGTGTCACTGGATCAAAATACGAAAACAACAGAGTACTTATTCATGTCGTTAGATAGGGCCTACTGGCCATTGAAGAATATACATATATGGCTGATACAGCACCGTATGGGGATGAAGCTAGCGAAGCAAATGAGAACAGGGCAGGGTTCAAAGCTAAGAACGAAAGCGTGATCCCTAAGAAGAAGAAACTTGTCAAAACAATGATGGCTGAGAAAATAGCTCGCTCTTTTGATTCAAACACGAAAACCAAAAACAATAACACTACCAAGAAGGCTGGTCCTGATGCAGATGCTTCCTCTGATTAGCCAACCTACCTGCCTTTATGCGTGTGTATTATATTATGCGCCCTAGGTTGCTCTGTTGAATGCATCTGTTGATCCATCAGAGGCACGCGCGCTCACAAATACATCTTGGTCGTAAACTATTGAATAATTGTATTGTAATTATTATTCATGATCAATAAAATTGAATCTTTCTTTGCTTATCTTGTAGAATTAAGCTCCTTAATAAATGTCACCCCCAAAAAAATAAAGATTGCAGCATGTTGGTAAAAGATTAGATTAAATGCAGAAAGTAACTATACAAAGAAGCTCCTTGTGCATGTACTATTAGTGAATATATTATATATCAAAACTCAAAACATCTACCAACTAATACAATCCTGTTTTTATGACTTCATTTCAACAATTTTACTATTAGGCACTGTCTACAGGTTTATAAAGATAGCTTATTGAGTAAGTAAAGGAAAAATATTCTAATTACAAAACACCAAGATATAAACACTAAAGTACACATTGTTCTATCCCTGGTTCAATAATTTATTCATAATTTCAAAAATAATACACTGAATAGAAAAATGCATTTTACCATAAAGATGAAAACAGAGCATACATTATATTCACTGGAAAAAGTACTACCTAGTAACCAATTACAAAAAAACAAAAAAAAACAAAAAATCAAACAACAATCAGGCAGGGTTTCAACTTCCAAGCCAAGAACATAATGTGTTTCCGACAAAGAAAAAACATGTGAAGACGATGAATGCTGAGAAAACGCAACAGAATGGCAGGTTATAATCAGGTTACAGAACGGCAATAGAAAGCATCAAACAGAAAGATCAATAAAAATCAATCAGGTAAGAAGAAGAGCAAGTCTCATGAAATTCAGATTTTTTTTTCTCATGAGACTTTTATCACACAGTTTGCACTCAAATTGTATATCTAGTTACATAGATACATACGACTCTGTATTATAAATTTACCTGAAGTTCGTTCTGTTTTAATGAATGATCGCCTCTGTCCCCATTGGATAGGGTATCGAATTCGCAGCAGAATAGGGTATCGAGGAATAGGGATAACTGGGTGTGTCCGTTTGGGTGTTTGTATCTCTCCGTGATATTGATATTGATTTTTTGTCTCCTTGTATTGTTTTTGTTTTATATATAAAAAAAATGTTCTATTTTAATTTATTCTCTATTTGTTCTTCAAAAAAAAATGTTCTCTATTTCGAATATAATATACACATATATGTTCTATTTTAAATTATTTTCTATTTCAAATATAATATGCATATATGTGTTAAATTTTAAATTGGTTTCTATTTCAAATAAATCTTTTTTTCTATTTCAAATATAATATGCACACATGTGTTCTATTATTAATTTTTTTCTATTTTAAATATAATATACAGATATGTGTTTTATTTTAAATATAATAAATATGACCAAACCGACTACTAACCAAAATTTTATTGTTTTTTTTCTTTTATAAATATTATTTATTAGTTTCTTTGTAATACGTTAGTTATTTTCAATTTTTTTTTTCAAAATATTTTTCAAATACTCGATTCCTTGGAGCTTAATTATCGCACAATACTTGTAAATATATGTTCTCCGTACAATTATATGATTAATTGTCATTATTGTTATTTATTTTGCTTATTCGATAAATATCAATGTTTTTTGTATATTATACTCGCTTAGTAATAATTTTTAATTTATTTTCAAATCAAAATATATTATAATTAATGTAGGTAAAATGAAATTTTGATTCATGTTAATAAAAAAAAATTAATATGGAAGATTTTTTCAAAAAAGACACTTATTATGAAATTTGCATTAATTAGTGCATGCACTATCCACTCTTAACACCTAAGTTTATTTATATAAAATTAAATTTTCAATTAATATTTAAAATTTGAAAATAACATTTCAAATCTACTAATTATTAACATTTAAATTAATTAGTTAGTTTATTATTAGAATTGTTCGGTAAAATATCAATTCTTTTATAATTATAAATTTATTTTATTTAATTTCTTTTATATTTTAAAAGAATTTAGAGTTCAGTATATTCTATATATTTAATTTCCTACTATTTTTAATGATTTCAATAATTTCATACTATCATTTAAAGTTTTTGTTAAAATTATTTAAAAAAAAACACAACATATAGCATCGACATTCAGAAGACGATGCTTTAAACCAAATCTACAGCGTCTGCAATTAAACGCCGACGCTTCAAACCAAATTTGTAGCGTCGGCATTTATAAGCCGACGCTTTAAACCAAACCTACAGCGTCGGCATTTTAAATGTCGATGTTGTACGTAGAAGCTATAGCGTCGACATTATAAATACCGACGCTATATAGGATTTTAGGCGTCGGCGTTTTAATGCCCGACGCTACAGATTGTCAAAAGCGTCGGTTGTATCAAAGTCCGACGCAACAGATCATGCACAAATGCCTTAAGGCTTCGGTTAAGTTACAACCGATGCTTGAAGTGTGTTTAAGCGTCGGTTCTATATTCAACCGATGCAAAAAGAGCGACGCAGAAGGACCTTTCTGTACTAGTGTGTCATTACAAAATCAACCCGTTAATGACTATAACCAATCGAAATCAGTCGGTTTTACTTTAAGGGTGCAGTACTTTATCAAGATTATTGTTAAAAAGTTGTATAATATTAATTTTTTATTTTCATAAATATTTTTATAGCAATACTAAAATGTTAAAATAAATATATGAAATATGTTCTTATAAATATTAAAATAAATAGTTATGTATACAAATAAAAATAATAATAAAATAACAAAAATGCACAAATACTGAAGAAATATTTTGGAGGTATATTATATCGCTCATTACAAAAAAAGAGGAAAAAAAAGTAGAACAAAAAAAACAAAATGTCATTCCCTTCTTACTGCCTCACCCTATCTCACTCTGGTTCCTATCATCTTTGACTCTCTCCCTCTCTCAATTTAGGCGATGTTGTTTTTAAAATTGGTAATATTATTTCTTTAATTCAATTTGTTCTCCCACTGTGTTTTTTTACAATAAACACGTTTCATTTAGTAAGGAATCAGGCATACCTACTCTGAATCAAAATCCTCACCCTCAAGGGGTGGAGTGCCAGGCGTGTCAGGAGGCGGATACACAGAGTCCTCACCAAATACTGGTCACTGAATGTCAACTATGGTGGCTCTAAATGTAGTCCCAAGTGCCTGGGTGAGATCGTGTGTAAAACGACTATAGATGTCGTGCATCGCATCCATCCTCCTCGCAAGACGCCTATACTGCGTCGAACTCAAACCAGCTCCCATGTCCGCTCCAGCTGCCTCCTGCTGATGCTGCTGTGATGGTCCTCCTTCATCTCATAACTGAGATCTCCATGCAGTCCTACTCGCCTGATCAGCAGTTGGCCTCCCACCAGGTAGGTGGTTAAAAGAATACCCAAACCCCTTTAGATCGGGCTTGCCTCCATCCCATTCCTGCATCGTAGCCAAAGTAGTGTTATCGATCCGAGCACTCAGAATCTCACTACACCATAAAATGCCTACGGTAACACCAAAAAAACATTGCATTAGGGGGTAAATATGTTGTTCTTGCCCCACTTTTAAGCTAAGGTAACATTTTCTTAAAGATAGGTTTTTCCATGTTGCCTTAGGGGTCTAAGGTAACATCTTTGGTGCCTAAGGCAACATCGTATTTTAACTTGTTTATATGTTGCCTTAGCTTGCTAATGCAACATAATGAGAGATCAGTTATAACTTATTTTTTATGTTACCTTAGAGTTTTAAAATGTTTTTAAAAAGTGGGACCCGTAGTGAGACCTACTAGCTGACATGGCAAGTATGGGGCCCACAGTGCTGAGTTGTCTTGATGACATGATAAGTGGGCCCATAGAACCTAATGTATCACTTTGAAAAGCTGTTGTAACATTATAACTAGCCTAATATAACATTTTAATCATAATATGGTAACAGTTTAGGAGGCTATTGTAACACTTTAGCAAAAATAAATTGAAATGCTTATTATGTACACTGAAAAATCCCAATTATACAATTTCATAACTACAAAATAATGCATCCAATCCAAACATTAAACATCCAAATATACAACCAAATTAAACGTCCAAACTAACTATAAACTAGTTCATATTTTTTACTTAACAACAACCCAAGATTATAAATTTTAAAAAGTACTACTAGAAGCTAATACTTATATTTGCTTCACTTTCTCCTCGACTCCACCATACGGGCGTTTCCCTTTTTATACACGTGAACCTTTCTCTTGTAAGTCTTCTTTGTTCCCTGAAATATTAACTAACTTATTTGCAAGAAAGAAATCGAACCAGCAAATTTTGAATACCATATCAAAAGGCCTGTAAAAAATACTTATTAAAAAATTATTCTCTGATCATTGTTATTTGAATATTCGTACTGCTATAAAACAGCATCCTAAATTGAGAATTATATGCAAGAACATAACTAATTTACAGGTTTTTGAAATGATGCTATTAGTCAATAAAATACTAATTTACTAAATAAAGTACATACATAAATTTATTAGGTTTAAGATAAAATTTAAACGTTGCACATGCACACAAATTAATAAAAAGACGTAAAAAGTCATTTAGTCAAAGAGTTCTGCCTTTTCCTACTCTCAAACAAATAGCACTAATCGACACATCAATATACCAACCTGTATTAAGAACAGATAATTACGTCACTAAAACAACTATAATTACATCACCAGTGCAATGAAGCTAAACATTCTTAAATTTCTTCAATTTTCCAAAATAAAACATAAATCTTAATTCTCAATCTCGACCTGGACCTCTACATAAGAAGTACGACCTAGTCCATTTCAAATTTAAAGTAGAAACTAGAGCATATAATAATTCTAGAAATATCCTCAACACATAAACTCGAGATTAAGCATATAAATTCCAGCACATAAATAACAAAAGGCAAAATCGAACATAACATTAAACATGAATATCGAGCTCTAGCTAGAACACACCAACACAATAACACTCACAGTCAATATCAACTTAAAGTCAGACATAACAGATAACTACACAAGGCTATGTATATAAGTATAAATAATGTTTAGACTTGAAATTGAACATGAAAGAAGCACATACCGAGTTAAATCGGTATGCAGTTCCGATACGAAGCGAAACATTATCGATAGATACAAACATATGTATAGATAGTCATAGTATATACTGATATATGTTGATGAGCTAGATTTCTGCCAGTCAAATAGAGGAAAAAAATAAGTGATATGTTAGAGGACTGAATTTTATAAAGTAAAATATACCCTGCGGCCTGCAGTAACGAAAGCATTATCTTGACTCATGCAAATTGTACCAATTTGGATTTCTTTGTCTTTGACTGAATCCTATTCCTTGGAGATTTTTATTTGTATATCCAGACCATCCAGTGATGAGTTGTGAATACCTATATTAATGGGAAGCCACAAAGATGCAAAACTGTATTTAGAAAAATTATATAGGAACAAAACAATTATCCTTATCCCCAAGTAAATATGTTTAAAAAAATGTAGATAAGCTAATTAACAGAGTTGTTTATCAAGTGCTTGTTATCAGCTCGCTTAACTCTCAGCTGAGTTCATTTACCCTGCACTGTAGTAAAGCTTAGTGTTAATTATACGAAATATGATCCTGGCAAGTCCAATTACTAACACCCTGAGGTTTTAGGAGAACTGGTAACTTAAAACTTAGTAAGAACTCCTGTTAAAACCTGGAATTAATACACTTGAACTTGTTTTATTCTAGTTTCACATTGTTTTATTCTAGTTTCACAGGAAGTCAGAAACATACCTACATAGCCACAACTAAAGCATTGTACTGTTTACCACGAAATCGATACAAGAAAATTATCATAAACTGTTCTATCATACCTCCTCGAAATAGGTTAGTTTGAAATATTTCTTTTCGATTTAAGTCTGCCTTACTCTGTCAAACCCTTTACCACCATCTGTCTCCACAAACCTAAAGAAAGATGACAAAAAAAAGGTAATTAATTGGGAATGTGAAAATGAAAATAAGCAAAACCCCAAAATACAAACAAACAACTTCATTAATAATAGCATCTTTATACCTATAATATGATAGTTTGTACATGAGTTAAATAGTAAAAAAGTATCTTTCCGCATACAAATTTAGCATTCATGATAGTAGTCTGACAGAGGCAGCTATAAAAGTAACGCAACAAGAGGGTCATCATGAAGTTAGAAAAAGCATTCAACCAAATTCAATATGTAAATGTAACATTGTGGTAAACCAACTTGCAGGAAACTTAACAATTTACTAACAACTTCCATAATTTAAATTACTCAATTTGTGTGAAAGAGGAACATTAGATTTGAGTTGGTTAAAGAAAACCAGCAGCTTGTTGACAAATACCAAGAAAGAGGAGTCATAATTAAAATAAGAAAGCATCGACACATTAAACAAAAGAAATTAAGAAAAACTTGCATCACCAGCGAGTCCCGCAATAGAGAATCATGACAGTGCTTAATAGACAATGCACTCTTGTACTAATAATAAGAAACCAGGACTCTCTAGCACTCTTGCACGCACCTGCACCCAGAACTTCTCCAACTCGTAAGAAACCAGGAGAAAATCTCTCACTGTCTCCACCACTTCAAAATCATACCATAGAACCCCCTCTCAGCAAGAACCCCACCTCGGGCAAGCCATACCCACAACAAGCAGAAGAACCCTCCCAAACTACCACACTGTACACGCCAATTATCCACAAAGACCAGGACATTTAGACGGAAATAAAATCTGCACAGAGAAAGAAATGCACCCAGACAAATTGTAACGCCCTACAAACCCGGGGTATAAGTCTGGGGGTTACGAGCTAATCGCCAAACATGTATAAGCTTATTAATAAATAATAAAGAAATGAAACTAAACCCCTTTAACACTAACCAGGACCTTTTTAGGTTGAAGTATGAAAACAAGAACCACTAACTACTTTTATTACAATCCAACATTTAAAATCTCACAAACTCTCTTTATTACAAACCATGTCTAATTTATTTTAACTAAGTTCATCTTTTATTCAAACACACACACTATCTATCAACACTCCACCTGCTCGGGCAACTCAAAGCTTTCTTCCCGGATTGGGATCAACACCTTGGGTATGAGAGGATCCCGAGGCTTGACCCGCTTCTTTATCACTCGTGTCCTGATGGGTTTCATATTTCTTCTTAACTGAAAACAATAAGATGAATAACAACAAAAGGGGTGAGCCAAAATTTGCTCAACAAGTCTACAAAATATAAACAGTGTTAAAGCAATATATGTGAATCCGTAACCCAGGTATATCTGCAAAGATATAACCTCATAAGAATAGAAAGAAGGCCATTACTGGCGAATACAAACGAACTAAACTGGACTCAAGTTCGCAGTTATACCCTGCTGATCAGCCAGGATACAGTGCATATCTATATCTCACTATATAGATCCCGTCGGCCACCCAGGCACTACGGCCCATTTCAAGGATTCGGTTATGTCCCGGTCCTTAGGATTAAGTAAACTTAATCCCAAAAGTAATATTATCCAGTCCCTGGAATAGCAACCGGAATAATCGGTATGCGTTGATATATTCTAATCACCAGAATATATCAATAATTGTGAGTAACAATTGGAATATGAATAATAAATTCAAATGAAAAGAATGAATCAAGAATCGAAATGAATTATGAACAAAGGAATTAAAGGAGTACAAGCGTAATAAGAATTTGAAATGAATATTACTATTCTGAAAGTAGAATAGGGGAAAAACTTGCCTTTTGCGCGACTTACTGCAATTAACTCACTTTCGTCGATCACCTACTCGACCTGCCTTGCTGGCTTAGCTTCTGTTAGCAAAATAGACTGGTTAAGTCATTTTGTACTTCAGTTGCATCTTGAATTGACTTCATTTCATTCTTATTATCTACACATACGCTTACAACCGACTCGTATATTACATATAAGCAAGTAAGACTCGATTAACCATATAATACACATAAGCACATAAGCACATAATCATTTTTTATAGTTAAAATAATTTTTAGAATCAAAATCGACTCGCTGATTGCTCCGTTGATAACCTTCTACTTCATTTCCTATTTTTTCGGAATTTTTCGGACTCGTCTCGGCACGTATTTCGATTGATAATCAAGAAATTAATAAAGTCAACTAATTTCGAGAAGAAATTAGGTCTTCATAGTATTTTTAATGAAAAAAAATCATTTTTCTGAGTAAAATGGCTTTCGTTTCACTCAAATCGGACTAACAGTTGAATTATTATCAATTAAACACTGATAATTCAGTTTATTATTCAATATAAATAATTATTTCTAATTTTTAAATCCAAAATAATTTTTAAATAATTATTTAAGAAAAAACAGAGTCAAAAATATTTTTTCTATAATTTTTGGAGTTAAAATAAATAAGTTATGATTTATTGAAAATTATGTGATTAATTATCGAAATAATTAATCACTTTTAAATATTTAATAAATAAATAACTAGTAAATAATTATTTAATAATTATTTAATAATTTAAAATAATTAATCTCTAATTATTAGGATTAATCTCAATTTATTACAAATATTTACAACTTATCGTTATTTATTCGATTAGATCGATTATTTATAAATAAATAATCGATATCATTAACTGGTATGTTAATTATTGAATAAATGAGTCATTATTCGAATCATATTTCAACTCAATGATCCGCTACTCGTATTTATACAAGTTATTCGCGTTTCTCGCATAATTATGAAAACATTACTGTTATTATTACACGTATACGTTTTAAATCAATTATCTGTATTAAATTATTCATTACGAATAATTATTACGATATTATACGAATAATTCACTATCGTCTGAATAATAATAATAATAATAATATTAATAATCGAACTTATCGTTCAATTACTCGTATAATTACGAGTTAATCGTTTTATTTCCCTAATTATCGAATCTTTCTTCTATTATTCGATAAATTTTATTCTTTAATTATTAATTATTAACTATTAAATAATAATTAAATAAATAGATAATTGATAAAATAAATAATTAAATACTTAATTAAATCACTAAATTCGAACTTATAAATTAAGAAAATAATTTAGGAATTATTAATCATAATTTTCAGAATTTAAACCAGATTTTTATTAAAATTTTAGAATTTATTTAAACTGATTTTTGTTTCTATAAAAATATAATTAAATAATTGAAATTCAGAAACACAATTAGGAAAACAGATTAGGGGTTTTCAAGATCAAACTCGGGTCGTTTCCCGGGTCGAAACCGGGTCGACTCGGGTCGACGAAGAACACGCCCAGAATCCGGCGCCGCTAGCCGGTTCTGGCGAAGAAATTCGGCAAGACAAAACACGACGAAAACACATGATTTAGGATCGATTCTGCAGGGCTTTCTCTGGGTTTTCGTTCCACAGCAACACAAACACCTCATCCTGTCGTCCTCCGTCCTCCTTCGTCGATCAACAGCCGGAAAACGAAGAACACGGCGGCGACGACGTAAAAATCCGGCGAGCATAAAATCGAAACCAAACTACACGAAACAGGTGTCAAACGATTGGAAATTCAACGATCTACACGTTCGTGGCCACAGAAACATCAAACAATTCTTCAAACTACAAACCCGAATTCAAAACGGGATGGAAATCCAAAAATACAATTCACTAATCCGGGAATAGAAAAATTAAATAAAAATATGTATAATCATCTACACATCCTGGGCAATCGATTCATATAATTTTCATCAACCAAAACACAACGATTTGTAAATACCCAATTCGGCTATAAACTTTAAAAATACGAATTGAAAATCGAAGCAATAAAACTCAAAATTGATAACAGAATTAGAAAGTAGAGATCAAGAGCTTTGCAACGACTACTTACATGTCTGATTTGGAGATCGGAATCACGATGAAATCGTTGGTTGAATCTCAAGAACACCAAATCCTAATTTCTGGAATTTGGGGATTTTTGCTGAATTTTTCTGATTTTAATTAATTAAATTAATAATAATTAGGGTATTTATAGCTGAAAAATTAATACTCCTAAATAAAATTAAGGGGCTAATTATACATTTAATAAAAATATTTGGCCCTAATTTTCATAATTTTTGGGTATTAAAATTTAATTTATAAATATTTTATATATGCAATATTTATGCCAAAATTTCCCAAAAATTGTGAATAATGCAAAAATACAAAGAAATGGTATAAATAAAAGTCCTATAATTTTATAAAAATAAAAATGTGATTTTTGTGGGGTTTTTAACACCCAATGGGGCCCGGAAAAGTCATTTTTCGTAAAACGGGAAAATTTATAAAATATCTAGATGTTCAGAATAATGCGACTGTAAAAGCCGTTTGATGAAAAATAAGGCTCATTATTTTATTTGAAATACTGGATTTATAATCATTGTTTGGGTCGTAAAACGTTTGAAATGAAAGTTATAAATGTGAAATAAAATATCTGAAAAATACCTTAAAAATACAGAAATGACACGGAATACACGTAACACATAACAATTAGGGTTTAACAGATATCACACATAAATGACATACTAATACACATATTTTATTATAAATATGATATAATATAACGTAAATTTCCCGGTCATTACATTCTCCCTCCCTTAATAGGATTCTGTCCTCAGAATCTTTTATGAAAATAAATGAGGGTATTTTTCTAACATCTCACTTTCAAGTTCCCAGGTTGATTCTTCAACCATAGGATTTCTCCATAATACTCGCACTAAATATACAGACTTATTTCTCAATACTTTCTCTCGCTGATCTAGAATTCTTACCGGCTGTTCTACAAAAGACAAATCAGGTTGGATATCTATCGGTTCATACTCTATTACATGCCTAAAATCAGGATTATATCGCTTAAGCATTGACACGTGAAACACATTGTGAATATGTTGCATATGAGGCGGTAAAGCTAATTCGTATGCAACTTTTCCTACTTTCTTCAAAATTTCAAACAGTCCGACGTATCGTGGCTTCAATTTACCCTTATTACTAAATCTGGTCAATCCTTTCCATGGTGATATTTTGAGTAATACATTTTCTTCTACCTGATAGTCCATATCTTTTCTCGCCTCGTCTGCGTGTTTGCGTTGTCTGTTTTGCGCTGCATCGAGTCATTTTTGAATGAGTTCAATCTTTTCTTTAGTCTGCTGAATTAATTCTGGACCCAAAATCTTTCGTTCTCCAACTTCATCTCAATGCACTGGTGATCTGCATTTTCTCCCATATAGTGCTTCATACGGTGACATTCCAATGCTGCCGTGATAGCTGTTATTATAAGAAAATTCCACCAGAGGTAAATGTTCATCCCAACTGCCTTCAAAATCGATCGCACAAACTCGTAGCATGTCTTCAATCGTTTGGATAGTCCTCTCACTTTGCCCGTCGGTTTGCGGATGATATGCGATACTCATGTTTAATTTTGTTCCAAGGCATTCTTGAAATTGTCTCCAAAATCTTGAGTTGAAACGAGGATCTCGATCAGATACGATAGATATTGGAACTCCATGTCGCATCACAATTTCTTGAGATATATGTGCACTAGCTTGTCGAGTGAAAATCTTTCGTTAATTGGTAGAAAATGTGCCAATTTCATAAGTCTGTCAATGATTACCCATATCGCATCATGATTTGCCCTAGTCCTCGGTAGTCCTACCACAAAATCCATCGCTAGATGTTCCCATTTCCATTCTCGAATGTCTAACGGTTGTAATAATCCGCTCGGACGTTGATGTTCTGCTTTAACTCGTTGGCATGTGTAGCATTTACTCACCCTTTCTGCTATTTCTTTCTTCATGTTCGGCCACCAAAAGTTTTTCCTCAGATCACGATACATTTTTGTGCTTCCTGGATGAATGGAATACTTTGAATTGTGCACATCTCGCATTATTTCTTCTTTTAATTCTGCCACGTGAGGAATCCAGATTCTCGATGGAAAGCATAAAATTCCTTCATTATCTTTCTGAGTTGTGATTTCTTCTCCCGTTGAGTCATCATCTTGACTCATCACTTCATCTTGACAACGGCGAATCTTCTCTAACAACTCTGGTTGGAAAGTCATAGCATAGATAGCTCCTGCAGATTCATTGGGAATACGAATCTCGATTTCCAATTTGTCGAATTCCTTGGCCAATTCTTCGTATGAAGTTAACCGATTCAATCTTTCTTTTCTGCTTAGCGCATCCGCTACAACATTTGCTTTCCCTGGATGATAACTGATCGTGACATCATAATATTTAATTAATTCCAGCCATCGACGTTGTCGCATGTTCAATTCTTTTTATGTAAAGATATACTTCAGACTTTTATGATCCGTATAGATTTCGCATTTTGCACCGTAAAGATAATGTCTCCAAAGCTTCAATGCAAATACGATCGCTGCTAATTCCAGATCATGAGTGGGATATTTCTGTTCATGAGGTTTAAGTTATCTTGAAGCATATGCAATGACGTTACCGTGCTGCATCAATACACATCCTAGCCCGCAATACGAAGTGTCGCTGAAAATAACGAAATTCTCTTGCTCGTCTGGAAATACAAGTACCGGTGCGGTCACTAACCGATTTTTCAACTCTTGGAAACTTTCTTCACATTTATCATTCCATACGAACTTTTCACTTTTTCGAGTTAACTTGGTCAACGGCGTTGCTATCTTAGCAAAATCTTTAACAAACCTTCTATAATACCCGGTCAATCCCAAGAAACTTCGAACTTCTGTCGGTGTCTTTGGTCGTTCCCAATTCAACACAGCTTCAATTTTTGCTGGATCGACTTGAATGCCTTCTCTACTGATGATATGCCCTAGAAATTGTACTTCCCTTAACCAGAATTCACATTTTGAGAATTTTACGTATAGTTGTTCTTTCCTCAGAATTTCCAAAGCTATCCTCAAGTGTTCTGCATGCTCTTCTTCCGTCTTGGAGTAAATCAAGATGTCATCAATAAATATAATCACGAATTTGTCCAAATAATTCTTGAATATCATGTTCATCAAATCCATGAATGCTGTTGGCGCGTTTGTCAAACCGAATGTCATCACAAGAAACTCGTAATGTCCATATCTCGTACGAAACGCAGTCTTTGGAATATCTTCAGCTTTAATCTTCAATTGATGATAACTTGGTCGTAAATCTATCTTCGAAAACCACGCAGCTCCTTTTAGCTGATCGAACAAATCGTCGATTCTCGGTAAAGGATACTTGTTCTTAATAGTGAGCTTATTCAACTCCCGATAGTCGATGCATAATCGCATGTTGTCGTCCTTCTTCTTTACGAATAACACTGGTGCACCCTATGGGTATACACTAGGTCGTATGATGCCTCGGTCTAGAAGATCTTGCAGTTGCGTTGACAATTCCTTCATCTTGACTAGAGCCATTCGATACGGAACTTTCGAAACTGGTTCTGTACCTGGTGCTAGATCAATCGTGAACTCGATTTCTCGATCTGGCGGTAACCCTGGAAGCTCGTCTGGAAAGACGTCCGGAAACTCACATACAATTGGAATGTCTTCTATTCTAGGATGTCCTTTTTCAGTCACATCCTTGTCGAAGCAATCGTTTAGTCTGCATCACGGTGAGAAATTTATTTCGCTATTTTTCGCCCTTGAATATTATCGTTGCATTTTCCGCAGTTCGCAATTTAACTTTCTTATTCGCGCAATCTATTTGAGCATTATAACATGCTAACCAATCCATTCCCAAAATAATATCGAATTTTCCTAGCTTAAAAGGATTAAATCTACAGAAAAATGATGTCCAGCTATTTCTATATCACACGCAGGACATACTCGATCCACTGGAACTTGGTCGTCATTCGCTAATTTTATAATTAACGTCTCGCCCAACCATTCGATTTCGCAATGTAACTTATCAAGAAATTCTTCAGAAATAAATGAACGGGTAGCTCCAGAATCAATTAGTACTTTTGAATCTACGGAGTTCACCAGAAGCGTACCTGCGATCACACTTGGACTCTGCACTGCCTCTTTCATTATCATGTTAAAAGTCCTTGCTTTGGGTTGATTCAACGGCGGTGGTGGAGGTAATGCCAATACTTTCGGAATACTGGCTGCCATTGTTGGTCCTTTACAATTCCGAGCGATATGCCCTTTCTTCCCTCATTGATAGCAAGTGATTTCTGCTGTTTTTCCTGTTGGACATTCGTTAGAGTAGTGCCCTTTATGCTTGCATTTGAAATATGTCACATCTACTTTAATAAACACGTCGGTATGCTTGCGTCCACAAGTTTTGCAATACGGCACTGGAACCTTAATAATTCCCTGCTATTTGGAGGCTTGGAAACGATTACCTGCTTTTTGTGTACCCTGTCCTATCCTTTTGAAATTCAAATTTGCCCGGGCTTGGAATCCCGGCTTCCTGTTGGAACGGTCTTGAAAACTTCCCTGTCCTCTGTCTTGTTGAGATCTTTCACTTTCTCCTTCGATGATCAAAGCTTTCTGGACTACAGCGGTATATGTTGTTAATTCAAAAACTGCAACCTGTCCACGTATCCATGGTTGTAATCCCTCTTGAAATCTCTGAACTCGCTTCTCTTCAGTGTCCACCTGTTCCGGAACAAACCTAGCCAATTCATTAAATTTTGCTTCATACTCTATTACAGACATACTCCCCTGCTTCAGCTCTAAAAACTTTATCTGCATATGATTCCTTACGTAGTGAGGAAAATGCTTCTCTAAAAACAACTCTTTAAACCTATCCCACGCAATAACATCTTCACCCTCTAAAGCCTTTTTAGATTCCCACCAATAATTTGCCTATCCCTTCAACAAGTAACTAGCAAAATCGGTCTTCTGGTCCTCATCTATCTTTACTAGTGCAAACGCTTTCTCTATTTCTTTTAACCAGGTGGTAGCTTTAATAGGATTAGTAGACCCATCAAATTCTGGAGGTTTAACTGACTGAAACTGCTTAAAAGTAACAACAGGTAATGCTGGTGGTAATTGAGGCTCAGGACGAGGTGGCTGTTGTAATATTTGTTGTTGGATTTGCTGTTGTTGATGCTGCATCTGCTGCTGCATCATTACCATCTGTTGTTGCATCAGATGGAACATTTGGTTCATGGTTTCATTAGTCTGACCCTCAGAATTGTTGTTAGAGGTCTCAGCCCTAGTCTTTCTTTTTGGTGCCATCTTCTTCTGATAATAAAACAGGTGATATATATTTAACAGTTTAATAAACAATTGACAGTAGGTAAGAAAATAATTTATCCTGTATTAATGACATGATTTATATAAGGAAAACAGTTGCTGAATATAAAAATTGGAAATGTAATCAGTTAAATAAAATGGTTGTTCTCTTTTTCTCTCTTTCTCTCTTTTTTTTCAACAGGAATTATAATATGAAAAGCTGTAAAACAATAAAGTGAAATTAAATGCTGTAAAACTGTAAAGACTGAAATTTAAATAAAAGAATTTGAAAAAGTTCATCTTATATATATGACACTAGCCTCAGGTGTAAATGCTTGATACAAAAAGTCTCGCTCTGCTGGTAATCATCGCGGCTACAAGTCATACTACCACTACAGGTCAAAATCCTAATACAGGTTAATCTACTAATACATGTATACACACTACTCACTAGGTTATACTATGATGCCTCTATATACATCTGTACTCTAAAGTCACTATCTCAACTATCCCTGTCTCAGAACCCAGGCGGAATACGCCTAAGCTCCTCTCTAACTGCCTAGACCAAAGTTTGTGCCAAGCGAAACATCCGATAGAACTCTGCAAAAGAAGGAGGTCCATCATGGGTCAAATCATCAAGCTCCCAAGTAGCGCTCATCAACACCGACTGTAATCGCTGTCTCATATAGTAATCTGGCTGTAGGGCCGCTAACGGTCCTCTATCCCTCTGGTCAAACAGATGCATAATCTCTCGACACTGTGCCCGCCAATACTCCACATCATCCCACATAACTCTATACTCATGGTATGGTACCATATACGGCTGAGCAACCTGACCTACACCATGCTGTGGTAAACCCAACTGTAGATCCACATCATGCTCTCCCATCCCCTCGACTGGAATCATCTGAACTATATCCGGCTCTGGGACATGCACTGGTATAGGAGGTAACAATGGTGGTGGTGGTAGCTCCTGCCTAATATCCGGTATAAACTGATGCTCAACTAGTAAAGGAACCATCGGCTCGAAGAACTCATATGGATCAAACATCTCTATGGGGTCATGAACTATCCTCTGAACTGGTGGTACCGGCTCCTGTGGCAATGGTGGTGGAGGTGGTAGAGGAGGAAACATATGCTCAGATACTGGAGGTATAACTGGTGCTGCTGGCCCAGTAACTGTCCTCTCAGAAGATGCAGAATAACCAGAAGATGCCATCTGATAATATACCAAAGAAAAAAAAAGGTCACTAGACAATCCTAAAATTTATATTTCCCTATTCTAGCCTGACCTAAGTCCTAACACTATTCTTCCTAATCTAACTATCCCTATCTTATGTGATCTCCCTATCCTATCTTAATCCTAATGTTCTTGTTTTCAGGGACTAAACCTACAGCTCTGATGCCAAACTGTAACGCCCTCCAGACCCGGGGTATAAGTCTGGGGTTACGAGCTAATCGCCAAACCTGTACAAGCTTATTAATAAATAATAAAGAAATAAAACTAAACCCCTTTAACACTAACCAGGACCTTATTAGGTTGAAGTATGAAAACAAGAACCACTAACTACTTTTATTACAATCCAACATTTAAAATCTCACAAACTCTTTTTATTACAAACCATTGTCTAATTTATTTTAACTAAGTTCATCTTTTATTCAAACACACACACACTATCTATCAACACTCCACCTGCTCGGGCAACTCAAAGCTTTCTTCCTGGATTGGGATCAACACCTTGGGTATGAGAGGATCCCGAGGCTTGACCCGCTTCTTTACCACTCGTGTCCTGATGGGTTTCATATTCCTTCTTAACTGAAAACAATAAGGTGAATAACAACAAAAGGGGTGAGCCAAAATTTGCTCAATAAGTCTATAAAATATAAACAGTGTTAAAGCAATATATGTGAATCCGTAACCCAGATATATCTGCAAAGATATAACCTCATAAGAATAGAAAGAAGGCCATTACTGGTGAATACAAACGAACTAAACTGGACTCAAGTTCGCAGCTATACCCTGTTGATCAGCCAGGATACAGTGCAGATCTATATCTCACTATATAGATCACGTCGGGCACCCAGGCACTACGGCCCATTTCAAGGATCCGGTTATGTCCTGGTCCTTAGGATTAAGTAAACTTAATCTCAAAAGTAATATTATCCGGTCCTTGAAATAGCAACCGGAACAATCGGTATGCGTTGATATATTCTAATCACCAGAATATATCAATAATTGTGAGTAACAATTGGAATATGAATAATGAATTCAAATGAAAAGAATGAATCAAGAATCGAAATGAATTATGAATAAAGGAATTAAAGGAGTACAAGCGTAATAAGAATTTGAAATGAATATTACTATTCTGAAAGTAGAATAGGGGAAAAACTTGCCTTTTGCACGATTTACTACAATTAACTCACTTTCGTCTATCACCTACTCGACCTGCCTTGCTGGCTTAGCTTCTGTTAGCAAAATAGACTGGTTAAGTCATTTTGTACTTCAGTTGCATCTTGAATTGACTTCATTTCGTTCCTATTATCTACCCATACGCTTACGACCGACTCGTATATTACATATAAGCAAGTAAGACTCGATTAACCACATAATACACATAAGCACATAAGCACATAATCATTTTTTTATAGTTAAAATAATTTTTAGAATCAAAATCGACTCGCTGATTGCTCCGTTGATAACCTTCTGCTTCATTTCCTATTTTTCCGGAATTTTTCGGACTAGTCTCGGCACGTATTTCGACTGATAATCAAGAAATTAATAAATTCAACTAATTTCGAGAAGAAATTAGGTCTTCTTATTATTTTTAATGAAAAAAATTCATTTTTCTGAGTAAAATGGCTTTCGTTTGACTAAAATCGGACTAACAGTTGAATTATTATCAATTAAACACTGATAATTCAATTTATTATTCAATATAAATAATTATTGCTAATTTTTAAATCCAAAATAATTTTTAAATAATTATTTAAGAAAAATCAAAGTCAAAAATAATATTTCTATAATTTTTGGAGTTTAAATAAATAAGTTATGATTTATTGAAAATTATGTGATTATTTATCGAAATAATTAATCACTTTTCAATATTTAATAAATAAATAACTAATAATTATTTAATAAATAATTATTTAATAATTTAAAATAATTAATCCCTAATTATTAGGGTTAATCACAATTTATTACAAATATTTACAACTTATCGTTATTTATTCGATTAGATCGATTATTTATAAATAAATAATTGGTATCATTAACTGGTACGTTAATTATTGAATAAATGAGTCATTATTCGAATCATATTTCAACTCAACGATCCACTACTCGTATTTCTACGAGTTATTCTCGTTTCTCGCATAATTATCGAAACATTACTGTTATTATTACACATATACGTTTTAAATCAATTATATGTATTTAATTATTCATAACGAATAATTATTACGATATAATACGAATAATTCACTATCGTCTGAATAATAATAATAATAATAATAATATTAATAATCGAACTTATCGTTCAATTACTCGTATAATTACGAGTTAATCGTTTTATTTCCCTAATTATCGAATCTTTCTTGTATTATTCGATAAATTTTATTCTTTACTTATTAATTATTAACTATTAAATAATAATTAAATAAATATATAATTGATTAAATAAATTATTAAATACTTAATTAAATCACTAAATTCGAACTTATAAATTAGGAAAATAATTTAGGAATTATTAATCATAATTTTCAGAATTTAAAACTGATTTTTATTAAAATTTTAGAATTTATTTAAACTGATTTTTGTTTCTATAAAATATAATTAAATAATTGAAATTCAGAAACACAATTAGGAAAACAGATTAGGGGTTTTCACGATCAAACCCGGGTCGTTTCCCGGGTCGAAACCGAGTCGACTCGGGTCAACGAAGAACACGCCCAGAATCCGGCGCCGCTAGCCGGTTCCGGCGAAGAAATCCGGCAAGCCAAAACACGACGAAAACACATGATTTAGGATCGATTCTGCAGGGCTTTCTCTGGGTTTTCGTTCCACAGCAACACAAACACCTCCTCCTGTCGTCCTCCGTCCTCCTTCGTCGATCAACAGCCGGAAAACGAAGAACACGGCGGCGACGACGTAAAAATCCGGCGAGCATAAAACGAAACCAAACTACACGAAACTGGTGTCAAACGATTGGAAATTCAACGATCTACACGTTCGTGGCCACAGAAACATCAAACAATTCCTCAAACTACAAACCCGAATTCAAAACGGGTTGAAAATCCAAAAACACAATTCACTAATCCGGGAATAGAAAAATTAAATAAAAATATGTATAATCATCTACACATCCTGGGCAATCGATTCATATAATTTTCATCAACCAAAACACAACGATTTGTAAATACCCAATTCGGCTATAAACCCTAAAATACGAATTGAAAATTGAAGCAATAAAACTCAAAATTGATAACAGAATTAGAAAGTAGAGATCAAGAGCTTTGCAACGACTACTTACATGTCTGATTTGGAGATCGGAATCACGATGAAATCGTTGGTTGAATCTCAAGAACACCAAACCCTAATTTCTGAAATTTGGGGATTTTTGCTGAATTTTTCTGATTTTAATTAATTAAATTAATAATAATTAGGGTATTTATAGCTGAAAAATTAATACTCCTAAATAAAATTAAGGGGCTAATTATACATTTAATAAAAATATTTGGCCCTAATTTTCATAATATTTGGGTATTAAATTTAATTTATAAATATTTTATATATGCAATATATATGCCAAAATTTCCCAAAAATTGTGAATAATGCAAAAATACAAAGAAATGGTATAAATAAAAGTCCTATAATTTTATAAAAATAAAAATGTGATTTTTGTGGGGTTTTTAACACCCAATGGGGCCCGGAAAAGTCATTTTTCGTAAAACGAGAAAATTTATAAAATATCTAGATGTTCAGAATAATGCGATTGTAAAAGCCGTTTGATGAAAAATAAGGCTCATTATTTTATTTAAAATATTGGCTTTAAAATCATTGGTTGGGTCGTAAAACGTTTGAAATGAAAGCTATAAATGTGAAATAAAATATCCAAAAAATACCTTAAAAATACAGAAATGACACGGAATACATGTAACACATAACAATTAGGGTTTAACAGATAATCACACATAAATGACATACTAACACTCATATTTTATTATAAATATGATATAATATAACGTAAATTTCCCGGTTGTTACACAAATACCACCCACCCTTGCATGAAACAAATGATCCCAAAAACAAAAAATACAGAATTGTACCCCCCCTTCCCCTTCAAAAACAAAGAGATGCAACCCCTCACCCTAAACCCAACTCCTAATACCCAATCCAGACAAGTACAATACTGAATTAACAGCACAAAAAAACTCATCACAAGCAAAACCCCAAACCCATAACAAATAATAGACCCGCCCGAAAGAATACCAATAAAACACCCCCCTACTCCGGCCAATAGATAACAGAACTTACTAGAGAGTCCTGGTTTCTTACTATTTGGTTTCTATGTTAACATTCATGTATAGTAAGAAAAACAATAATAATAACACTTACTAGACAGTGCTTATCGTGTCAAACAACTCTAAGATCCAGAACTTGATTTTTGAATCCACACCTGTTTTCACAATTTCGTAGTGTTATAAGTTATAACCTAATTAGTGAAGAAGAAAAGCACATCAAAATTTCATAGTGTTAATAACTGAGATTAGAAGAAGATTAATTAAAAATAGGAAACTAATTGAACTCAAAATGAAGAACAAATCCTAATTTGATATTCAAATTAATTGGACCCTAAATTTATATTCAAATCAATTAAGCCCTAATTGAGATTAAAATTTAAAGCCAGTGTTAGGTAGATTGACTGCGCTGAGAAATAGTAGCGAGAAAGAAAGTAGTGGGAGAAAATAGTAGAGAGAACGAGGGAGAAAATGAGAGATGGTAGTGAGAGAGAGCAGAGAGAGGCGGCGAGAGAGTGGCAAAATAGGAGAGAAAGAGACTGGCATGTTGTGTGGGCTCAAAATTGCGCGCGTTTTGGGCCAAAAAATTTGAAGCAGGGTTGGAAAATTTTCATTTGCCCCCTTTACAAAATTTAGCGGGTCCCAAATTTGATATTCACATTAATTATCTTAGAAAAATATAAATTTACCTTATTCATTTTATTATCTATATGAATTTCTATATTTATATTTTTTAATATTTTATATTTTAATATACATATATGTATAAGTGCGTATATGAAAATGGTGGGAATTTATTTTTTCTACTTTTAAAAATTCTATTTATTTATTTTTTTAAATTTTATTATGTATAAAATATAATATAAAATTTGTATAACATCACGTATTTTATTCTAATAAAAAGTGCTCATTTTAAATGAGGGAGATTTTTACAATTTTTATTTTTGTTACTTTTCACCTTTATATTTTCGAATTTTACTACTTTATAAATTCCTATTTTAAATTTTTAAAAATTTTATTAATTATAAAATTTGTATTTCATCATTCATATTACATATATTCAATTTATAAATCACCTTAAATTCTTATATAATAATTTAAATTACTGATTAATCTTAAAAGATATTATTTATAAGTTTTAATACTCTAAGGTAACACTTTGACAAAAATGTTACAACCTGCAACACTTTTTACCTAATGCAACATCACGTTTTTGGCTAAGCTAACATAGAAAACATAGTGTTGAATTAGATCGCAAGTACCATATCTAAGGTAACATATTAACTAACATTCTTCAAGGGGGCGTTGCGATAGGCCATATATGGTGTAGTGTCTGCAACTGCTCATGTGTAGGCCAATGCACACCAACTGTCACGCACAGCTTTGTCACCACGGACGCATACGGAATAGACCCCTTAGTGCTCCCCCTCAAGAACTTCAGAATCCCCTGAAAGATAACCATCCCCACATCTATATAATCACCCTGCAGAATGCCCCATAACAGCCATGCACGCTCCACAGTAACCTCATACACATGCGAAGATGGCATGATATTAGCACATATAAAAGCGTTTTATGCACGGGCAAACCTGTTCATGCCGGACGCCGGGAACGTAGCATACTTGGCGACTGTGCCCCTCTTGATCTTCTAGTGAGTGTCGGGTCGGCACAGAGTAGATACAAGATCCAGATCAAAGTCCTCTGGAGTCTTATCATTCCAGGTATCCTGCCCGGGCTTCCTCATGGGCTGCTCAATCACAGTCCTGATAGCCTCTGCACTATACTCCACCGTCCTCCCTCGCACCACATTAAAGCCATTATTTTCGGCCTTGGTGTTCGCATAGAACTCACGAACCACACTCATAGGCACAACAGCTGGTGCCTCGCAAAAAAGAACCCAACCCATCTCAAGAATCATCTCCAAAAGCTCACCATCGTTCCCTGATGGAAGAAAACCTCGCTCCTTGACGATTGGCTTTGAAAAAAGCCTCGTGTACTCCTCTTCAGCTTCAGGAGTAGAAAACCTGGGCCTCACACCACTCGCAGTTGAAGAATCGATGGTGCTGCTTCCAACTTGTGTTCTTTGTCTCTTGGGTGCCATAAAAATTAATTAGAGAGAATAAGAGTTGTGTTTGAGAGAAAATTTGTGTTTGAGAGATTGTGAATTGGTGAAGAAGTTTGTGAATGGGGTTTATGTATATATAGGTGGTGAAAAGAGAATTAGATATGGAATAGAAGTGGGATTTGATTATGGGAATAATGAGAGTAATGGGTTTGATTTGGAGAGGGAATTATGGGATGTGGGGGAGTAAAATCCGGTTGGGAATTGATTTTGGAACAAAATTCTTGTTTTCCCCCTTAACTGCCTTTTATTTTTTTCCAAAGTCGGGACACGGCGCGGGCGCGTGCTACTTCTGCCAAACCGGCGCGGCTGCGCGCTGTAATAGTGCGGGCGCGCCAGGCTTCTGGAGTCAGACCTGAATTTTTTTCCATTTTTCAATTTTTTTTTGTGATTTTCACTTTTCTTCTTGCTTCCTCTACTTACTAACATACAACAAATTGGGTTGCCTCCCAAGAAGCGATTTTTTTACGTCGCTAGCTCGACGTAGAATCTTGAGATCAAGTGGACAATAAAACAGCACTAACCACCTCGCGGGTTGCCGTGTCACCATAATAATGCTTCAACCGTTGACCATTTACCTTGAATGCTTGGCCTGGATCATTCTCAAAAATTTCCACCGCTCGATGTGGGAACACAGTTTTGATTATGAAGGGCCCTGACCATCTTGACTTCAACTTTCCAGGAAAAAGCCAGAGACGAGAGTTGAATAAAAGAACTTGTTGCCGTGACACAAATTTCTTGAGCACTAGACCCCGATTGTGGCACCTCTTGACTTTCTCCTTTTATATCTTGTTGTTCTCATAAGCTTGAAGTCGAAACTCGTCAAGTTTATTCAACTGAAGCATCCTCTTCTTTTCAGCTACATCCAAGTCCGGATTTAATTTCTTCAAAGCCCAATATGCTTTATGCTCGAGCTCCACAGGAAAATGACACCCCTTAACATACACCAACTAAAATGGCGACATTCCCAATGGAGTCTTATATGCTGTTCTATACACCCAAACAGCTTCATCAAGCTTCAAAGACCAATCCTTCCTTGATGGACATACCACTTTCTCCAAAATGCGCTTGATCTCTCTTTTAGATACCTCAGCTTGACCATTTGTCTAAGGATGATAAGCCATAGCAATGCGATGATTCACATTATACCTTTTCATCATGGCAGTGAACTTGCGATTGCAAAAATGCCACCCTTCATCACTGATTATGACTCTTGGAGTTCCAAACCTTGTGAATATTTGCTTGCGAAGAAAATTAAGTACCACATTCGCATCGTTCGTTGGCAATGCCTTAAATTCAACCCAATTCGACACATAATCAATCGCCAAAAAGATATACTGATTGTTACAAGATGAGACAAATGGCCCCATGAAGTCAATTCCCCAAACATCGAAGACCTCAACCTCGAGAAGCACATTAAGAGGCATCTCATCCCTTTTAGACGTATTATCTATACGTTGACATCGATCACATTTCAAAATAAACTGATGAGCATCTTTAAACAATGTTGGCTAAAAGAAACTTGCTTGAAGAACACAAGCTACTGTCTTTTCTCCACCATAATATCCTCCATAAGTCGTTGAGTGGCAATCTCGCAAGATCCCCCCCCCCCCGTTTCGCTGTAAGGAATACATCTCCTGATGATTTGGTCAGCTCCTTGGTGAAAAATAAATGGCGCATCCCACATATACCACTTCACTTCATGAAGAAACTTCTTCCTTTGAACATAAGATAAGTCGGGAGGTATGATATAACTCACAAGGTAGTTCACAATATCTGTAAACCACGGCTCTTCTTCTTGCACTCCAAACAGTTGCTCGTCGGGAAACGACTTATTTATCAATGTCTTATCCAATGAAGTAGCATTAGGATTCTCTAAACGTGAGAGATGATCAACAACTTGATTTTTAGTTCCTTTTCTGTCCTTGATCTCTAGTTCAAATTCTTGGAGCAAAAGAACCATCGAATCAATCAAGGCTTCGAGTCCTTCTTTGAGACGAGATATCGAATGACGGTGTGATCAGTGAAAACTGTCACCTTAGTCACAAGTAAATAAGATCAAAATTTCTCAAAACCGTAGACAATAGCCAAAAGTTCTTTTTCCGTTGTAGTGTAATTCAGTTGAGCACCATTTAGAGTCTTACTAGCGTAGTAGACCACATGAAATATGTTGTTCTTTCTCTGCCCAAGAACTACTCTAACTGCATAGTCACTTGCATCACACATCATCTCAAAAGGCTCATTCTAATCAGGTGCAGTTATGACAGGTGTCGTAATTAGACTCTTTTTCAATGTCTCAAAAGCTGCATGGCACTCGTCATCGAATTTAAAGGAACATCTTTCTCTAACAGACTGCACAAAGGCTTTGAAATTTTTGAGAAATCTTTGATGAAATGCCTGTAAAAACCCGCATGACCAAGAAACTGTGAATTCCCTTAACATAAATTGGTGGAGGAAGATTCTCAATGACCCCCACCTTGGCCTTATCCACCTCTAGGCCTTTATTAGAAACCTTGTGCCCGAGAATAATGCCCTAACGCACCATGAAATGGCATTTCTCCCAATTGAGAACCAGATTGGTCTCAACACACCTCTTGAGAACGTGTCCCAGATTCTACAAGCATTCATCAAAAGAATCGCCAAAGACTGAGAAGTCGTCCATGAACACCTCCACATTCTGGCCAATCATGTCAGAAAAGATGGCCATCATACATCTCTGAAATATGGCTGGTGCACCAACAGACCAAAAGAAACTCGTTTGAAGGTGAAAGTACCAAATGGACAAGTGAAGGTAGTCTTCTCCTGATCTTCTGGAGTGATACAAATCTGATTGTAAGCCGAATAGCCATCTAGAAGACAGTAATACTCATGACCGGCCAACCTGTCAAGCATCTGATCAATGAAGGGCAATGGGAAGTGGTCCTTCCTAGTGACTTTGTTCAACTTCCGATAGTCCATGCAGACCCTCCACCCCGTGACTGTTTTGGTAGGGATAATCTCATTCTTTTCATTTGCTACCACGGTAATTCTACCTTTCTTTGGTACACATTGAACGGGGCTTACCTATGAACTGTCAGAGATAGGATAGATGATCCCTACATCTAGCCACTTCAGAATTTCCTTCTTCACTACTTCCTTCATGATTGGATTAAGTCTTCTTTACTGCTCGACTATAGGCTTGCTACCTTCCTCTAGCAGAATTTTATGCATACAGTAAGAAGGGTTGATCCCCTTGATATCTGCTATAATCCAATTGTCGAACTTGAACTCTCTCAGAATCCTCAAAAGCTTTTCCTCATCACTACCTGAAAGGTCATATGCAATAATAACAGGCAGAGTAGATGCATCACCTAAAAACACATACCTTAAATGCTCAGGTAAAGGCTTAAGCTCAAGAGAGGGGGCTTCCTCAATAGAAGGCTTGAGGCATTTAGGAGCTTTGTTCAATTCCTCCATTCCAAGAGATTCAAAAGGCATATCAACCTTCCTCTTCCAGGGAAAAGCATTCAAATATTACAATTGTTCTTCACCTTCGTCATCTTCATTATCTGAATTCCCCAATAAGGCTTTTTTTAAGGCATCAGACCCTAGCAATTGATCAAGTTCCGATATGATCACCGAATCGAGCAACTTCACTTTTAAGCACTCCTCATTATCAATAGGAAATTTTATGGCATTGAACACATTAAAGGTAATATCCTGATCCAGCACTCGTATTGTAAGCTCACCCTTCTACACATCTATCAAGGTTCAGCCAGTTGCCAAGAAAGGTCTTCCCAAGATTATGGGAATTTCTTATCCTCCTCGAAATCAAGAATGACGAAATCAGCAGGAAAGATGAGTTTATCAACCTTGACCAGGACATCCTCCACAATACCTCGCAGATATGTAATAGAACGGTTGGCCAACTACAAGGTCATATAAGTTGGTTTAGGATCAGGTAGATCCAGTTGCTTGAAAATTGACAAAGGCATCAGATTGATGCTAGCTCCCAAATCACATAAGCATCTGTCAAAATACACTTTTCCATAGTACATGGAATAGTAAAGCTTCCTGGATCTTTAAGCTTTAGAGGCAACTTCTGCTGCAGCACAACACTGCATTCCTCCGTGAGAGCGATAGTCTCTAAATCATCTAGCTTTACTTTCCGGGAGAGAATACCTTTCATAAACTTTGCATAACTAGGCATCTGCTCGAGAGCCTTAGTGAAAGGTATGTTGATATGAAGTTTCTTGAACACCTCCAGAAACTTCTCAAATTGCTTGTCCAGCTTTTTCTTCTGTAGCAGCTTAGGAAAAGGCGGTGGAGGATAGATATGTTTCTTCTCTGTATTACCCTCAGGTGGAGTGTGCTCAACAGTAGTCTTCTTTGCTTTCACTTCTTCTTCCTGCTGCTTTGCTTCTTTCTCAGCCTCAGTTTCTTCAGTTAACTCTTGATTTTGTTCGGGATTCGCAACCTTCCCAGACCTCAAAGTGATTGCATTTACCTGCTCCTTGGCTTCCCTCTTTCCTGGAACTTCAGTGTTACTAGGAAATGTACCAGGTTGACAATTTAGCAAGGCATTGGCAATTTGCCCAATTTGATTTTCCAAGGTTTTGATAGAAATAACTTGACTTTTGCACATAAGCGTCAACTCCTCTAATTCAGATTTTTCATTAGCTTGTTGCAGCTGGAGTTGTTGTCTCGGTGCATACTGCGGTTGCTGAAAATTAGGGAGTTGTACTGCTTAGCTGGATACTGCTGAAAAGGCCGTTGAACCGCATTCTGAGCGTTGCTCCAGCTGAAATTAGGATGATTGCGGTTATTAGGATGATAGGTGGATGGCACTGGTTGCTGCGATCGCTGGAAGTTGCTCACAAACTGAGTTGATTCACTAGAGATTGTGCACTGATCAGTTTCGTGGGCACCAGCACAAAGCTTACAGACACTAGTGATTTGATTAACTCCATAATTAGCCAAAGTGTCCACCTTCATCATCAAAGCCTTAAGTTGGGTAGCGATAGCAGTTGCTGCGTCCAACTCCAGATTTCCTGCTACTTTTCCCTAGTTTAGTCTCTGGGAAGGATTTTGGTACTCATTAGCAGCCATCAGTTCAATAAGTTCATAAGCTTCATCGTAGCTCTTAGCCCACAAGGCTCCTCCTGATGCTGTATCAAGCATGGGTCTATAAGTAGGACCCAATCCATTATAGAAATAATTGATAATCATTCAATCAGGTATGCCATGGTGTGGGCACTTCCTTAGCATCTCCTTATATCGATCCCAAGCCTCACACAGAGATTCTCCAGTTTGTTGGGCAAACTGAGTAAGAGCATTCCTGATTGCGGCAGTCTTCGCCATGGGGAAGAATTTAGTGAGAAACTTTTGAGCAAGATCTTCCCAAGTGGTGACAGACCCTGATGGTAGAGAATGCAACCAGCACTTAGCCTTGTCCCTCAGAGAGAATGGGAAGAGTCGCAGCTTGATAGCATCTTCAGTCACATCATTGAACTTGAAAGTGTCGCAGATCTCGATGAGTCCCATCAAATAAATACATATAAATTATATATTTAGACTGAAACACGCAAAGTAATTATACCAAACACGGCAATTAATTCGCAAAAATCCATCAATAAATTCTATAGACCAATTAGCATTTAAATTAAGCAAATAATTAAACACTCAATCATGCAATTTCAGTCACAAAGGTGAATTATGCAAATAATTGACATAAATAAACTAAATAATATGCATGCACAGATGTAAAAATATGATAACTTAATGAGAGATAGTGTACATACCAAGTTCACGTCTCATAAGACAAAAACGGTCTTCACCTAAAGGTTTGGTGAAAATATCTGCTCTTTGTTTATCAGTTGAGATATAAATTAACTCAATATTACCTTTTGAGACATTATCTCGCAGAAAATGGTGACGAACATCAATATGCTTAGTACGAGAATGCATAACAGGATTTTTAGAAATATTAATAGCAGAGGTATTATCATAATAAATTGGAATATTTGTATAAGAAATACCAAAATCCTACAATGTTTGTTGCATCCATAAAATTTGAGCACAGCAACTACCAGCTGCAATATATTCTCCTTCAGCAGTAGAAAGAGCTACAGATGTTTGCTTTTTACTTTGCCATGCATCCAAACAATCACCTAAATATTCACACGCACCACTTGTACTTTTTCTATCAACCTGTGACCCTGCATAGTCAGCATCTGAAAAACCAATTAATTTAAAAGAAGTAGAACTAGGATAAAATATTCCAAGATCTCTAGTTCCCTTAAGATACTTGAAAATCCGTTTAACTGCATTCAGATGAGATTCTTTCGGTTGAGATTGAAAACGAGCACAAAGACAAACACTATACATAATATCAGGACGAGAAGTAGTTAAATATAATAACGAGCCGATCATACCTCGATATTTAGTAATGTCTACAGGTGTACCTTGTTCATCTTTAGTGAGCTTGACAGTTGTACTCATCGGAGTAGCTTTAGCAGAAATATTTTCTAATGCAAATCTCTTAAGCAAATAATTCACATACTTACTTTGATGTATGCAAATACCTGCAGCAGATTGGTTAATTTGCAGCCTAGAAAATATTGCAATTCACCCATTAAACTCATATCAAATTCTTTATGCATGCAGTTAGAAAACCACTTACACAAAGATTCATCAGTTGATCCCAACACAATATCATCTACATAAACTTGTACTAATAGAAAATGATTATGTTTATGAAAAATAAAGAGGGTTGGATCGAGTGTACCACGAGTGAAACCATTCTTTAGCAAAAACTGACTGAGACGCTCATACCAACATCGAGGGGACTGTCTCAATCCATAGATAGACTTTTTGAGCTTGCAGACATAGTGTGGATATTTTTCATGAATGAAACCTGGAGGCTGCTTCAAATAAACTTCTTCCTTAAGATGATCATTTAAAAATGCGCTTTTAACATCCATTTGGTAAAGCTTGAATCCTTTGTGAGCTGCAAATGCCATTAGAATCCGAATAGCTTCGAGACGAGCTACAGGGGCATATGTCTCGTCAAAATCAATTCCTTCCTGTTGGTTGTATCCCTGAGACACCAAACGAGCTTTATTCCGAATAATGTTACCATCTTCATCCTTCTTGTTCTTGAAAACCCAACGAGTACCAATGACTTTGGCATTAGAAGGAGGAGAGACAAGTTTCCAGACTTGACAGCGTTCGAACTGGTTCAATTCTTCTTGCATGGCAACTGACCAACATTCATTTGCAACAGCTTCTTGAGCATTTTTTGGTTCAAATTCAGCAACAAAGGCACAGAATGCACATAAGTTATGAAGTCTGCTTCGCGTAGAGATTCCTTGATCCAAATCTGTAAGGAGATTGTCTAGTGGATGATTCTTAACTGTTCTGGAAGACTTTGGCAGTTGGATAGTACTCATTTTTTCTTCATTAGAATTATCTGCTTGATAAGGAATAGGAGTTGTCTCTTTTGATTGAGACTGAGACTTGGAATGAGACTGTCTTATTTCTTCCTGAGAAGAATTTCCTTGCTGAAAAGTGAAAGAGTCATTTGACCATTGATCAGGAGTCCGGGGAGAGTCTTGAAAATTTCCCGAAGAGGTAGATGAATCAGGAGTTCTTGGACAATCTGACTTTTCCTGAGAAGCATGACCCTTTTGAGATTGAGACTGTCTCATTTGAGAAAGAGACGGTTGATCAACAACATCTTCTTCAATTTGAGATATCTTCAAGGCAGATTCATTGAAAGCAATGTTGATAGATTCTTCAACTTTGTGCTTGACAGAATTATAAACTCTATAACCCTTGCTTGTAGTAGAATATCCCAAGAAAATTCCTTCCGAAGACTTAGCATCAAATTTTCCTCGAGTGTTCTGTGTATCTAAGATAAAAAAATTTGAACCAAATACTCGAAAATAACTGATGTTAGGCGTTTTATTCTTAACAAATTCATAAGGAGTTTTAAGCAAAATAGGACGAATAAGCACTATATTTAACACATAACAGGAAGTGTTTACCGCTTCTGCCCAGAATTTACGTGGTAGATTACTTTCATGAAGAAGAGTACGAGCAGTTTCCTGTAGAGTTCTATTCTTGCGTTCAACAACTCCATTTTGTTGAGGTGTACGTGGGGCAGAGAATTCATGAGTAATGCCTCTAGATTTGCATAAAGTTACGAAATCTTTCTCGAATTCACTTCCATGATCACTACGAATAGTCTTGAGCTTTAAAGAATACTTAGTCTCAAGGTTAGTAATAAGATCTTTGAATTCACTAAAAGCTTCATCTTTAGTACGCAAGAATAACACCCAAGTAAAACGAGAGTAATCATCTACTATAACGAAAGCATAATTCTTACCTCCCAAACTTACATATCTTACTGGACCAAAAAGATCTAGATGTAACAACTGCAAAGGAACAGAAGTTGATACTTTATTCTTAACAGTAAAGGAAGTTTTCACCTGTTTTCCAAGCTGGCAAGCTGAACATGGTTCTGTCTTCTTGTATTTCAGCTTTGGTAAGCCTCGAACTAACTCATGTGAAGATATCTTTCGAAGTAGATCCATATGAACATGACCAAGATGCCTATGCCACAGATTCTGTTGTTCTTGAACAGTAACTAGGCAGATTTCTTCTTGCTGCTCATCAAAGTCTAACACAAAGATGTTTCCCTTTCTTTTGGCTACTAAAGCAAACTCGTTAGCTTTATTACCAATATAACAAACATCTTTATCAAACTTAACACTATGACCAGCATCAGTTAACTGACTTACACTAATAAGATTATACTTTAGACCATCAACTAAATGAACATTATCAATAGCAAACTTGTCGTTACCTATGGTACCTTTACCTACAATACGTACGGTATTGGAATCTCCACGAGTAACTAAGCCTCCCTTTTTAGCGATTAATGAGAGAAACTTTGATTTATCTCCAGTCATGTGACGAAAGTAACCGCTATCAATAATCCACTTGTTTCGAGGAACATGGACTTTAAAACATACCTGCAAAAGATCCTTTATCTCTTAGGTACCCACGTGACTTTGGGTCCTTGAATGTTAGTATTATAAATCTTATACAAATGCCTGTCAGATTTCTTAATCCACATTTGAACAATATTAACAGATTTATGCATAGATTTAGATCTAGTTGCTGAGTTAGGATCGTGGCCCTTAATACCACATAACCGAGATGCAGAATTAGTGTGACCAGATTTGTCATAGTCTTGACATTTTTCATAAGGCATCTTGTATTTCATAGGAGTTCTTTTGTAGCCACTTTGAAAGACTTTCTTCTTGGATGATCCATACCCCAAACCTTCTTTGTCAAGAGAAGATTTCTGTTGGGAAAGTAAAGCATTCAAGGTTCCTTCTCCATGGAAACATTTGGCTAGATCAGTTTCCAGCTGGGCAACCTTTTGCTCGAGTTCAGGAACTTTAGAATCAGAAGATGCAATTGATTCGGCAGAAAAAGTTTCCTTCTTTAATGCATCAAGACATGCATCTTTCATCTCGATCTCATTCTTGAGGTAGTTGACTTCTTCTTTCAGCTTAGAGACCTTCTCAGATAATAGCTTGTTTTCTTCTACTAAGGATTCATCTTTGATGGAATCATCAACCTCATTAAGAACCTCACTCAATGCTTGTTTAAGATAAATATTCTATTCTCTTAACTTTCTATTTTGAACCTGCAAGGTTAGTACATCCTGAGATATATATGAATTTTTATTAATTTGAACAGTTTGTACCTCATCATTGTCACTAGAGTCAGATTCAAGTCCAGCAAATCATAGTTGAGCTAATTCATCGTCTGAGTCAATTTCCACTTCAGAATCATCATCACTCCATGTGAGTAAAGCTTTCTTTTTGGCTTTGAGCTTGTAGCAGTCTTTCTTGAAGTGACCTTTCTTTCCACACTCAAAGCATGCATCCTTGTTTTGATTATTTTTGCTTTCCTTGCTTGAACTAGGTCTGAATTCTTTCTTTGGAAATGAAGACTTCATGGGTCGTTTAGATGCATTCTTTTTGGCCAGAAATTTGTGGAACTTCTTAGTGAGAAGTGCAATCTCCTCATCAGAATCTTCAGAAGAATCACCTGCATCTGCATTAAGAGCTAGAGTCTTTTTCCTGGGGGCTTCATCTTCTTCATCATATCTACGTAGCTGGTTCTCGAATTCCTCTAATTTACTGAATAGAGTGAGAGTTTCCATAGTTGATATGGATGGAGAATCCTGAAAGATGGTGACCTTTGAGGAGAACTTCTTAGGCATAACTCTGAGGATTTTTCTGTTGATTTCAGCTTGAGGAATGATCTTGTCGAGTAGTGAGATAGAATTCATCAAGGTCAAAAACCTTCCTTGAGCATCTTTGACACTTTCATCTCGTTCCAACCTGAAAGCTTCATAATCACTTATTAGCATACTAAGTTTCACTTCACGTACCTTAGACGTTCCTTCGTGGCTGACTTGGATAGTATCCCAGATTTGTTTAGCCGTAGTACATGCAGAAACTTTGCGTAGTTCTGTTGCAGCCATTCCACTTAGAAGGGCATTCATGGCTTTAGCATTGTAGTTCAAAGCATTGGCTTCTTCAGGAGACAGATCCTTTAGGGACTTTGGTTTTCCTTCTTTCATAGGAATAGTTATGCCATTCTCAACTGCATCTCATTCATAAGCATCTCGCTGAAGAAAGATCTTCATTCGAAATTTCCAGTCATTGTAATTTTCAGCTCCAATCAAGAGAGAAGGGATATTAATTCACACACGTTCTGATTGCGCCATGGATCGCTAGCAAAACAGTCACTAAAAGACAGATTAAATGCACCTGCTCTGATACCAATTGAAATTCGTAGGCACAATCGAATTAATTAAAGTGCAACTGTTCACGAATGGGACAGTCTCTTTTGTCTTGACAAATGAGACAGACTATATCTAAATGAGACAGACATTGTTTATTCAGCAGAATGCAAATTGCAGAAATGTAAACGTGCAATGCTGGAAATATGTTAATGCAAGAACACCAAAACTTTTTACTTGGTTTGGCCCCTATACCTAGTCTATGGCCTACATCCAAGTCCCCATGCCAACTAACATAGAGAATGTATTATATCCACTTAAATAAAGTACTTACAAACTTTCCTTGATTACAATCTTGACCCTGAATGAAAGAACCCTTTCCCTAGCACACAGTTACCTAGCACACAACTACTTGGCATTGATCTTGTAATCAATATTCCCACAACCCGGGACAAGTGATACAATACACTTTTCTTTCAAATACAAAGATAATAATGTGAAAGATTACAACTCGACTATAAACTCTTAATTAACTGGATAATCAATGAATGTAATTAAGAGGATGTTTTTCTCAGAAAGATATAAGATGGAAAGTGCAGGGAGCTGTGTTTCTGAAAAAACATCAAGTCGAGTATATATAGAAAACACGTAACAGATATATTGTATTTCAAACTCTTTTAAAGATAATAAAAGATAAGATTAAGTTTGAAATATTAGAAAGTGTAAAACAAGTAATCCGTTAGTTTGTTTCTTGAAAGAGATAAACCTGATAAAGATTGGATATTTGAAATAGATTAGGTTTATCCAAAATAGAGTTTGTTTTGAAAAGATAAGTCAAAGGTTATCCAGTTAACTAAGTTAACATTTAAACGAAACTCTAATACTTATCTAACTAACTAACAATCTGATTTGCTGTAGACTTTTTCAATGCATCATCAGAAATCACGGATTAACACATTGATAGACGTTAAAGTTAGCTAACTAGTAATCCTGAAACGCCATGAATGGTATTCCACAATAACTAGAGAGTAGCCAAAAATGCAAGACGTTTGAATTAATGCATCGTAAAGAATACGTCTAATGTGATGAGACCGTTGTGCTTTGATGGTCAAATGCATAAGGAGTGATGAGACCGTTGTGCTTTGATGATCTAGTGCCGAAGGAAACTTCTACTCTGTTTTCAAATACAGTGACACATGTACCACAGTAACAGAGGGGCATCTTCATTTTTGAAGATTGAATGGAGTTAATTATATATAGTTAAAACTGACGTGGGAAATACTTGGAATCATGGACAATGACGTCATTCTTCAGTTCATTTAACTGATACTCACTCAGCCCACGCTTAGAATAAAAGCCGATGCAAGAAAATGCAGTGTGTTGCATTTTGATCTCTGGTACCTCAACTAAGAAGGCTTGTGCAGCATTATTGTAGACTTGTACTCTTTTGTCTCAGTTTCTTCTCTTGCAGTAATGTGTGCAAATTCTGTTTTTTATATTAATTGTTTTCAAGCAACATAGATAAATTAAATTTATAAGCTAGACATATCTAAAATGAACATACAAGTTCGTACAGGATGAAATTATGAACCAAGTGGAATTCACATTACGGTGTAAGGTATTACACCCATGGCCACGCCGCGATATTTTCTAGAGTTAGTTACTTAAGATCATTGGTTGCGCTTAGATTCTCCCCTGATATGACGCAGTAGGAATCTGTAAATGGTCTGCTCTACATGTCGGTTCTGTCATAGTGCAGAATCGTGTTCTGCCATCCAGAGATAAGTGTATGCAAAGAGTGAAGCATCACTGTAAGTTACTGTCTAGCACAGATTTCTGCTTTTGTAATGTTTGATATTTCCAGGCATCTTTCCTTTATTGTTTTTTTGACTCCAAGGTGATATCTTCCTAAGAAAACCAACTTGGTTGTCAAATATCCGGACCAGTTCTATGTTCTTCATATCCATCTTTTCCATTCTTAGGGAAAGGGGGGAGGTACTATTTACCGCATAGACGTTTATAGACCATACAATATTGTCATAAATTTCTTTGAGTTCTTATGTAGTGACACCTTTGTGGTAGAATGTTTCTACGATCACCCGTGTCAGGATTAATTATCGTCATGAGCACCCTTATTTCATGCCAAACTTTATTTACTGAAGCACCGCTTTAATGTTGAATCTGGAACAGGGTTGTAACCTGCAGGATACCCCATGGTCTCGTTCTACATTTCCTAATGGACAACCATCACTTTAAATTCGAATTGAACTATGAAAATTTATTCTAATGGCGCCAATGTTATGTGTCATTTGGATGTTTTCTCTAAGCTAATTGTTTGTTACACAAAGTTTCAGTTTTATGTCTTCTTAGGTTCTTAGCCACTAAAGGTTGGATTAGATTTTAATTTTCTCCAGCATATAAAAAAATGATTGCAGAACTTAATATACATGTTATATATGAATCTCAGGGAGATGGCGATAAGTAACATATGAGAAAAACTATGGTGGAGATGATCTTGTTCACCTTCTTCTTATTCTACTTTCCAGAGTTAAAGTAGATGAAATAAAGCAAGGTTTGCAACTTCACATGCAAAAGCTTGGACAACATCAAGTTCCATTAACTATCACAACTTAACCACACCTGCATCTTCTCCGAGCTCTACACCATTGACAAGATTACGAGAATTCTGATCTTCCCAATCTTCAACTCCCTTGATATTTTCCTCTTTGTCTTTGTTCTCCTGGATAATATCCTCATCTGACTTAATGTATTGCAGCTTCAAGCGCCCATCTTGTCTGCATGCATGCAAGGATTCTTGGACTGGCAGTTTCACTTCCTTGAGAACAAATCTTCCATTTTGCCTAAAAGAGGTAAAGCTCACTGCAGGCTTTCCGGTTCTCCCTATACGAGAAATTGGAGGAGGGAGTTCTCCTCCTGTAATCCTAGATCTCATACCTGATAGGTACTCACTCGATGAATGTTTTGTCACACTGGTTCTCGCCTTGCGATGCTTTGATCCGCTATTGTTCACAAACTCCTCTGTATCTTTACAGCTCTCAAATCCGAGACCTTCTGTACATATAGACAAACTCTCTGAATTCATAGAAGAGTAGCTACTACTATTTTTATACTGCTTTCGATCAAGAATTGGAGTATAGATTTTCTCATTCTTTTCTTCATTACAAACTCCACTCTTTGGTACTGAATTAAACTCTATCGAGAAGGACGAAGAGGAGGGAGTCGAGTGAGAAATAGGTGTGACATGCTCAGTATTTTCCTTGAAATGCAGTTCTCCAAAAAATTCTGTTACAGAGGAAACCTCAAGAGGTGGGAGATGTTTCCAAGATGTGAAAGATTGTAAAAGATTAGTCGGGTTTTCGGGCAATGGCTTCTCGAAGATGTGTTGAAGGCTTCCACATGATGCCATGGCTTGCCTGATGGTTCTGTATTATCCTAGTGCAGATGCAGATAGATTGTAGTAATTAATTTTTATATAGAGGAAGGGGGTTGGGGAGGAGAAAGGCACGGGAGTGGCATAATAGCTGGTAAAGTCAAAAGGAAGTTGCTATTCATTAGGTCTATTTTTTCCTCACCTCTTGCTCTTGCTTTGGAGTGGAATATGGATGGGTGGTTATTATCAACTCCAACATGCATATGTGGTCACAGTTCATGACTTCATATGTTCTTCATTTCTTTTGAAAAAAGCTAGCATTTGCATTAAGATTCTTTCAATATTATCAGTCAATTTTGAGCAAGCCATGATTTTTAGCTTCTGAAGTACTGATGTTTGTAGTCTATGTTTAATATATGACCTCCCCCACCTCAGATAAATATTAAAGATCGAACAGTATCTCCAATTATATTAGGTAAAGTTGTTAACTAAAATATAATTAGTTAAAATTTTGTTGAACCTGTAATGATTCATGTTAGCTATATTTATTAGCTATATCCAAATATTATTTTATTTTAATTTTAAATATACATTTAAAAAAAATTAAGCTTATTATATTCAATACAATTGAAAATAAAACATTTATTTAAATCAAAAATATTTAATGACGATATTTTTATTTTTTTATATTTATGTAAATATTTTAAAGTAAATATTATAATATTAAAAAATTATTACAATTATAAGTATAATAAAACTAATATATAGAAACATTACTTACAAATATATAGAAATTATAAGTGAAGCATAGTTTATTATAATATAATATTAGAATTTTTAAAATAAGTATTAAAGTTACATATATTAAATATAAAATAAGAGTTTTAAAACATATTTTTTAAGTACTATAAATATATGTATGTATCAATGAGTTTAGGTTTAAATTAGGTAGAGAGATGTTTAAATGACCTGAATTAATGGCTACAAGATCAATAAATATAGAACATTGGATAAAATATATGTAAAAATATTGCTAACAAATGTTAAGGTTGGAGCAGTACTTTTTTAGCTAATATGTATATGATATTATCACATAGATTTTTTAGCTAATTGGTACATCCATTAGAGATGCTCTAATGCTACACTTTATCTGTACCTACGAAATATGGTGAGAGCGGAATGAAATTTAAAATATTCAATGAATAAGTAATAAATTATAGGGATTATTTTCTTATAATTCTGCCATTTCATTCTTACCATTTTAAACTGTCAATATAGAAGCGAATCCTTATTCCCCACAAATTTCGGAAAAATCACATTTTCTTGCATCCTTTTCCACCTTATGATTTTCTTCATTTCTTCACAAATTTATTAATAAAAATTGCATTCATTTCGGAAAATCACATTTTCTTGCATCTTTTTGCACTTTACAGGTTTCATGATTTCATTCCTTCCGACCAAATAACATCAGGCTTCTTCTCTATATGCGAGTGAGCTTGTAACACGAGGGTAGCATATGTAGATACTTTAAGAATGCATATTTCATTGCCTCAACAGCTTTCTTCCGATATCTAATTGCGTCATGCTATTCTGCTGCTTTACAGAGCATATAATGTGATTAATACAAAGCATTTGAAGGCATCATCAGATTCAGGACACAAGCACACGTTAAAGATATAAATTGCAACTGTTGGCGGAGATTTTTTTTTTCTTTCTTTTTTTCACTTTCTTGCTGGGTGCTAAAGGCTACAATGATGTCAATTTCACATAGATATGACAATCTGTAAATTTTATATAGGAGTCAGTTTCATCTGCATCTGTAAATTTTAAATGGGTGTCGATTTCATCCACAAAAATTCTTATGCCTTCTAATCCTCTATGAGGATATTCCAGTTTGATTCTCCACCAGTGAACTGTCTATTTCCCGACAAACTATTGGCTACACCATATTGATTCTATTCTACATCAACCATGAACCCTCTTAGATAGGTTTCATCCGTGGCTGCCCATTTTGTATGGCTAAAATAAACAAGACAATGGCAGGAAGGCAGGAATGAATTAAAAATTTAGTGCTCTATGGTCACCAGCCAAAGGAATATCAAGTTTTCAAACAAACTTTCTCCAAATCACTATTAGATGGACGAGCTACAAATCTTCCAAACAAAATATCCGAGTCTACAGTAAACTGGCACGAGGAAAATAGCTAAGCATAGGTAATACTAAAAACCCAAAAAAGTAGAAAACAATCTAGAAATAACACTTCAAGAAAAATAATAGAAAATTTACATTTCTTCGCAACCTCACATTCTAGGTGACCAAATTCCCTGCTTGTAATTGACCATTTCCTTCAGAGCCAGGCCTCATTTCGCTCGGTCAATGAGTTTACTCTACTAAGTACTTTACTTCTGTCAATAGCTCCCAAGGACTGGATTACTATTTGCAGAGCATTAAACTTCTCGGGTGTCTTATTTTCATCTGATTCACATGACTGATCAGCGATGCTCCCTGAAGTAATTTTCTCAAGCTTCTCTGTTGCAGAGTTCATTACACTTGCTCGGCTATCAGCATCAGTGGAAACATTAGTGGGAGCTTCACTATATTCAACGAGACCAGATTCCTTGGCTGAAGTTGAAGAATCGAGACATACTTCTTTGGTGATGATATTCCCTGGAGTAGAGTTAGAGGAATTCGCTGAATCAGGATCTTCAGCAATGAAAATCTTCTCTCTCTCTTTATATTCCTCGGTAGCATCTTCCAGGCACAGCAGTAAAGGACCCTGATGCTCATTCTCGTCAGATGGGTCTAAAGGTTTATCCCAGGTTGGTCCTTTAACAGAGTCTTCTCTAGTTTGGAGTGTCTTCCCAATGAGGGCCTTAAGGAAGTTCATAACTCGTACAGCATACATTAATGCAGTCAACGGATCTGCCATCTTCAAGCAGAAACAGAAAAATTGAAGGGTGTTTAAAGGTGTCCATAAAAATTTAGCTGTGCTGAAACAGGCTTTATAGATAAAATTTTGTACGAGCTAAGGATGACATATGTAATATTACATGTGTCTCCTTTTTCTACCAAGTGTTCTCTACTAGCCAAAGTTATAATTAAACAAGACTTCCTAGACGTGCCTCACTTAACCTCAATAATAATACTAACGTTCTGTTTGGTTGAGATGAATTGAATTGGAAGGAAATGCAAATGAAATTTGTGCTATTCTGGGAATCAGCGTTTAATTACATTCTTTCCTCCATTCCATTCCTAAAAATCTATATTAGAGCTCCCCAATTTGAGAGAGAATGCTTTATTCTCCATCCACTCATTTTCTTCACAAATCTCTAATGGCAAATTTGCACGCATTCATTCTTTTTATACTTCCCTCCTACCTTCATTATCTATCCTTCAATCTTGTTGACAATTTTCTTCATTCCAATTTCCCCCGACCAAATAGAGCATGAGTGTTAAATATTGTAATCATTAGAACATCAATGAAAACGGACTTACGCTGGCTGTATATAATATCAAAATCAAAAAAAGAATGCTATAGAATAGACCATCACTGCACACTCTCAAATAAATTAAGAAATCGAAATTCATTTATTCTACATATATTTGTTCATTTCTATGTAAAAACTACAACATGCTCCAATTTTCATGAATACTGTAGAAGGGATATTAACATAATCATCTACTCCTTAAGAATGTGCACTCTGTTATATACTCCTATCTTCTACTCTTTATTCCTACAGAAGACACAAATGACTATATCCTGCTTCTATTGAAAAAAGTGGCAATTAAGTTGGTAAAACTATAGACAAGTGGTTCATTATATACTGTGGCAAGTTCAGTGCTTCGGCATTATTAAGTATATTTCTCTCATGAAACTGATTTTTGTGAAGTTTGCAACACAAGTGTTTGTATATAATGTAATAACAAACTTCCTTGAGTCATGAAATAAAGATACCGGTCATTATGCATTGTATCTTATGTTTGAAACCGGAAAATGTATGACTAAACATTCACGCATAGAACAATTTAAACTTACCTGAGTCATGTTTGGCGCAAAAACCATCGCAATGTTGTGGGCATTCATTTTGTTAAAGTGCTCCTGCTGTACAACATCTGCCATCAAGTTAATAGCCCAATCTAGTAGAGCACCTTCCGTTGTTGGTAGCAGCCTAACAAGTGCAGAGCAGTCTTCTTCTGACTGGCACTGCATTACCTGTTCTGGATTAAGGGTATCCAGTATACCTTCTGGTAGTTCTCTAAACCATGCCTAAAGTCATATACAGCAAGTTAAATTAGCATGTCCAACATTAGAAAGCTGGTTCAATCAATCTAATAATCCTTGCACACGATGCACACTTAAATTTATGCATCAATCTCATGTATGCACTTCGCTAAAAGTAACTTTCCCAATTATATGCAACAGCCTAACAATATTAATTCAGAAGAGTAAACTTTTTAAGAAATATTTTGTGCAAATCTAGGTTTTAGCAGATCACCCAGGTTGGCTATTATTCAACCAACTTTATATGCTAACTACCATATTCCAAAGAAAAGTTTGATAGCGAAGTAACAAAGAATTGGGAAAAGGTGCCTCTGACAAATTGAATCAGCTATGGTTGCGATTTTCAATACTAGCATATACCTTAATGAGACCTGCTAAGCAGTGCAAGTCGATGCCCGCTGGAACGACTCCTGCATTTAACTGATTCCTCACAAACTCCTCCTGGCTGTTTTCTGCATTAATTCTGAAAATTCCTTCTGCCTGCAAATGCATCCAGACAGACATGTAGAGATGATAGCTCTTGAAATTTAGTGATATTTCATATATACATTACATCATTAATGGAATAAAATTATTAACAAATAGAAAGAGCGTGGGGAGAAACAATGGATCACCTGTAATCCTCCTTGAGCATACAGACGTTGTTGCATCAGTAGCAGAATTGTTGGGACACTGTTTCCTCTATGGTCATATGATAACTGCATAGAGTCTGTTGATACACCAAAAACAGTGGTGCTGCAGATGAAAAGAAGAACAGACAAAGGTATAAATTAGAAAGAGAAAAATAACCCAAATGTTACCCCCAAGATCCTTATTACTGCAGTCAATCTGATGGTTAAAAGTTAAAGATATCTAGTCTAGAGCATAAAGTTAAACACATGCGTGCTGTATAAAAAAAGTAAATTTGCAGCTTATAGTTAAGCGTCAAAAACAACATAGATAAGAGCTGATCATCTGCTAATTAAAATGCGATACTGGTATATTAATGATTAACAAACCAAAGAAATAGTCTCAGTGAGATTGTTGATGTGCATACAAGTTTAATCCCTCTTCTTAACCCTAATGCAAGCACTTCCTCCATTTAACTATAACGCTTCGTTACCATTTAACACAGCTTAATTCAACATCCAAAATGATAACACATAATACAAAAAATAGCAGTGACGCATTAATGGGTCAGCTTCTACTTAACATAAGTTGGTTATGAACAATGAGCATATTTGCAAACTAATGCTTATTTCTAAGCAAACAGTAATAAAGCATACAATATTTAGTCCTTAAAGATGTCTTTAATATCTCAGTTCTATGCCCTATTGGATGCAATTTTTAAATTCACATACTAATAACTACGAACAAGTATAGTTACCCTGAATCTCACTAAACCTAAAAGGTTCGATCAATTAAACACAAAAAGTTAGGTACTTCCAAATATATAAACTCCTGTAGCACAGAGAAACTACCCTTTTCCAAGTAGTTACAAACATCAAAATCACTCATTTTCTATATACCTTTTAATAAATACCACCACTCCCCATCAATAATACATGTTCACATTATCAAGAATTAACCACTCCAAATCATTTAAGAATCACAACTAACAACAAAATTATTGCAAGTACATATTAAAAAACAAAATTAAATTCAAGAACCACCTAAATGCATCACAATACATGTTCTTCGAATTTCTAACAGTTAAGCACATTAATCATTAGCACTACCACAATCAATAACCCAACTCATAAAAAGTAATCCCGAAAATCGAATACTCGAAATCTTGAATACACAAATATACATACATTATATATATATGATCAAAAGGGCGAATTTATACCTTGCACTAGGAGCTCTCAAGGGCACTTCAAGTTCAAATTCAACAGGCAAGCCCAAGAAGCCATTAAACCTATCAAAAGTAACATGAGCCACATGTTGAACATTAGTGGGCCACCCAATATCCATACCATTACTACTAGCACCACTTGAATCATTCCTACGAGAAACCCAAAAAGATGATTTTCTAATCAGAGTAACCAAAAGGGCTAAAAGAGACAATTGGTCATCATCTTTTTCTCTCTTTCTAATCTCTTCAATCAATGCATTTGAAACCCTTTCTTCTTCTTGTTCTTCTTCATCAATGGCTTCTTGAAAACTGTGCAGAGAGGAAGATGAAGATGATGAAGAAGAAGGGGATTGTAGCACCTCTGTCATGGTGATTTGGTGACCCTTTTGAATCTTTAGAAGTGGGGTGGGCTTGGTTTTGCAACTTTTAGTTGAGAAATTTTTGATGAAAAAAGTGAACAAGAATGTTCAAGAACATAGAATGTGTGTATATTTGTATGTATAGGTTGAATGCAGTGGGTGGTGGTCGTGGATCTTTGTAATTGGAGAATGGATATGAGGAAAGAGGGGTTTTAATTTGGAAGTGCTAATTATTAGTTAATTAATTACTAATTGACTGATTACTTATCTAGTTTCAATTATTTAATAGACTTGGGTTGTATGCTCTGTCTTTTTAATTTGTGTATTACGGACCGGATAAAGGACACAGTCACACAGCTATTTTTTTTGGTGCCAAGTCACACAGCTAATATGCCCACACGGCCACCACCACACTTACGGATACATTTCGATAGAATTAAGATTGAGGTAAATACTCTATCCATATTAAATTTTGAATTACTTATGAATAATTTAATAATCGCAACGTGTCGAGAGAATAAAAGGTTGACGAGATAATTATATTTTAATATATTTCAATATATTTATATATTATAAATTGCTGGATAACTCTTTTCTAAGGCTTGGTATCCATATTTTGGTTCGGATATGATTTTTAACTTTAATTTTACCCATTAGACTATCCATTTTTAGGTTTGGTATCCATATTAGGTTTATAAAAAATCCATGTACTTATTATGACCCATTTTAATTATTATGACCCATTTTAATTATAGAAACTTTATAATTTATATATTATAAATTGCTGGATAACCATTTCCTAAGGTTTGGTATTCATATTTTGGTTCGGATATGATTTTTAACTTTAATTTGACCCAGTGGACTATTCATTTTTAGGTTTGGTATTCATATTAGGTTTATAAAAAATCCATGTACTTATTATGAACCATTTTAATTATGGAAACTTTTCAATACAATTTTAAATATGAATTGTGTTACTTATGGTAAGTTTTTAATACAAATTTGAAGTAAAGTTTAAATTTTAACAGATCTATTTATAGAAATAATCTCATAAAATATATAACATAAAAATAACATATGTAACGAAAGTAATTTTAAAATAAATGTATCATCATATGTGGATGCAATACACTTATTATATAGATAATTTAATCTTTCATAATCATATTATTCAATTTGAATTATAAATTTATTCATTTATTTTATTAAATAATTTTTGAGATCCCCGTGTGCAAAGCACGGGTAGTATAATTTTAAATATGAATTGTGTTATTTATGGTAAGTTTTTTTTTTTGAAAACCACTTATGGTAAGTTTTTAATACAAATTTGAAATAAAGTTTAAATTTTAACAGATCTATTTATAGAAATAGTATCATAAAATATATAACATAAAAATAACATATGTGATGAAAGTAGTTCTTAAATAAATTTATCATAATATGTAGATGTAATACACTTATTATATAGATAATTTAATCTTTCATAATCATAGTATTCAATTTAAATTATAAATTTATTTATTTATTTATTTTATTAAATAATTTTTGAAATCCCCGTGTGCAAAGCACGGGTTATAAACTAATCTTATTTCAATAACTGAAGGTCTTGACAATTATATCCTATATATAATTAGTGTAAGGGAGAAAAAATGGTACGGTTAGATGGTTTGGTGGTGAGGGTTAATAGATAAAAGAGTTAATTGCATTTTTCAACCCCTACTTTCATTGAATATCAAAATTATATACTTACTTTCAAAATTACAGTTTGCAACTCCTAGACATCAAATACAATATGCATCCATTTAAACATTTTGTTAAAAATATTTATATTGTGGATGGTAAAATTGAAATTCAGCAAAATATTTAAATAATAATTTTAATTTTTTTAAATTAAACTAAAATTTAGAATTTCAAATTATAAAAACAATATTAATGTCAATTATTTTATTACTCAGTATAATTTTTAAAATTTTAAAATATAGATATATTTAGAAACTTTATGATTATATATATAAACATATATTTTTCTTAATAAATATATTTTAAGTATTTAGTATTATGATTAATTTAGAGTATTACTAATAGAAAATAACTATAATTTTTTTCATGTCAAAAATGTATTAAAATAAATATTTTTAATTAATTTGAAATTTTAATTATTAATATTAACATCTCAATTTTAATTTTATAACCACAAGGAATATGTTGTAGTTGATATTGAAAGTTAAGGGTTGCAAACTGTATTTTGCAAAGTAGGTATACTGTTTTGATGTTAAATGAAAGGTGGGGTTGCAAAGTGCAATTAACTCCAGATAAAAATATTACATGAATATCAAGAAGTTATAGAACCAAATGAACAAATAAAAAACAAATACATAAAAAGAAAAACCTAAAAAAATATCTAAATAAATTACATTAATTTTTTAATGCATCAAATACTAACATCAAATAAACATTCAATTAAAAATTTAAAAAACAAAAAACAAATTTAAAAAATCATAATAGGTGTCAAATCACTATAACAATGTTCTATATTATTTACATACATACGCGATATTTCAAACAAAAACACAATAGTTATTTCATCTATTATATTATTCTACTATAATATCTAATAATTTATAACAAACATAATAGTTAATTAATTAAGAAATTAAACTATAATTATATATATTCTTAAATGATATAAAATAATATTAAAAGTATTATATTCCTAATAAAATAAATATAAGTAACAATTATCAAATCATTTATTATTGGATTAAAATAGTATCATTTTTTTAAAAAAAATATTGAAATGGATACGTTTGATTTAAAATATTTTAAATAGATAATTTTATATTTTTTTTATCGTAGGGCCCGCAGCCGTTATCATATTAAATAAGGAAAATATTTAGATTATATTTAGGTATAAATATATAATTTTTTTGTTTTGTTTTGTAAAAAGGGAAATTACAAATTTTCTTTTAAAAAAATTAGAGTACATGAATCTTATAAAACATAAAAACGAGGAATAAATAATAATAAAAAATCTATTAAAATTCAAAATTGAAATACAAATCTAATAAAATATATTATTGATTATATTTATTTTAATTTTCTTAAAAAAATGGATTTTGTAGGTTTGATTCTAAATATTTTTGAATAGATAATTTAAAATTTTATATTATAAATTGAGGAACACATTTAGATTGTATTTAAGTATAAATATTAAATATATTTTGTTTAAATTTTGTAAATAACAAAATTACGTACTGTCTTTCAAAAAATTGGAGTACAAGAATTTTATAAAATATACAAATTAGGAAGAAATATAATAATAATAATAATACAAAACTATTACAATTCAAAATTGAAATATAAATCAAATAAAATATATTTAAATGTACTATGAAAATTAAATGTAAAGTATTTTTTCCAAAATCATTACTAAAATAAAAAAATTATAAAATATTGTTATAAACAAGCAAGATGCTAATCCCAAACAAATTTTCAATTTTTGATCAAACTCCAGAAAAAATTTATATATAAATTAAAAAAAAACTAATTACCTAAAGATATTATGTGGCATGATTAAAGTATTCTCTTTAAAAATTTATAATGTAAAAATAAAATAAACAAGAAAAAAAGAAATAAATTATAACACATATGCTATATTTAGGTTATCAAAGTCAAATATAAAAATACAATAATAACTAAATATAAAAGTGCAGAAAGTACATATTTTGAAAAATATATTATTTATGAAAGACATAAAATTTATTTAGGGAATGAATTATTATATAAAATTTTATTAAATAAAAAATATTCAAAAAATATGTAAAAAATGATAATCATCCCATGCATGGCACCCGTCCAAAGTATAACAAAGATAACTAATTAAAAAATGAACTATAAATATATATTTTAAAATGGTATAAAATAAAAATGAAAATATTATATTATATATATACGTGAATAATACAAGAAACAATAATCTTAATAAAAATAAATATAAGTAACAATTAAGAAATCATTTCTTAATCGGGTTAATGTAGTTCATTTTTTAACAAATAAAATGAAATGTGTAAGTTTGATCTTAAACATTTTTAAATAGATAATATTATTTTTATCTTATAAAAAAAGAAAGACATTTAGATTATATTCACGTATAAATATTACATGTGTTTTGGTTCTTTTAAAAAATTTAGAGTACATCAATATTGTGAAACATAAAAATGAGGAAGAAATATAATAATAATATTTATAATAATAATAATAATAATAATAATTATTATTGTTATTATTATTAGAGTACATTAATTCTATGAAACATAAAAATGTGGAAGAAATATAATAATAATAATAATAATAATTTTTCTTATTATTATTATATAAATAATAACAATAATAATAATGAAACTATTACAATTTCAAAATGAATGCAAATCTAATAAAATACACTCTATACTATATTTATTTTATTTATTCTAATATTACATTATAATACTTAATAATATGTATAACAAACAAAGTAGGTAACTAATTAATAAATTAAACAATGATTACACATTCTTAAATGATATAAAATAATATTAAAATAATTATATATATATATAATACAAGTAACAATTATCTTAATAAAAAAATATCTAAGTAAAAATTAAAAAAATTATTTGTTAATTGGGTTAATTTTTAAAAAGATAATTTTAATTTTTATCATATAAAATAAGAAATACATTTAGATCATACTATGTATAAATATTACTGCGTCTTGTTGTATTTTGTAAAAGAAAAAAAATTACGAATTGCCTTTTAAACATTTTAGAGTACATGAATTTTATAAATTTAAAAAAATAGGTAGAAATACATCAATAATCATAAATTATTACTCCCTCTGTTTTTTTCATTTCTTTACACTTTCTTTTTTTGGATGTCACGTCCATTTCTTTACATTTCAAAATTTACCAAAAATAGTCTATGGGTCCCTCTATTTCCCCACTTTTCCTTCCTTTTCACACTATTTTTACCCCACTATCTCCCTTTTATACATTAAAAATCAATGGGTCACACCACTTCATCCACTTTTTTTTTAATCTTTTTCACTACTTTATACATATTTCTTAATCTCCGTGTTCAATCCTTTTGATAACAAATCAAAAGGATGGAGGGAGTATAATTTAAAATTAAAAAGCAAACTAACAAATTAAATTTAAAAGTATTATCACAAAAAATGTAAAGAAATTTTCTTCAAAATCATTACTAGAACCGAAAAATTATGAAATATTGTCACAAACACAACAAGATGCAAATTCCGACGGATTGTATTTTAAAAAATTAGAGTACACGATTCCTGTCAAATATAAAACGAGTAAGAAATATAATAATGATAATAGCAGTAATAATAATAATAATAATAATAATAATAATAATAATAATAATAATAATAATAATAATAATAATAATAATAATATCATTACAATTTTAAATTGAAATACAAATCTAATTAAATATATATTATATACTATATTTATTTCAATTAATAATCTGTATAACAAATACAATAGGTAATTAATAAAAAAATTAAACTATAATTACACATTTTTAATTGATATAAAATTATATTAAAAATATTTATATATATTATAAGTAAAATAATGTTTATAAAAATAAATCTACCCGTGCATCGCATGGGTACAAAGCTAGTTCTTACTAAGAAAGTTATCTAAATCTTCTTTATAAGTATCGTAGTTGTTCACTAGTAAGGGTCTGTTTAACAAATCTTTTAAGTCAACTTAATAACTTATAAGCTCGTAACAGTTTATTAACGACTGTTTGTCGACCCAACTTATAAGTAGAATTTATAACTTATAAACTGATAAGTTGAATGTTAGTAACGATGTGTTTTTTCTCAACTTATCTTGATTTTTCGCTTTTTTATTAATTTAATTTTAAAATATATATTTTTTAATGTTAATCTAACTTAAAATATAAATATTAAGATAATTTTATTTAAAAATTATTTATTTTAGTTCATTTATGAAAAAAAATCTGACTTATGAGTAAAATTATCCAAACACTTAATAACTTATAAGTATTTATATGTTTATCACTTTTAAGTCACTTATTCATTTTAATTCATAAGTTACTTATTTTAAGATTCCCAAATGGGCACTAAGTTTCGTAAGTCTTCTTTAATAAGTTTTACAATTCATCTTTATTAAGTTTCTTCTCTAAGAAGTTGTGCAAGTCTTGCTCGATAAGTTTTGAGAGACTTACTCGATAAGCTTTATGAGTCTTCTTGATTAAAATTTGACAATCATTATTATATTATAACACTCCCCCTTGATTGTCAAATTCGAGTTTACAACAGAGATTAACTGCCTCGTTAAAACCTTGCAAGGAAAAACCCAGTGGGATAAAAACTTTGACGAAGGAAAAAGAGTACAGTCTCCCCCTAAATTTAACATCTCACACTTTGACATCTTTTTTTAGCAAGTTTCTCAATCTCCGCATGCCGATATTATTCCGTAGCTTTTCAAATGTTGATGTGGGTAGTGACTTTGTAAGTAAATCAGCAAGATTATCACATGAGCGCACTTGTGGTACATCAATATCACCATTTTCCTGTAGTTCATGCGTATAGAAGAATTTTGGTAAGATATGTTTGGTTCGATCCACTTTGATATATCCTTCCTTTAATTGTCTAATACAAGTTATATTATCTTCGAACAAAATTGTAGGATTGTATGAAATACTTGAAAATCCACACGATTCTCGAATATATTGAATCACAGACCTTAGCCAAATGCATTCCCTACTTGCTTCATGAATTGCAAGTAACTCTGCTTGATTCGATGAAGTTGTTGCTATAGTCTGTTTTGTAGACTTCCAAGAGATAGCAGTGCCACAATATGTGAATAGATAACTTGTTTGTGATCGTCCAAAATGAGGATCTGACATGTACCCAGCATCTGCATATCCAGTCAGTTGTGACTTTGAACTATGTGGAAAGAATAACCCGAGATCAATTGTCCCACGAAGATATGTGAATATGTGTTTGATCCCATCCCAATACCTTTTAGTTGGATTAGAACTGAATCTTGCCAACAGGTTCACAGGAAAAACATTATCGGGTCTTGTGTCATTTGCAAGATACATAAGAGCTCCAATAGCACTAAGATATAGAACTTCAGGCCCAAGTGCATCTTCATCTTCTTTTCTGGGTCGGAATGGATCATTTTCAACTTCGAGTGACCGAACAACCATTGGTGTCGTTAATGGATGAGTTTTGTGCATGTAGAATCGATCAAGAATCTTTTCTATATAAGTGGACTGGTGAACAAGATACCCGAAGGTAAGTATTCCACCTGTATGCCTAAACAAAATCTTGTCTTTCCAAGATCTTTCATTTCAAACTCAGTTTTCAAATAAGCAGCAGCTTTAGTAATATCTTCGAAAGTACCTACAATATTCAAATCATCCACATACACAACAACAATAATAAAACCAATTGATGACCTTTTGATAATCACACATGGAACAATTGATTATTAACATACCTATCATTTAATAAATATTCACCAAGCCTATTTTACCACATACGATCAGACTGTTTTAAGACATATAATGATCGTTGTAATTAACTGAGTATAAATATTGAGGCTTATTTTCATCTATCTTTAATCCTTCAGGGATTTTCATATAAATATCACTATCAAGTGATCCATAAAGGTAGGCCGTAACAACGTCCATGAGACGTGTTTCCAATCTTTCCATACAATCCATACCTATCAGAAAACGAAAAGTGACTCCATCCATCACAGGAGAGTAAGTTTCCTACTAATCAAATCCAGGCCTTTGAGAGAATCCCTGGGCTACCAGCCGGGCCTTATATCTCACAATTTAATTTCTCTCATTTCGTTTTCGTACAAACACCCATCTATTCCTGATGGGGATCACACTAGCTGGGGTTTGGACTGCTAGTCCAAACACATTTCTCTTGTGCAAGGATTGCAATTCTTCCTATATTGCAATTTTTTATTTTGTCCAATCATCTCTTTGTCGATATTCTTCCACACTTTGTGGTTCAGGATCGGAGTTCATAATAATATCACATGCCACGGAAAAATCATATACATCATCAACCTCAATACTCCCACGACCCAATAATTTTCCGTTATGTACATAACTCAGTGAGATTTCATAATTTTCAGGTACATTTGCTTCTATTGAAGCATGTGCCACTTTTGGGGCAATATCCTCTTCTGGAGGTAATACCACTTTTGGGGGTTTTGTCACAGCCACTTCAAGGGTTTTAACCTCTTCAGGAGGTGATACCCCTTCTGGGGTATTTAATATAGCCAATTCAGGGGCTCGAACCTCTTCAGTAGGTAATACCACTTCTGGGATATTTTCTGGAACACTTGCCACTTCAGGGGCATATCCAATCAATTTCCGTTTTCATGGTACAATATCTTTTGCACTAACAGGTCTATAACGCTTCTGGCGTGGTTTTGAATTAGCAATCAATTCTTCGGGAATTACTTTATGAATAGGGATTTCAACCCTTTCCGGTGTATTTACAACATGTATATGTGATTTTAAGACATGTCTAGAATCATTAAAAGCATCTGGCATTTGATTAGCAATATTTTGCATATGAATGATTCTTATAACCTCATATTCACAATGTTTAGTACGTGGATCCATAAAACTTAATCCTGATGCATTCCATGATAGTTCAGAATTTAACTTATGCAAAATATTATCTCCCCCTAATGGAGGAAATACAGACTCATCAAAATGACAATCAGCATATCGAGCAGTAAAGACATCACCACTTTATGGTTCAAGATATCTTATAATAGATGGTGAATCAAAACCAACATATATATCTACTCTTCTTTGCGGTCCCATTTTAGATCTTTGTGGAGGTACAATTGGAACATATACGGAACTACCAAAGATCTTAAAATGTGAAATATTAGGGGTTTGACTAAGAACTAATTCATGAGAAGATTATTTGTGGTAATCAGATGATCTTATCTTAATTATATTTGCGGCATGAAGTATTGCGTGACCCCAATTAGAAGTGGGTAATTTAGATCTTAGAAGTAATGGTCGTGCAATAGGCTGAAGTCTTTTAATTAACGATTCCGCTAAACCATTTTGTGTATGAATGCGAGCTACGGGTGTTCGACAAAGATTCCTACTGGCATACAATAATCATTGAAAATAGCAAATGTAAATTCAGCGGCATTATCAAGTCGAATTAATTTGATAGGATTATCAGAAAATTGGGCTCGTAATTTAAATATTTGAGCAAGAAGCTTGGAAAAAGGCTGTGTTTTCTGGTCAAGAGTAGACAAACATGAGGCCATCTAGTTGAAGCATCGATTAGGACCATGAAATATCTAAATGGTCCAGATGATGGATGAACAGGATCACATATATCTCCTTGAATTCTTTCTAAGAAATCTGGAGACTCGTTTTGAAGTTTAACTGGCGATGGTCGAACAATTAGTTTTCCCAAAGAACATGCTAAACAAGGAAGTTTATCACGTGCCATGACCTTTTGATTCTTAAGGGCATGTCCCATAGAATTTTCTATAATTCGACGCATCATGGATACTCCTGGATGACCAAGTCTTTCATGCCAAAGGGTGAGTGATTTTGGATCTATATTTTGGGAGTAGTGATATTGTGAGACTCGATTACTCAAATTTCGGTAGCATATAATCCAGGTGAGATTAATTGCAATTTTTCTAAGATCTTCTTATGTTCTAAGGTGATTGAGGTGATAAGTAGATATTCTTTTTTATTTTCTCTAGTGGTTTCTACATGAAACCATTAAGACGATTATCTTTAAAACTCAGAAGTATGTTATTTGCACTTGTTCGCTAAATTTAGGTACACATTTTGCTATATATGAACTTAGGAGTACATAAATTGCACAAATGGGTATCTATAGATACACATTTTGTATTTAAATTTAATATTATAAAATAAATATATCTCGATAAATTATCTGACTATACTTATAAAATAAAAAAAATAGCAAATCAAACCAAACCAAACCAAATATACCAATTATATCATGCTTAATGCATAGTCTGGGGAGGGTAAGATGTACGCAACCATCCCCTCATTCCGAAGAATGAAGAAGTTGTTTCCCGAAAGACCCCCGGCTAGTGTGTGCGTGTCAAAAATACGTAAAAAGTGAAAATAACAATTTAACATATACGCAAGAATCAATACCAACTTCAAACAGATAAAAATGATCACTTAAATTCAAAAAAGTTGAAACGAACCTTAGCCCATGGTATTATTCACATGGAATTTACCTAATTATTTGTTACTTGTTACTTTGTCGCCCGTAAGTTGCAGATTTAGGATTTCAATATCGGAAATTGAAATTCAACCAATCGGATAAAATATGCGTATGGAATATGGATAAGTGAAAGCCGATATAAGTGACCATAAAAACCATAACTGATCTTGAAATTCGGAGCACCATTCTTTGTCACATATGAACTCACTTGCACTGGTAATTTTGACTATAACTATGCATATCAGTAGAACTCCATGTTCTTCCCCGGAGGCCCATGACCAATAACTTTATAATCTGGAACTCAAACAAAACGATTTTCACAATATGGACTAGTCCAACCAACAAGGCCATACTAACTGGACTCCTGGACTCCTTATCGGAAGTAGTGGGCTGTGTTTGTTTTAGGCCTTAAGTTCTTGGTGGAGATTTTGTGTTGCTTTTTTCGAAAACAAATACTTGATGGAATTATTTCACCATAATTAATGGATTGTTGTATTAATTATTTTCGAATAGTCTCGTAAAATAATTTTAGTGATATTTAATATATTAGAAATAATTCTATGTCATTTTTTCGTTAATCTTTATTTTACGTATGTCGTTCAACTAAAATAGGTTGTAAATTGGTAAATTTCAAGAACAAACCTGCAAGTTGAGCGAATGTGAGGCTGAAACCAACAAGTTCCCTCAACCGACCTTTATTTTTCTGACCGAAATGCAACTGGCTAAAAGCCTTTGACCAAATATTGCATGCCTTAATTTTGGGTTTCTTCTATTATAGATTTGACACATATAAAGTTTTTGATCACGAGTCACTAGAGTCTAATTCGCTCAGAGGTTGAACTCGTTTATCCGGTTTGACTAGTCTGTCTTGGCTCGAAAATCGTATATAAAACAATTTTCAGTTTGAATTTGTTTGGGGTTAAACATGGAAGAGATCATTTAAGTGAAAATCAAATATAAAAAACTATTCAGCAATCTAACAGCGTCTCTCTCTCAAAATGAGAGTTTTGAGAGTCGACTTTTAAATCTAGTATTCATTTCCGTCACTTCTCCATTTTTCGGTCCTTCCTCCCTTTCCCTCTTCATTCTTTCACGCCATTGTTTTATCAGTTTTTTCAATAAAGCTAAGATTTAATTCTTTTTAATGAAATCTTGTTAAGTACCTTATTATCAAGGTTGTTATGTGTCCATTTTTGGGATGATAATATTCTATTTTGATATTTCTGGGTGTTCTATTACGGGTTCGGTATTTTTTCTGAGAAGAATTTCTATGATATTTTGGGAAATCTGTAAAACTCGCATCCAATCTGGGACGGTGGTAATTACTGCAAGAGCTTACCTTTCACAACAAAAAATTGTTCATAATTCTGAACATTGGGCTACAGATGATGCTTATGTGAAGGTCAATTGTAATGTTACTAGTTTCACAACTGGTGTAAGTTGTATTGCTCGAGATGCTATTATAATATTTTTTAGATCGAAGAATTTGCAAATTCAAGATGTTAATTGATCAGAAAACAAAACAGCTATTTGTTTGGCTTGTTTCTGTTTCACAATCAGATTGCATTTGAAAGTTTGAAGGTTTGTACCAGCTGTATTTTAATAATTTAATGAAACTTTAGCTTGTTCGTCAAAAAAAGTGAAAATCAAATATCAGTTTAGTCACCAATTTGAACGGGGTATTATTTGAATCACTTTAAGTCATAATATATATCAAATAGATACTTCGAAATACGTGTTCGAAAAGTAAAAAATTCTACATATTTTTATTGAATGCTACATCAACCAAATAAAAAAATATGAATTTTACTATTTAAGATATATATCTAGATTTTACAATGTTTGTATATTGTATAAATAATTTTTAAAAAATAAAATATATTATCTAAAATACTAGAATTCATAATTTTTCATTTGGTTGCATTAACATTCAAGAAAAATGTATAGAATTCCATATAAATGATTTAACTATTGAGTAAATATTTAAAGGTATATGTTTGATATTTATTGTGACTTTAGTGATTCAAATGATACCCCGTTGAGATTGATGACTAATGTAACCTCCCGATGTTTTATAATTATTTTTAGTTGGATGATTTGATTTTATTATTTATTAATGTCAATGTGTTGTAATTAAATAGTTTGTGTAAGTTTATTTTTAGTCTTTTATTCTGAATATATTGTTTTAAGAGTTTTAGTTAAAAAAAATAGTAAGTCTTTTATAAAAAAAGAGTGAGGGTTTTAATTAAAAAAAGGAGAAAGAAGGAAGAGAAGAGTTATGGTTTGCTAAACAAAGGGTTTGCGTTACTTTGATCGGAGAAGAGAGGAGAGAGGGAGAGAGAAGAGAGAAAGAGAAAATAGATGGAGATAGAGATGAACATCAAGAACTTTTTGGAGGGTTAAGAATTTGGAGTTTGTGGAATTGGGGTTCTATGATTTGGAGTTTTTAATTCATTTATTGTCATACTCGGTCACTAAGATCTTGATCTACAGATATCTTTCTTGTACTCTTTATTTTCGTATTCGAATTTGTGCGTACGGATATTTTCGTTATACTATCATTCTTGTTGTACTTCATCGGATTCGTGTGCCTCGTTTCTAGTAATCTGAATTCTAGTGAAATTTGAATTTAATTCTTTGTTTATTGGATTGTTGTAATTCTATACTCGTTTGAAAGCTAATTTGATTATCTTCGTTTTTCGTTCTTTGCATATTGTGAAATTATGCTTGTAATTATGTCAAAATCTGTTATTTGTGTAATCCTATGTTACCCGAACTCGGGTATGGGTGTCGGACACGGGTTCGTATCCAAGTGTCGGACTCGACAATATTCTGAAAAATTTACATGTTTTTTTGCCTAAAATAAGTGTCTAAGTGTCTATACCCATGTCCGAGTATCGAGTGTTCGACACGGGTAATCGAAGCAAAATGAAGAGTCCGGGTAACTAAGGTGTAATCTATTGCTGAAATTTCTATTTGTGCGGCCTAACTTCGTAAATTCATTATAAATTGAATATTTGTTCAAATATTATGAACAATACCATTCTGGAAATCTCTTTTCGATATCTATAATTTACGTTTACATTCGGATGCTAAACTCTGTGATTTTGATATTTTAAATATCAAAATACTATTGTAATCAGGAGCTGATTCTGTTCTGCAGTCCGCATTTATTTATTTTCTGAATTCGTTACTTGTTCGTTTTTGACGAGCCTTACCATTCTGGAAAGGTCTCGGAATTTCCTATGACTTTCGTGTTTCGTACTTTTTCAGTTGACTTCATCTTTATGCAGTAATTTGACATTTTTTAAAACTGATCAGATTTGAGCTTATCAATAATTAGTGGTTTGTTATGTTTTGTTTCGTGATGTTGGGTTATAATATTTTGAGGTTATTCTGATAAATCTATTATCTATCTATTATTATATATATAATAGCCCAACATAAGACATTGGTGAGACATTTTATTCAATTTAAATGGTGAGACATTTTATTTAGCTTGAAATGTCTAAATTGCCCTTATAGTTACCATTTATAAAAAAATGCTTTTGATGGGAATTAAACCCTGATCTTGCAAATACTATATACAAGAGCATACCACTAAGGTACTAAATCATATGAGTTGTCAATCATATACATATTAGATATGCTTGTGTGTTTTGAAGAAATAAATATTTAGTATTATATCTACTGTGATTAATGAATAATTTTTAATTATCTATCTTTTTTTACATTTGCTATGCTTAGCCCAACATAGGGCATTGTTGAGACATTTTATTCAATTTAAATGGTGAGTCATTTTATTTAACTTAAAAAGTCTAAATTGCCCTTATAGTTACCATTTATAAAAAAATGCTTTTGGTGGGAATCGAACCCTGGTCTTACAAATACTCTATACAACAGCATACCACCAAGGTACTAAATCATATGAGTTGTTAATCATATAGATATTAGATATGCTTGTGTATCTTGAAGAAGTTAATATTTAGTATTATATTTACTGTGACTAACGAATAATTTTTAATTATCTGTCTTTTTTTACATTTGCCATGCTTTTAGTGGGAATCGAACCCGGTCTTAAAAATACTCTACACAACATAATACCACTAAGTCACACAACTATATATATTGTTAATCATACACATATTAGATATGATTGTGTGTCTCGAAGAAGTTAATATTTGGAATTATATATATTGTGACTAATGAATATTTTCAGGGCTTAATGCTCCTAAATGCATGGGTATTTTTATGATTACAGAATTTGATTAAAAAATTAGACTATTAAAAATACACTACATGCTCATATAACTCTTTTAAGTACGTACTTTGGGATATTTTTCTCCAAATTTTAATCATCTATTTCTTTTTATATTTTCTACTTTAGTCATTTAATCAAATTGACTGTAAAGTTATAAAAGTCAACAATAATAAGATAAACCGAGTACTATTATGTGTACTTATGGGTAAAACTTTTTCCAATTTTTATTTGGACTAATATATTTGAGCTTATTCTGAACTCAACATCAGAATGTCACTTAATTTCTAAAAAATACTCAAAATACCGTTTTTCACAAATGATGTCAGAGATTTATCAAGCTAAAATATTTTTTTTTACGATCGAATTTAGTCAACGGGCTAGAAAATGATTGAGAATAAGCTGTCTTCACTGATATTTTTTGTACACTTTATTTTAAATTATTAGGGGTTATATACTTTATTTCTTACAAAATCGGCACAAACTATTTTTTTTAAATTATACGCTATGTATTCTAAAACATTATTAGAAAATGACCCGTGATAGCCCAACATGGGGCTATTTGTTCAAGAGACATTTTATTCCATATAAATATTATGATAATTTATTCAGTTTAAAATGTCTAAATTTTCATTAGACTTACAATTTTTTTTAAAAAAATTATTTAAATGAATTTGAACTTGAATCTATATACTAGATTGCACATCTCCTACCACTAGACCAAACACTCACATGTGTTTTTAATCATGCAAATTATATGTGTGTATGAGTGTCGCATGAATTAAAATATAATGACAAACTTATCATTGTGCTTACTTTTAAAAATATAATTAATATTTAGGGCTTTCAAAATTGAGTATATACACTAATTTAGACATTTTCTTACCAATTGAAAATCACTCATTTGTGTTTTATATCACAAATTATAAGAGTGTGCATATCGCATGAATGAAGAAATTTTTGATAGTTTAATTATTGTGTTTCTATTAACATATTTTAATATTGATCAAATTTGTATACTTATTGATTTAGATTGTAATATATTATGTATCATATAAGGTCTCTTTATACATTTCTAAATTATTTAATTTAGTATAAAAATAAAATAATAATAAAAATTTACTATACATAAATAGTTGCACTGAAAATTACGTTACTTGTGTTTTCAATCATACACATGGTATCTATGTGTGTGTGCCGCGTGAATGAAATAATATTTGGTATTATTGTTATAATTTATTAATAATTTTTTATCATAATTTTAGTTTTACATATCTTAATTCGGATTATAATATATTATTTCACATTATAGTATGAATAAATTATATATAATATATAGATGGACTATATTTCAAAGTAGTGTTAAATAATAATAATAAACTACTACATATGAAAATCAGATCACGCGCCCACCTAATCTTATATTTCCACTCATACACGTGATACGTGTGTGTGCGTGTCGCGTATTATAGAAATATTTGGTATTTTAATTATTATAACTTATCAAAAATATTTAAGCACAGTATTTTTTTGTATTTATTTATTCAAATTATATTATATTACTTTATGATTTAAAATCAAACAAGCAAGTTAGATTAGAGTATAAAGTAGCGCATACCTTTAGTGAATTGCAAACAACATTCCCACATATGTTGAATCGATGAAGAATATCAGGGACACATCAACCCAATTATAGAGAAGGTAATTTGACAAATAGACCATCATGTACCAATATACATTTCAAACTAAAATCACATCATGTACCAATAAATATTTTACACAAGAACTGTTATGTATTGTTATGTATGGATGAATCTATGTAAGCTGGAAAAAAACTCTACTTTTATGAATTGGGTACATAAAGAAATTTTTTGTCCACAGTTTTGTTATCTATGTGACTCTTTGCAAACATGGACCAAAAACACAAGTAAGTCGATTTATAAACATTGTGCACAATCTTGTAAACTATTAAGTATCTACACTGCTCATTCGCAAAAAAAAATAATTCAATTATGGATAGTTTTCATCTATAACTAGGTAATTATATAGCTAAAGTACAACATATTCATCACCAAATAATGAATATCGCACACACCACAAAATCTCGAAAATTTAAAATTTATATTAGAACATGACCCGTGCCTCGCACGGGTTTTCATGCTAGTTTCTATATGATTTTGGAGATGTAAGATGTTTGAGTGTGTGATCTTTGAGTATTTATTTTGAGTTATTTATGTTATTTGTATGACTTGGGAGTTTGTAAGACATCCGTCGCGAGTGGATAATCTCGTTTTGACACCTTCTATGCGGTGTACTTAAATTGTATGGGCGTGTCGCCGAAGTTGTGGGACACGTATAACCATGGCTAGTATGTGTATGATTTGGCCTTTTGGGTTGCACGTGTTTATTGTCGTGCAAGCCCCTGTAAGATATTGGGTATCATTTGCTTTGTTTTGTGTAAGCCCCTGTAAGTTTTGATGACTACATATTTCTGGATAATCGAAAATGTAGGATATCCTGTAAGTGTAAGATTGTCTCTCATATCCGTATGTAAGCTATTTTGTGTATTATTTTGTATGTGTGAGAATATGTGTAAGAGTATGTGTACGAGTATGATTATAGTTTATTATTTGTGTTTTCGATTATATTACTTATGATCATTATTTGTAAGTGGTAAGAATATATATTTGGAAGAGTAAGTTATTTTGATTCGAATATATTTGTGTATTCATATTGTGAAGTTATGTATCATGGTATTTATCTCCCCTGACTTTTGGCATCACTCGTTGTTTCGTTATTCAGTTTATATTCATATTGACATCATGTCCGATCTTTATTCATCTTATACGTTATTTCATATCCGTATATGAGCCTTTAGCTCACTGCCGGTCCTTTTGTTTTCCTTTATTTTCCCCGACAGGTATGTTTTCTTAGGTGGGCTACTTATGGGAAGAGTGTGAAGTTCCTGAATTTGAGGAGTTTTGTATTTTCTTAGGTTTTTGTTATAATTTCTTTGCGTTGTTGGATAACTTAGTTTTATTTTATTTCAAAAATTGTAAGTTATCGGATTTTTTGAGAAGTTGTAGAGTTTTATCAGATTTTAAATTATGAAGTTTGGATTTTTATCTTTCTTTTCGAGGCACCTTAATTAGTTGGGTTGTTAAAACTAAAGTGATATATGGTGTTCATTTGAGTGACCACTTTGATATTTTACCCATTTGTTTAGGTAAAAGAGTCGATCCAAATATATGTCCAACTTGACCAACTTATGACGGGAAACTCGAAAAATTCAGTTTTACTTGAACTGAAACTCGAAATCATATACAATTACAATAAATTATTACTAAATGTTATATTTAATATTTATAAATTACAAATTAATTATGTTATTTTTATTAACTTCTAAATCGATGAACTTTGACTCATTAAAATTAAACGAGCAACTTGACTCTGTTAAAAATAAGGGAACTCAAAATTAAATCATTATCAATTTACCGGCTTGACTCGATACGAATCGCAGCTCTACATGTATCTTTAATATTTTTAATATTTGAAGATATCATCCCTTGGTTGGAAATAATGAAATGCAAAATTGTTAACAAAATATAATTATTTGAAGTAAATGATGCAAATGAGAAAAGTGTACAAAAGCAAATCGACTACAAACTTTATATAAATCTAGTAATATCATGTTAGATTTCATTTTAAATTTTGGATTTGATTAAATAACATGTTTTGAAATTTGGATTTGGATTTTATTTAAAATTCAAGAAATTTAAATATTAGTTTAAATATTAGAATTTGAAATGATAACTCAAATACTGTCATTTAAAAACAAACATTTAAAATAAAATACATATTTACATTCACCCGCTGAAAAAGTTTTAAGAATAATGGAGTATTTAAATTGTTGAATATAAATATACATATAATCAAAAATGTATTTCAATCTTTGTTATATATACAAGGACATGTGAAGCTTTGTAATTGACTTTACAACATTGACAGCAAAGTATAGAAGACATTTTCGAGAGGTGACTTGAGTTGAAGTTTTGATGAGGTTCGAGGTGAAATAAATACTCCCTTGTTTAATTTTTAATGGTCAAGACTGAACTTTGACTGGAAATAAAAACTCATTCTTTCATTATTTTGAAAAATTAAAATATAAGTATAAAAGTAGATTAAACATACTTTCTAATGATATAAATTTTATAAGTATTTTCAATTTTATATTATATGAAATTTTCGGTAAAAGTTAGGTAAAGACAGATAAATTGAGATAAATTGGGACAGAGAGAGTAATTGACATGACTTTCTTTGCACTTCCTTCAGATAACAGTGAAGAAACCGACAAAATGCAAATAAATTATTGTTAATAGCCACAAATTGCTGTATACGAAATGGTCAAATTTGATATCATACGGGGAAGATGAATGATACTAATACGTTCAAATTATACAAAGAAGGGAAGACAATTTGTTCAATTTCTTGTTAGAGACTTCTCATTCTTTCCCTATTCTTCGATCTGTTTGAGTTTCTTGAGTCAAAAGGTACTTAGACCACAAATTAACCAGCAACATAGTGCATATTCTTAGGTTACCCACATGCTAGTCTACATTTGTGTTCATATGTACAAATTCTCTTATAAATGGACCTTTTACATAAACCCTAAATCACCAATCTCTCTCTCTCTCTCTCTCTCTCTCTCTCTCTCTCTCTCTCATTATGAAGGCTCAAACAATTCTACGACTCTGCGTATGTGCCCTGCTCTTCTTCTCCGTGGTTGTTGCTGACGGTACTCCGAAGGCTAAGAAGGTGAGATGCAAAGACAAGAACTATCCTGATTGCTATAAAACACAGCTTCTTTGCCCCGATTCTTGCCTTCGAACTTGTGTACTCGATTGTGCTTCGTGCCAACCTGTCTGCAACGCTTCATTAGCACTTACACCTCCCCCACCTCCGCCACAAAAACCTTTGAAAGCTATGAAGGTGAGGTGCAAGGATAAAAAATTTCGACCTGGTTGTTTTAATCAGCAGTTCTTTTGCCCTAGCACTTGCCCTAGATCCTGCGAAGTTGATTGTGCTTCATGCCAGCCAGTTTGTAAGATAGCTCCACCAGTAGCAACACCTCCGCCACCACCGCCACAAACAGAAACTTCTCCTGCGAAGGCCTTTTGCAAAAACAAGCTCTACCCACAGTGCTATCGACAGGAGCAAAATTGCCCTAGTGCTTGTCCGAACCAATGTGAAGTTGATTGTGTCACATGCAGCCCTGTTTGCGGTAAGCTTCTATTGCAATTTGCATGCTCCAACACTTAGAAAGTATTAAGCAGCAAAATTTCATTCAAAAAAGTTAAGAAAAATAAATGGATATATTGACTAGATATGCGTAAGTGCAAAGAAACTATTCGGTTTCGGAGCCATCATATCCTTTAACTTAATTAAAACGATCATACGATTTATCTCAACAGATTGCAACAAGCCAGGTGCAGTATGCCAAGATCCGAGATTCGTTGGAGGAGATGGAATCACATTTTACTTCCATGGTAAGAAGGACCAAGAATTTTGCCTACTTTCAGATTCGAATCTACACATCAATGCTCACTTCATTGGAAAAAGAAACGAAAACATGCGAAGGGACTTCACATGGGTTCAATCCCTTGGAATCATCTTTGATAACCACCAACTCTACATCGGTGCTATGAAGACAGCAATTTGGGACAGTGCAGTTGATAGGGTGGAGCTAAGCTTTAATGGTGAACCAATTTTTGTACCAGAAACCGAAGGCGCAGAATGGAAGCCTAAAACCGCACCAGAAGTCTCTATCAGACGGTCTCGTGATACTAATGCTATAGTAATAGAAGTGGAAGGCAATTTCAAGATTAAAGCAAATGTAGTACCTATTACTAGCAGAGAATCTTTTGTGCATAATTACGCCATTACAAGTGACGATTGCTTTGCACATCTTGATATAGGATTTACGTTCTTCTCATTGAGCAACGATGTTAATGGCGTGTTAGGCCAAACTTATGCTGGAAATTATACTAGTAGAGTTAAGATGGGGGTGACCATGCCAGTTTTGGGTGGTGACAAAGACTTTGCATCTTCTAGTCTCTTTTCTACGGACTGTGCGGTTGCTAGATTCAATGGTCTTCCGGATTCTTCGATGAATATCGCAAGTGGGATCAACGGACGTGGTGTATTCTTCAAGAAATAAAACCTTTCCGCCAAGTATACTAACTGGTGAACTATCTAAAATTTATTATTTAATGTAAGAGATATACAATAAGCTTGTAAGGAACAAATAAACATTGTAACCACACAATTCATTCTAAAAAAGATCATGCAGATTATAATTATGTGGATTGAGATTTCTTACAAGTAAATTATAAGTTAAAAAATGTAAATGTTTCTTACTTTTAAGCCACTTATAAGTGGCAGCCAAACAAGTCCTATATTTTAATTATATATATCTTGCTTCTTAATGTGTCTTGTTGCATCATTATGAAAATTCTGACCAGTCTTGACCCTGCATAGTCATGAATATATGCGGTTTATTACATAGGGTAATCGTGCGTGCCGATTCTTCTTCGCATTTTTTGTTCGGGTAAAGATCATATGAATAGACTTTCTCAATACGAAGATAAAGAAGCTTCATGTATTATCTTCCTTTGGCGCTAAACCGGCCTTAATCTTCTGGACAGTAGCTATATCAGTCCTAAAACTTTTAGCTAAAATTTCATCGTCAATCCCGGTCTCAAACAACGCCACAGGAAGTGTTACTTTACCTCCATTTGCACTACCAAAGGCAGTCAAAGCCGTGGCATTTATATTAGCATTTGCATTGTACTGATAATGTAATAATCCCTTAGGAACTACAAAAATATCCCCGGGCTGAAGCAATTGTGTGTAAAGTTTATTACTTGTGTCAACAAAACCTGCCTCAATGTAACCCGATATGACCAGAAGTAGCTCCGACGATCGTGGGTGCAGATGTGGAGGATTTACAGCACCTACAGGAAGCTGAACAACCAAGTATGAGATACTTTGGCCGACGAGAGCCGGGAATTCTACCATATTTGCCTTTGTGGCCTTAAATTCTGTCGGAAACTCTGTTGTAAATGTTGTCCGCAAGCCTGTGTAGGTGAAGAAATTTTCGTCGATGGTGGTTGTGTTAGCAGGGATTACGAAGTCAGATATGATGTCCGGATCAGTGGATTGAGTCATGCAAATACAGGCACAAATCACACTAGTGTAAAGAAAAGCATGATTTGGTGATAATAAGGCCATAGTTAGTTTTCCAGATCTCAATATCGAATAATCGAAAACTTTGACAATCTTTTAATAGAAGATATCGGGTTGGTAGTCACGGCCTAGTTACCAACGATTCAAAAGCTTAGTTAAGAACGATTTAAAGATATCCCTGCATCTGCATTAATTCATCGTTTTTTCAGTAAGGTGAATTGAGGGGGACAAATATTTGGAGGCTGGGCCTTGACGTTCACTGTTCTTGTCACTTATCTGTTGTTTTATAGAGATTTAGTTTAAATTAAGTGCATCGATGGCAATTAGGTCATTTAAGGTACCCAGCTTAAAAAATATAAACACATAAGTACCCAAGTTCCCTCCCCTGGATTGTTGTTATATTTTCGGTGCTACCTAAAAGCTAACTTGTTAAAGTTGGAACATTTTGTCCATTATCGATAACATTTCTGTTAACATATATTATTCACGTTTACTTTGTGCGAAAAGTATAGACAGCGTAGTTTTATCTTTTCATACTCTCGTGCATTAGAAAATCGAATACTATTTCACCTCTAATAAGCACGGATAGTAGGTTATAAATGTGTACCTTGAATATTTTTACTTATAAGCACGGATGATTGTTGTGACTCAACTTAGACCCTTTTTGTGTCGTTTGTAATGTAGAGTAAATAAGGTATCGATTTACGCCGAGAATCAAGGGCTTACTTCTCTTCTATTTCGCTAATGGTATCAAGAATGAATTTGGTTTTGTCTTGTTTAACAACTAAATTAACTAGTAAGCAAGAAAAAGATTTGTTTGTAAACAATTAAAGAAACATGTTGGAAAGCATGTAGATCCACCCTAAACTCATGACACAATTCTGAAATTCGTCTGATATGTTCCGAAAGATACCTATAGAGAACCTGTCATGACCACATAGAAACAAGTTATGCTATCCGTATAACCCCATGACCACATTAAAAGGTTTAAACGAATTACACACTTATACAACTAATTCCATGACCACATAGAAAGATTAATTGACTTTACAGAGATAGCAATCACAAAACATAACTGGATGACCACATACCATAGTTAATTCATGCATCTCTATAAGCATTGACGTATATACCGGCACAATCAAGAACACATCTCAGAAAATCAAAACTGTATAATTGTCATAAAGTTTAGGGCTTCAAAACAGCCATCCAACAATAAAAATCTAGCCAACCATAATCATAGTAAAAGTGATAAGGTTCATGAGAAGATTAGATTACAGTACAAAGCGTAGGGAACCAAGAATTATCTCTATGTTGTTGATATCAAATCTCCAAGCATAAAGTCCTCCTCCTTCTCCCCTTAGCTTCTTCTCCTGGTGGCTATGGATAAGTATATTCAAATAATATAAACCTAATATATTAAGTATTTTTGTTATTTCTAGGAATAAAATAAAAGTTTTCCAAACCAAAAAGGATTCTACGGTCAAAATTCGTAGTTGACTTTTCTCTGCTTTTCTTGGGCTGATCCAAATAGATTCTGAAATCTGGACCATTCTCTAATTAAAGAGAATCTCGTTATCTTCGCGTGGGCTGTTGAATCGCCCAAATCCGATGTACGGAACTCAAGATACGGCCCAAATAATAAGTCTTGCGCAAACAGTCCAACAAATCCGAATTTTCTTCTAATTTAGCTCCAATCTTTTCCAATTTAGAATTTTTTGCTTCCTACAATAAAATATTATAAACTAATTAATAAAGGTCCAATTAAATGTAAAACATAATCAATATGGGAACAAATATCATCTAAAATATACACAAATATATATTTTATCAAATATCCCCATACTTAGCATTTTGCACGTCCTCGGGCAATTAAGAGAAATAAAATTATCGAACTAACTAACTCCACTTTCGTAGATGACACGATTGTATTGAGCATATGTAACAAGCCGATAAACCCCTAGGCAGCCCTAATAGGATGAGCTGTGTCTCGTGAGGGTTTATAGAAGATATACCCACAAAATCTACCCAGCCCATGCAATACAGTCATCCTCAGCAATGGAGGACTACAACTACCTACATGAATGCAACTGGATGATTACAAAGGATCTCAAACATAATAGTGTACGCCAAGTTAGCAATACTCTCAGGATATACAACAAGTTAAACGCATCAAGCTCGCACTAAAACATCACCACATAGTAAACACAAGTGCAGAGTGCGTGTGTGTGCTGAGATTAACAAAATGCTCTCTACTCAACGAAGAACAAAGGCATACAAGCTTCAACATGACAAGTCACGCGAGTTAACAGCTCCCAAGTTGATCACTAGAATAGATCTTAAACACTTCGTCACTAGAACCAACCATCATTCGAGTTTAGCAAGGAATTTATATGTCTTTATTTTATTGCTATACTACTAGTGTATATATACATATATAATTTTTTTTATATGCTCGGTCTAAGGTCAGGAAGCTCCTCAGGGTAAATGAGTTACGACCACCATAAGACTTCACAAGCTAGGTCCAAGGCCGGGTGGCTTCTCAGTGTGAGTGAGTTACGACCACTCTCAGACTTCGCCAATCATATTATACACACATCTGTATTAAGTGATTTTTTTAACCGTGTAATGGTCAAGATCCCTAAAGATTTATGCACTAATACTCATGTAGCGTGCGTTGGGTCAACAATCCCAAACCATAAAAGGCTTTAGGTTACTAGGCACAAAGTCCACTCAGACTTAAATACTCGAGTATTAATGAGCTCAACCTAGTCAATTATACCACCTTTTTGTGTACTTTATTGATACTCATTTTTTTCTTTTTTTTGAAGACACTTACATCCCACAACTTCTCTCAAACTTTAGCATTTACATACTAAGCTCAAAAATAAATAGTCAAAATTCTAATTATAAACAAGGAATTACCCCCTCAGGAAACAAGGATATCCGAGTCTCAATTCAAGAGCATCATAAAATTGTGTAGTGAAAATAAATTCTGCACTAGTGACACTACGCATTATAACATCAAGTGATCATAGCAAGATTTAGTTAAAAACAAGCTACACAGAATATCACATGGGTCACTGACCTGGACCACTACTAATTCGAGATCATGCAATAATATGCAACTAACATATAATACAACTATATGATTTAATGCAATTTATATAAATTAATTTATGAAATATGCAATTTTTTTTTGCTAACATGTCATGCGCTAACTATTTTACAAGGCATTTTTTATTTTTATTTTATTAATATGTAATAATATAATATAATATAATATAATATAATATAATATAATATAATATAATATAATATAATATAATATAATATATATAATATATATAATATATAATAATATAATAATATAATTATAATATTGAGAACACCTCCCCACATTTGAACGAGTCATTGTCCTCAATGATTTAGCACATATAATAAAATATATACATATATAAATAATAATAATTATTATTATTATTCTAAAAAAATACAAAAAGAAAAAAAAATAATTTACAAAGAAAGTTAGAAATACTCCCCTTGCATTGCATGATGTTCCTTCCAAAAATGAACAGTAAATGGTGTTTTTAGTTCATTGAATTTTAGGCAGAATTTCCAGGATATTAAAAATGAAGTCCAACATATAGTATTTGAGCTTGGCTAGCACAGTTGGTTGTGAGTGGTAAAAAGAAATTGGGAAATTTTCAATAATACCATCTTATAATTGGCTTTTCTCAATGGTACATAAAAAAGTTTCGACTTCTAGACGGTACCATCTTATTATTGACTGTTTCCGAGAAATACCATTTATGTCAACAAACGTTGGTCAAATGTTGGTCGAACGTTAAGTCATTAAGAAATGACCATAAAAATAATCAAAATTGAAAAATAATTACAACCACATGACATTAACAGCATTCTCTTACGGTTGTTAATGTTCAATTACTTATAATTACTTATCTCAGTTACATCAAATATAACATTTTTTTAACTTAACAAAAAAATGACTAAATTTTGCCCATATATATTTGTCCTTTTGAATCCTTTAAATGACATTTTTTTAAAACTAGAAAATACGAAAATGATAGGGGATGAAAATAGTTTTCTGAACAATCTAGAACTAATACATTATGATTTAAAATGAATTTGTTACGAATTTTACACTATTGCTTATTTGTGCATTCGGTAACTCTTACAAATTTTAATAATAAAGACGAAAAATAAGAATATCATATATACTATTATAAAATCCTAACTCTAAGCTCACTAGTATCCGTTTTTCAAAGCCGATCCAAATTCTAAGTTCATTATAATCTAATTTCAATTTCTTAATATTTTTCATTATAATCTAATATCAATATCTTAATATCTTGAACTGATTATTCTCATTATAATATTGCAATGGTGTTAATGTCATATGATTGTAATTATTTTTCAATTTCGATTATTTATATGGTCATTTCTTAATGACTTAACGTTTGACCAACGTTTGTTGACAGAAATGGTATTTCTCGGAAATAGTCAATAATATGATGGTACCGTCTGGAAGTCGAAATTTTTTTGTGTACCATCAAGAAAAGCCAATTATAAGATGGTACCATTAAGAATTTCCCAAAAAAATTTCAGGAGCAGCTCTAAGTCAAGGGTTCAAATCCAACCTCCAGCAAATTAGGTTTTTAAGGAAGAGCCCACAAGGCTTAACAGTGGGCCTGTTATTGGGCTTGTGAAGGACTGCAGTTGATTGACCTGAAGAAGAACCTCTCACAAACAGAGAGATTGGTTCCCGCAGGCAATAGTGGTGCACCTTTGTGTGCACAATTTTTTTTTCTTTTCGCTTAACAGAGATAATGCGCACCAGCAACACAATATCTGTACCCCAAACTCCAATTTCATGTTCCTTCCTTTTTTTTGGCGTTTTAATTTATTTAAATTTTTTTTTCCAAATTTCAAATTAAGAAATTTCAATAAATACCTGAAACACTTCACAAAAAATCATCAAGGCACCTTTTGGAGAGTAAAAAAATACAATATATATATATATATTTATTGATAATAATAATAATAATACAAAAACTTACAATAATATTGGGTTACCTCCCAAGAATTACTTTTCTTTATTGTCTTTGGCTAGACAATATACCTCTCAATTTCAAGGCGGGTACATCCATGATATATGCTCCAACTTTAGCATGTGAAAAGTGGCATAAATATTGCATAGCTTGAAAACCATCCACAAAATAACTGAAATAGTGTCGGCTAAGCTTGTATAACTTGATGAAAAATTACCAACCCGATCAGAAAATGGTATGTGATACTTCAAATGAATCGGTGAAGGTTTCCACCTCAATTTAGGTCCATCTCGCAAAAGGAAATGCGATGCTAAATCCTTCACAACTTTTTGTATCTCATCAAAAGCGAAATTCGCATCAAGTTCAAATTCGAGAATGAATGGAGAAGCCGGTTTCTCCACATAACTTGAAGGTGGCACAAAACTTTTATCAAAGCCAACAAATTTCACTCCTCGGAAACTCTTTTCATCTTCTTGAAAAATTACATCTTTCACATATTCTTTCACAATATTAAGATCTTCTTGCACAAACCTCTCTCTTGAATCTCTAGTGAACATATCTTCGCATCCATATGGTCTTTATCATTCACCTCGTCCACTTTGATTTGTACTAATCTAGATGAAAAAGGGACATAATCGAAAAGACTATCAATATCAAATGGATAAGAAAGAGTAAGAGACTTCTCTTTATTGTCATTATAGAAGCAATCAGATTCTTCTTTCGGCACATCAAGTATGTCATTAGCTTGTAAAGTTAGATAGTCTTTAACTATAGAGTTGTTGGTTGTAATGACATTCACGTACTCAACATTTTGCTGTGGTTCCGTAGTTGTAGGAGTTACAGAAAACTCACGCTTTTGATTCATCTTCATAACCACATCTCCAAGTTGCTTTTGTATTTCCTTGATGTCCTCAGAATCTTTAGTACACTGCTTTTGCATCTCCAACTGCCCTTCAACTAACCTTGCTAATAACTTCTCAATATTACTTTCTTTAGCTGACTCATGTGGAACCAGATCACTTGGTTGGAAACCAGAATATGAATATGTGTCGTGCTGCTGAAATCCATTTAGATTGTGATCACCATGTCTCAAGTTAGGATGACCTCCTCGCCTTGGACTGTAAGAATCTAAGAACGGATTTTCTCCTTGATACCGATACCCGATGGCATTGGCATGCTCATAACAAGGTGCAATCAAGTGTGGAAACGAATTATCAAAATGGCTAGGAGCTGCACAAACACCACATACTTGAGTTCATGGTGTTCTTTCACTTATGAATAATGCACTCATTCTTTTTAGATTTTGCTCAATTTTTGTCAACCTTTCGTCAGATTCAACCTACAGAATTGATTCTGAATGTGGATGAGTCCCATATTGTAGCTCGTTAGCAGCTATCTTAGCAATAACTGTTCGGCAGCATCATGTGTCAGATCTATAAAAGCACCTCTGGCAGCAGAATTAAGCAGTCTTTTCTCATCTTCAAGAAGACCTTGGTAGAAGAAGTGTAACAAACTCCCCTTGTTGAAACCATGTTGAGGGCACCTCTTTTGAAATTTCTGGTATCTAGCATAGTACTCAGCATACGTTTCAGTTGCATATTGTTGTAATTCAGCTATTTGACTTCTCATGCTCATCACTCTAGATGCTGGATAAAACTTCTGCAAAAATTCTTTGGCTAGCGTCTCCCAAGAAGTAATGAATCTCATAGGCAAATCTTCAAACCAGTCCAAAGTTGCTCCATCAAGAGAAAACGAAAAAGCCTTCATCTTCAAAATTTCAGGATCCGCCATATCTGATCTCAAACATTTAACAATAGTCACAAACCTAGAGAGATGTTGATTTGGCTCATCAGTTGGAAGATCACGAAATATTGGCAATTGCGTTAGAAGATTTTGCTTGAGCTCAAAAGTACTACATCTCCCTTCCGCTGGGCTAGGATAAACCATACAAGAATGCCCAAAGTTAGAAATTGACACACCAACATCATCACGAAGTATCTGTATTGATGTCATGTCAGTTAGTCAAATTCCACCTATACCTGAAACACAACAAGCAATAGGCGGAGAAAAGATGGAAAAGAAAAAGAAAAAAAATTGTACAAAAAAAACAAAACAAAAGAAAAGTAAATTTCAATCCCCGGCAGCGGCGCCAAAAATTGTTGTGACTCAACTTAGACCCTTTTTGTGTCGTTTGTAATGTAGAGTAAATAGGGTATCGATTTACGTCGAGGATTAAGGGCTTACTTCTCTTCTATTTCGCTAATGGTATCAAGAATGAATTTGGTTTTGTTTTGTCTAACAACTAAATTAACTAGTAAGTAAGAAGAAGATTTGTTTGTAAACAATTAAAGAAACATGTTGGAAAGCATGTAGATCCACCCTAAAGTCATGACACAATTCTGAAATTCGTCTGATATGTTCCGAAAGATACCTATAGAGAACTTGTCATGACCACATAGAAACAAGTTATGCTATCTGTATAACCCCATGACCACATTAAAAGGTTTAAACGAATTACACACTTATACAACTAATCCCATGACCGCATAGAAAGATTAATTGACTTTACAGAGATAGCAATCACAAAACATAACTGGATGACCACATACCATAGTTAATTCATGCATCTCTATAAGCATTGACGTATATACAGGCACAATCAAGAACACATCTCAGAAAATCAAAATTGTATAAGTGTCATAAAGTTTAGGGTTTCAAAACAGCCATCCAACGATAAAAATCTAGCCAACCATAATCATAGTAAAAGTGATAAGGTTCATGAGAAGATTAGAATACAGTACAAAGCGTAGAGAACCAAGAATTATCTCTATGTTGTTGATATCAAATCTCCAAGCATAAAGTCCTCTTCCTTCTCCCCTTAGCTTCTTCTCCTGGTGGCTATGGATACGTATATTCTAATAATATAAACCTAATATATCAAGTATTTTTGTTGTTTTTAGGCATAAAACAAAAGTTTCCCAAACCGAAAAGGATTCTATGGTAAAAATTCGTAGTTGACTTTTCTCTGCTTTTCCTGGGCTGATCCGAATAGATTTTGAAATCTGGACCATTCTCTAATTAAAGAGAATCTCGTTATCTTCACGTGGGTTGTTGAATCGCCCAAATCCGATGTACGGAACTCAAGATACAGCCTAAATAATAAGTATTGCGCAAATAGTCCAATAAATCCGAATTTTCTTCTAATTTAGCTCCAATCCTTTCCAATTTAGAATTCTTTGCTTTCTACAATAAAATATTACAAACTAATTAATAAAGGTCCAATTAAATGCAAAACATAATCAATATGAGAATAAATATCATCTAAAATATATACAAATATATATTTTATATATGGTACGTCACAAATATGTTAGACGTGGAGCTCAATTCATCATGTTAATAACTTTTATTAATAAGCGAAACCTCCTTGAAGTGGTACTTGATATCACTTATTTTTTTGTACCACTACCTTTTGGTTTCACTTTTTCATGATTCATGTTATAACTCTAACTCTAATTATATTATTATTATCCTTTTTGATTTTTATATGACTAATAATTATATATATATGTATATTATTTTTACCCGTTTTTCTTTATTAATAAATTTTTTAAGTGATACTTTGTTTTCACTTATTTTTTAGTTCTATCACCTTTTATTTTTTTTATTTTTATTAATATTTTTATCCTTTTTGATTCCTATATGACTTATAATTCTATATGTATTATTTTTACCCGTTTTTCTTTATTAATAAATGAAACATATTCACTTATTTTTTAGTTCCACATTTGGTTTCACCTTTTATAACTCCAAGTGTATTATTTTTATCCCTTTTTATTCCTATATGACTTATAATTGTATATGTATTATTTTTACTCATATCTAAATTTTTTATAAGCCATAATTTTTTATTATTTTTATAGGTTTGAATATTATTTTTCATTATATTTTAAAATAAATAAGTTCATAAATTGGCTCAACTAAATAGGTTCCGAGAAATATAAACCACGACCAAACAAATAGGCCATGTGTTTAAATTGATATTTTTTGATTTAGAATTTTTTAATTTGTTGGTAGAAATCCATTTTAATAAAATGGTATGAATATTATAAAAAATTGTATATTGGTTTCACCACTAGAAAATAATAAAATTGTTCAAACCGTAATATGATTACAATTCTATTTTAGTAGAACTCCAAGTTATTTCTTGATAGGGTACTTGGTTTCATCTTAGTACGGTTACGCCGTATTTTTGTTTCAACCCTATAGTTCTCTTTCATGTAGAGTTTTATGTTTTTTTTAACAAAATATAGATTGGAATCATATTATAATTATGATATTTCTATTTTTCGTAGAATTCTTTTTTATTTTTTATTAAAATCATAAAATTGAATCCTTTAAACAGTGTTATTATTAATTAATAAGGAAATCATCTTTTAAGGGATACTTTGGTTTCACCTCTTTGTTTTACGAACTTTTGGTTTCACCCTTTTTTAGATCTTACTATGGCTCTAAATATATCATTTTTATTCTTTTTTATTCATAAATGACTTATAATTATATATGTAATATTTTACCAATTTTTTGATTCTTATATACCACATATTTATATTATTTTTATATAAACAAAATCATATATACATTGTAATTTCTAGATTTATACCTACATAATGTTATTTTAGCACTAAATGCAAATTTATACATGCATAATGAATATTTTATTAGAAAAAATTATGCAATCACAAACTATATAAAAACACAAATTCAACTTACAATAACAAATTTAATATACAATTACTTAGTGCTGTTGATTAAATTTTTTGTTAAATTATCCATCAATCGTGTCGCGACTAAAATTTTGATGTAAAATATTATTTATGTCTTTTTGAACAATAGATACATAATAATGTTGAGTTTGTTGTTGTAATAAGATTTGAATTAATGAAAGTTACATATAATTTAAAAATGAAAATTGCAATAATCGTATAATTTTATTTATTATATATTTTAATAAAAAAATTAAAATAAATTTTTATAATCATTATATAATATTAATATTTTAATCTCGGCTCGTGCTTCGCACGAGTTATCTACGAGTATATATAAATAATATATGGGCACACATAGAACACGTGCATTATATATTTGGGACACCAGGTACGGTTCTATCAAGACTGATATTGTCATCACACTCTCAACGTATCCTTTTGGTAGATTGACTAGAAGTTTTTTGTATGTTGTTCATCGGAATTAGTATCTCTCTTGCATATATACTTTGCGGTGTCATTACTAACGAAATTCTGTTGTTTTATATGTTGATATATATGCTATTGGAACTAATGCACTAGGCGTTAATTAGTGATCATTTAAATTATTTAAACGACAATACGTGCTATGTATTTTGATTCTTTCAAGTAATCAAATTAATTCGAAACATCAAGGGAGATTTAAAAGTTATGTATTATATTATAAAAGATAGACAAGTACCACAACAAAAATACAGTTCCTAACATTATGAAATTAATAAATTATGAATTGTTTTTCAATAAACAAAAGATCGCTTATTATTTGTTTTTCTTCGCCTGATATATGTCACTTTGTTAAACCTTCAACCTTCATCTAGGCCATGGAAACAAGGCCTGCCTTGATCTTCTGTATAGTTGCTAAATCAGTGTTGAAAGACCTCGCAAGTATTAAATCATCTATTCCAGAAGTGAAAACTGTTGAAGGAACCGAAACGGACCCAGAACTTGCACTACCGAAAGCAGCTATAGCAATGGCTGGTTCAGTTGGACTGGCATTATATTGATAATGAACTAATGATTTGGGAAATATGAAAATATCTCCAGCTTGAAGTGTTTGAGTGTAAAGTTTGTTACTCGTATCAACGAAGCCAACCTTGAGGCTCCCCTCGACTAATAACAGTAGTCCTGTCGAATGTGGGCGTGTATGAGGTGGATTAATAGCACTTGGTGGAAAGTGCAGCACAGCCATTGAGACACTCTGGCCATTAAGTGCTGGAAACTCTTTTAGGCTAGCTTGAGTTCCCTTGTAGCTAGTAGGCATTTCGGCATCCAATATTCCTCGGAATCCGGTGAATGTGAAGAAATTTCCATCAATAACAGTCATGTTTTCAGGGGTTATGAAGTCTGAGAGAATATCAGGGTCACTAGCTTGTACCATCAACACATAAGCAAATGCAGCAAAAACAAAAAGTGTAACATCTTTTAGCAAGGTAGTTGCCATAATAAATTTTCGAGCCTTTCGGAAATGTATTTGGGAAATTTGACTTTTAATTAGATGAATGTTGTTGGTTAATTTGCAGATTTTATATAGTGGCTAAACTGCAACTTCATGGTATCAGAAATTTCACAACAGCCTTGTAATTAGTTCATGTCTTTTCTTGTATCATCTTGTAGCTCTCTTATGATTGGAGAGCCGTACAAAAACCTGCCAGTGCAATACTGATCACTTATATATTTGGCGTTTTCACCTAGGACAATAGATCAAAAGTTGGACCAACGCTGCTTAAATTTGTAGGTTATCTCAAGGGAATATTTTAGTAGATCCTTGGAATTATCGGTGCATTTTATGTTCAATTACAAATTAGATTTTTTAATATTTAGATATGTGTACTACAACAATGTGCTCCTTTGACTTGTATTTCTTGACAATAGAATATGGTATATTTACGATTCGTAGCATTGACAATTTGACATGGCCGTATAACAATGATTTGCACTTTACTTCGCAAAGCATGGCCACACAGCTATTTTCTTTTTAGCAATGATTCGAAACAGTTTACAGTTTACGCGAGCCTGACTAATTTTCGAACATGAATAATCTAGCATTTCAGTATCGTGAACATCCACTTAAATTCGTATTACTATTGTGAAGAGTGAAATTCAATATCGTGCATTTAAACCACACAATTTCACATTTGTTCTTCTCAATTGAGCTATCCGGAATTAGAAGCTGATGGTTAAAGACGTAGCTTTGATTCGGTGAAAATTAACAGTAAATTCTAAAATATATGCATTTATTCGGATGCCAAAAGTAGTTCCGTGTTAAAAAGTTAAAGTATCCACATTGTAGATAGATGTCACACTTGCCAGCGATGCTGTGGATATATAATATATTCATAATATAAGTCTGTATAACCTTTTTGCTGCCCGCCCAGATATGACACAGCTTGAACAAGGGAGACAATGCCTTTTTCTCAGGGCAACTATGGTCCATTTCGATCACGGTCCGCAACAATTGAGAAATTAAAATTTCAGATTTGGTGGGTGAAATTAAAATTTCAGATTTGGTGGGTAGTAGATGGGTGGATGATATTTACTTCAATTTTGACTATAGAAACTGTAAAGGGGCAATAATTCAGAACAAATGTATGTTATATTATAATTCTTAAATAACAGTTGTCGTGAGATAAATTATGTTGAGCTCTTATTTTAATATTTCAAAATCTTAGATATTTAATTCATTGTATGTATTAATATTGAAATTAGTACTAAGATGGATTGTAGCAATGAAAGAAAGTCTTTAAATTTTTAGATGAACTAGATAAACCCTAATTTTTTTTGTCAGTAAATAAACCCTAAATTTATACGTACTGTTACTGTTATATGAAATATTTGTCACATACCTGGTCCCTAATAAAACAGTGGCTACAAACTGCCCAAGACTTTACAATTACATGGTATAGATCTAGCTGCTCTTTCAACTTTGCTTTTGCTCCCTTCATGTTCATTAGCTAGCTGCGAGTCTGCAACCAACTTTGTATAATTGGTTGACAAAATCAAAGTAAACCCTAGATTTTAACTTCAATATTTTAAGCCTCTAGTGTGAAAATTTTAATTCGGTGAATATAAGCTTGAATTGGATAGGGCTCCATCTCTATCTTCTAATGCATGTCTTGAGTTTGATTAAACTTCACATCTACTTGAGAAAGCTCTTCATAAATGCTTTCATACCTTTTCGTATAAGTAATCATTGACACATCATAAACAGCTTATTTGACAGGCTACACCAAATACAAATACTTAAACAGTTGTATACCAGTATTTTACTAGCTATGGCAGCTTGATCTTAATTTCAGTCAGTTCTAAAAGATCTCGTGCAACCTAATTAGAAGAATGTAGATTCAACACTTTATTCTTTAAGATCAAGAAAGCGCAAGTAATAGCTAAATAAATCAAATATTTTTATGTTTATTTTATTTGTCGAACATCATAAGATCCTATTACACGAATTTGTTCGGACAGTTTAAAATTTTAGTGTGACTTATTTGTTAATCCTTCTTTAAATTTAAGATTTCAGAAACCGATTTTCTTAGACCCTATTAATATAGCAACCAAGTGTAATAACATTGATCAACAACCTTAATTTGTTTGAAACACTAACTAAATTGACATCCCCTCACTAAAAAGGCAAATTTCTTCCTGTGACAACTCCTTATAATTAAATTTCGAAAACACATTGATCGATTTGATGCTTGGACCATTTTTGATTCCATTAGTAGCAATAATGTTTCCTATATCTAATCCAAAACTTAATCCAAATTTATAATAAATGATCATATATAATTCGATTTGACACATCCAATTTGGCTATACATTAATTCCCCACCGGGAAAGTCGTCATTGCATTGTGGGGATGTTTGTCGTGGCGTTTTTGCTGCTTCTCACTGGTTTAAATTTGATTTGTCGTTAAACTGTCATTTCTTTTTAGAAAATTTGAGAGCTAAATTATATTTCAATAATTTTAGTACAGGTTGCGAGTACTTTTTCAATAATGAATAGATAATTATATGCTTATAAGTTAATAATAATTAATTAGACTATAAAAGTTTCGTCAACTTATTGAAGGAATATCTATTTATAACTTATAAACCGAAGCACATCGTCAGAATATATCTATTTCTCATTTGGCATGGGATGGGACCATGCATATTCTTTATGTAATCTAGCAACCGACCAATATGATCATAATTCAATGGCTTACATCCCTTATTCAATCCACAGTTGAAAAAATTGGTCTTATAGGTACAGTGAGCAACATGATAATGTTGAGCTCCATTGACATGACCAACGCACACACTATACAATTAACTGATTTGTGTGTGTATTGAAACTGAAAATGGATCTTAAATCTTTAAAATGTTATCAAGCTCATGAATATATTGATTCCTAATCCCGCAGGAGGTTATAAAATAGTTTGTAGTAAAACATGACTCTGATAACCTGCACAAGATGTTCTGGCAAAAACTATGGAACATCAGTAGTTCGATATGATGACTGGTTGAGACAGTTGGTGACCGAGTGCATTGAATTGAAAATGCAAATACTAGTAGTAAATATGAAGTGTGCAAAAGTTGTCATTGCATCTCAACTAAAAATGAAAGCACTTTATTTACTTCATTTACCCTGCATGCACGAACTATTTGCATAAAATCGAGTCACTGCACATAACTAATGAGTTTGCATAAATGAGTAAAAGAATCTATGAGTTCATTTGTACTTGAATAACCTGTATTAAAATGGTTTAGCACTTCACATGAACTTCAACTACCAACTCCAGCCTTGCGGTCCCTTCATTAACTATGATATGGCAATCGGCCTACTCCTTTCTCTATTTATAACCAGCATCACAAATTCATGTTGTACATATCCATAAGCAACTTCAAGTAATTTCTGCAATGGCTATTCATAAGATAATGGTTGCATTGCTTTTTGTTTTCACCCTCGCTAATGTTGGTGATTCGACAGGCCAGGTTCTCAAGGGCTCGGTGTCTTGCTTAGACTGCCACAAGGATTATGATTTCTCAGGTATACAATCGATCTCCTCTTCATGTTATTTGAAACGTAATATAAACGTGATTAGGACCAAGAAACCACACGTTTTGCACGAATAAATTTTAGCTTTTAAGTGAGAATTAGTTGGTTGGATGATGTTTGTGATTTTAATTCAATGTCTTAATGACCGCATGATCAGAGGAAGCTTAATTAATTAGATGTCGACGTCTTATCATGTATTATCATTTGTCTTCATAGAATAGAACATTGTTTAATTAAAATATGTCAGAATTGGATTGTGAATAAATGATCAGTTGTATTCGGGTATAATAAGAAGAACGGTCATTTTGACTAAAAAAATAGTTTAAAAAGCCTAATTAGGCCGAATAATGTCTGTGACAAATTATCCCGTCAAAAGTTAAAAAACTAATTATCACTAATTTACAATGGTCGATATTTATGTTCGGTTTCTGTAATTGCAGGCATAAAGGTTGCATTGAAGTGCAAAGAAGCAAAGAAGCTGACAGTAACAATCACAAACAAAGATGGATCTTTCAAAACAGGTGCACTTCCGACAGATATTTCAGCATCAACTGCTTCAAACTGCGTAGCTAGTGTCTTGGGTGGTCCAGAACAGCTCTATACTAAAACCAAAAATATGATAACCAACATTATCAAGGTTCATGAGTACTCTTACACCATCTCCAACCCGTTGAGCTTCTACAAGTCATGCCCTCTGTCACACGGAAAATGTGGTGCCACAGGCGGCATAGAAGCGTCCAAGACCTTTGATCTGCCTCCGCTAGGGGAATGGGGCTTTCCTCCGTCTTCCCCTTACATTCCTTTCTTTCCTATTATTGGCATACCATAACTATCGTGTACAATTACATACAATGCATATAAACAGGCTGTGTACCAAATTTGTCACTTCAGTACGTTCTATGTATCTTTTTTTCTTTCTATTTAAGATAAAATGTATTTGAAAGGGATAAATGATCATAAGCAGTGCTGCATCAAATAATTATGTACGTATGTATGTATGTGAGTTAGTGATTAAGTTTGTGTTAGCTTAATTAGGTGGTTTCCACTTAATACGTTTTATGGTAACCCGTTGTTATATGAAATCAATGTTCTTCATTAGTAGTATTGTAATTTGCTTTGCACCATTTCGGCATTTATGACGAGGATGCTAAACCAAATTTATGAATATTGTCAATTCATTAATAATACTAATATATAAAAACAAATATAAATATAAATAAATATATATATATATATATATAATATTATTCCCTTTGAGAGGGTGCAAAAAATGTTAAAAATTATTTATTTTGATTGGCATCCTAAATCTTCATTAAGTAGCCAACAAGAATATTGTGTCACATATTATTTTGTACTATTTTTAACATTGTCTTTTATTGTACTTCATCAAATCTACACAGTTTAAACATATCGATTGGATTTATCGGTCGAAATAATTCAATTGACGTAACTAAAATCAAACTTATTCATCCAAAAATGAGCTCAAAAGAAACATCGGTCAATTTTTTTAGTCCGTTTAATCATAAAACTATTATTGCACAGAACGGTCGGGTATATATATCTTTTGACCGGTGATTATTGATTACGTCTTGATAGATTTAAGTTTTCTTGTAATGTTTCGAATGTATCTGTAAGTATATGCCCATCTCCGAAAAAATAATGGGCTGATTCCGGACCTTTGACATGGTTTTATTTATTTGCTACATATAATGAACGTGGACCTAGCAAGCACCACCAGTCCACAATTACTTAAGTTCTGAACGATATACACCCCATTAACACTCGTCTGGGCAGCTCATTTGGTTGATTTCAGGATTTTAGGGGCCCATATTTCAGATTATTAGGATTTTAGGCTGAATTAAGATATATGCATAGGATTTAAATATACTAATTATAACTGTGGAATGTTGAGATTTAAATGTATGTCTAAATTCTATTACACTTAATAAGCGTCCATTCTATTACCTAAAATTTTGTATTAATACGCTTATGAAGTGTAATAGAATTTGAACTTAGTCTTATACTAAGATTAAAAATCGGAAAGTCTTCAAAGTAATATTCATTTTATAATATCAAAATGGTCCAACTTAAATCATTATTTATAAAAAGAAATAGCATAAAGATTACATAAACCTCATGTTAAATTTGGACATCAAAATGGTCCAATTATAGTTATGGGAGTATGTCATATTCTTTACCCCGTTCATTTGTTTTTATCGGAGTCTTTGAGAACTTGACTTGTGGTGCCCACTACTTCTCTAACTAGACTCCATATTTTCTCCCGTCTCTCTCAAACTTCTCCGCCCGTCACGCCATTTATCAAACTGCTGATCTTTTTTTTTATTATTATTTTTTTCTCTTTTTGAATATAATATATATCCTTTTACCAAATATATATTTAATTTCTCAATATATACGTCATGCATGTATATTTAATTGAACAAATACCTGTCAAAATAGATCAAATTGCAGGTGGATGATAAAATGTTGTCTAGGATAAGAAAAAAATGTATCAAATTACAGCTTAACGGTAAGTATATTTCTTTGACAAATATTTTGAATTAAATCATATTTATCATAATTTTGACCACTTCTCAGTAAATAAAAAGTCAAGCACGTCAACCATTAATATTATTACAGTCACCAGCTCATATCATAGAATATACTGTGCGACAATAGGCAATTAGTACCCCCCATTAGTCATAAAATCCACTTAAATATTATTGCTTTTCATAATTACCTTATTAAAAAGAGTTGTATCGCAAGTGATTACGCCAAGTAAAAGTAAGACTTCGTATTTGGTTAAAATATAGACTTTCTCAAGTCTCAACACTCGTGTGGTGTGTGTACGGCTGTCGTATATGCAAAATTTCCACACTGATTGATATATAGATATAACATATTAGCTTTACGTTTTATTCAATTAATAATTCAGTTTTGCGTAATTTTAATATATAATTATATATTATCAAATACATTCGGGTTATACTGGAATCGTGTTTGATTTGATTTGAGTATATCAATTTTGTTAATTAACAACGATCAAATCTATACGGAACTTCATTTTTTTTTAAATGTCTTTCAACCTATTATGCATTTTTTTATACCAAATTATCGAAAGTCTCATACTTAATTACTGCACGAGGCGGCTATTTGACATTTGATTTCATTAGAAAAAATAGGCAAGCATACACATGTGAACAGAAAGTTTGTAATTATCTGGTAATTACCTGAAAATGAAATTTTGTTTGCATGAATATTAGGGGTGAGCGCGGTGCAGGTGGTGCAGTTTTTTTCTCAAACCGCAAATCAAACCACACATGCGGTTTGATCAAATTTTCAAAACCCTCAAAAACCGCATAAACCACACCACAAAAATGCGGTGCGGTTTATACATTACAAGTTCGAAAATTTTAAATAAATACAAAACTTAAATTAATTAAATTTCTGAATAATATAACAAAGTCGTCAATATTCTTCAATAATACAAATTAGAAATTCCACACTGTAAAGTTTAATGTAGACGCTTGGCTCGGCAATTAAATGAGTTCACTATTAAATAGGTGGTTTTGTACCATGTGTCTGATTATTTTTTAAGAAACACAAATAGGATGATCAACATGCAACAATTGATCTTGTAGAAACAAGATGATCACTAAGTAAGCCCTCCTACTATGTTAAATGGAATCAAACTTAATAAATGAAATCATGAAATATAACTATTATATATATATATATATATTAAATATTGCGGTGCAGTGCGGTTTGAACCGCATTTCATAAATTTAAAACCATAACCCGCACCGCGTGATTTATTAAAAATTTAAACCGCAATCGTATCACGAAATTTAAAAATCACGTTTTACGGTGCAGATTGGTGCAGACGGTTTTTGCGATTTGTGCGATTTTCTCCTAATATCATTTAATAAATTTGAGACAATTAATTGGAGTACCATTTTCTGAGTTTACCTCTTCTTTTCCGCGTAAGCTTTGCTGTGCATGAATAATTAGGTTCGTCTCTTTATCATGACACGTCTATATAGATGAATAACTATATGGGGTCCGTTAATCCGTGTTTACATTAGTCATCATCGCCATGACTATTGACTTTCCTTGACCTAGTTTTCTCAAATCTCAATGGCCAAAGCAATAAAATATAAATCATTTTTATGAGAGTACAGTATTGATAAAATTTTAAGAGCAGGTGAATAAGTGATAAGTAAAATATAAATTCACAAATATGAAAAATTGTTGTAAACAAGTGAAATATAATATTTTTCTGCTTTATACATCATTTTATTTTAAAGGTGACATTTAACTTTTTTTTTCGGGCACATTTAACTATTTTGAAATAATAAAAAGTATGTGAGATTTTCCGTAACTACCATAAAACAAGAAATAACAATAATTTTATAAGCAACTATGAAAATCCGGGTCACGTTTAAATATTTTTCGAAAATCAAATCAATGGCCAATTTTGAAATAAATTTATCCAGATGTAAAAACTTTAAAAATTTGTCCGAAATAATTTATTTTTGGGATTCAAATTTTTTAAAATAGTCAAAAGTGCAGACAATACTCAAAATATATGTTGAATACGCATGTTAGACATACATATTTATTTTTTTTAAAAATAACAAAGGCTACACATCTACAAGGTGTTCAATCCAGCCATTTAATAATTTAAGGGTAAACACTGTTAGAAAATTAGGATTTTAGAGCTTAATTTAATTATGTTCTTGATGTTAATCCTAAAATCTAATGATTGAAAATTGTTCAATGATATTTGAACTTAAATTTTCATGTATGGTTTTAAGAATTTTCTTAATGAAATTCATATGAAATGAGAGTTGAAAGTAGCTTGGAAATGCTTGGAAAAATTTGAGAATGTTTGTCCCACATTGAAATAAATAAAGGAGGGTGTGTGCTTTATATAGTATTACCCACATGAGTAGTATACAACTACTAAGGTGTGTGATGGTCCATTGTGTTGTTGTGTGCTTCACGCGCGCGCGCCTCGCCCCGCACCGGACCGGACCGGACCGGGTCGGGTCGAAGGGCGATTTGGGCGAATGTCTCGGCGTCTCGCGTATGCGAGGCGACCTGGGCGAGAATTTTATTTATTTGAGAATTAATTTTAATTCGAATTTATTTATCAGTGATTTGATTATTATAAATTGTTGGGCTGGGTTTGATACTGAAAGTCACTTTGTTAGTGGGCTTAGTCTAAATACCTTGAACCAGGACTAATATAATCTGATCTGTAACTGATGAATAAAATCAGAACTTAAGTTCTGATATGATATCTCAGTTAAGTTCTGATATCAGATTAGAAATTAACTTAAGTTCTGATATCAGATCAGAAATTAACTTAAGTTCTGATAATAATGTGGGCTTTAATGGGTGTTAATGTGAAAAGCTGTTACAAGTAATTTAAATTCAAAATCTGATCAGTTTTGATTTTTTATTAATGAAGCAGTTTAATTCAGACATTAAGTGTGTGGACAGTTTCATTTTCTCCTCTCCTATAAATAGAGGTTAAAGTGAATGTATTATATAAACTACATTCTCTTCTCTTCTCTTCAACCTCTCTGCATTTCTCTCCCAAAAGTCCTGAAGTGCTGATATTTTCCGGCGACTGAGGTGCTGGTCGAAGTGGAGCTTTTGTTGCTGCTGTTAACATAAACTCCGAGCTGTTTTATCCTGGTGGAGATATTGTGCGCATCCCAAACGCAGCAGGTAGGGGCAATATTCTCTTCAAGAGCAGCCAGGACTTCGAGCAAGGCCTGGTGACTCAGCTGTGATCATTTTTCTTGGCATTTTGTATCTGTGAACCTTTATTTCAGTCACTGTTAAAAGCTATGGTTTCTGGTACATCTTTCTTTCTCTCTTCGTTATTTCAGTTACTGATTTTGTTTACCTGCATGTTTTGTTTTGTTAACTGTGGTCTTGGCCTAAACTTGCTAAATTCTTTATACACTTTCTTCTATGTTGCTATATTTGTTAGTGAGATTTACAATATTCTTGAAGAGAATATTAGTTATATAGAATTTAGTATAATGGTTAACGAAAGTGAGGTTATCGTTGGTGGTGGTAGCAGTTCAGGTGCAACTGCTGGGGCCATTGATTGGACCACCTATAGTTTCCCACAGGCTGTTGAACTAACCGGTTTACCGGAGAAATTCAACGGTGGCATTGGCTTTTCTCGCTGGCAGAAAAGGATGAAGTTGTGGCTGACTATAAAGGGTCTGTGGCCGGTTGTGGAATATGAGAAACCAGTAGTGGATCAAGATAAGGCTGACACAGTTAAGGCTTTTGCGAAGTGGGCTGAGAAGGATGGAGTGGCTAGGGCGGCCATTCTGGCGGCACTAACAAACACTTTGTTTGATGTCTATTCTTCTGATGCCTACTCTGCAAAACTCTTATGGGAGAAGCTGGACCAGACACATAATACTGACTCACAAGGTCTAGAAAAGTATTCTGTGGCAAGGTTCCTCGAGTTCAAGCTGGTGGACAATAAGTCCATGACTGAGCAGGTGCATGAGTTCGAGATGATAGTGCATGCTTTGAAGGAGTCTGGAATGAATCTCCCGGAGAAGTTCAAGGTGATGAGTGTGATTGAAAAGCTTCCGAAGTCTTGGGAAGAGTTCTCTCTCTCCCTGAAAAGACAGAAAGGAGAGATCACCTGGACCAACCTTATGCTGGACATCTCGGTGCAAGAACAATACAAGTCCAAACAGGGACATGTGATGCCAACTGAACACGGTACCTCGAAGGTAAACATAGCAACTGTAGGACAAAAGAGGAAGGCTTTTGCTAAGAAGGCTAATAGTAATAAACCTAAGAGTGACAAGGACAAGGCCAAGAAACCCAAGGCAAACAAACCATGCTGGTATTGTGGGCAGGTTGGGCACTGGAGTAAGGACTGCCCTACGAAGAAAGCGAAGAAAACCGAGGTAGCGCAAGCAAATGTTGTGCTTGGAACCGCAAGTGGGCCTGTAGTGAACATGGTTGTTGGTGAGGCTACGACTTCTGAAACCGACGTTGACCGGTATGTATCCTACAACCCTGTGATATTTTCTACCTATCTGTCAAATGAATGGTTGATAGATACTGGAGCTAATGTACATATTTGTGCTGATATTAGTTTATTTGTATCTTATCAACAGAGTCATAGCCTGACTGTGAAGATGGGGAATGCTAGTGTTGCTCAAGTACATGGAGTTGGAAACGTGGATCTGAAGTTCCCTTCAGGACGTATTCTATCTTTGACGAGAGTGCATCATGTTCCCAACATGCGTAGAAATATAATAAGTGGAAGCTGTTTAGTTTCTAGTGGTTTTGAAATTTCGTTCAAGTGTAATAAAGTAGTTCTTATTCACACTGGTACATTCTTTGGCAAGGGTTACTTGTCAAATGATTTATTTGTTATTAATGCGGATCCCGTTTTGGGAAATTTGAATAATAATGTTATTCCTACTGTTAACTGTATTTAATCCTCAAATATATGGCATACTAGACTAGGTCATTTAAACTTTGGTGCTCTTAAGAACATGATGAACTTAGAGTTGATTCCAAAATATACCATAGAAAAGAATTCTAAATGTCAAGTATGTGTGTCTGCTAAACAGATAAGGAAACCTTTTCATAACGTTGTTAGGGATTCAGACTTGTTAGATTTAGTACACACTGATATTTGTGAATTTGGTGGTGTGTTGACCAAGGACCAATTTAGATACTTCATTACTTTTATAGATGATAGTAGTAGATACTGTTATGTTTATTTACTTAGACATAAGGATGAAGCACTTAGTAAATTCATTATATATAAAACTGAAGTAGAAAAATAAACTAGTAAGTTACTTAAAAGGTTGAGATCTGATAGAGGTGGTGAGTATACGAGTAATGCTTTTAATGAATTTTGTGCAAACAATGGTATAGTTCATGAAGTTACTCCACCATACACACCAGAGTCTAATGGGGTTGCTGAGCGAAAGAACAGAACATTTAAAGATATGATTAATAGTATGCTTATTAACTCTGGGTTTCCTAAATACATGTGGGGAGAGGCTCTAAATACGGCTTGCCATATTTTGAATAGAGTCCCTCTGAAACACATGGATAAAACACCCTTGGAGTTATGGAAAGGCAGGATGACTAGTCTTAAGTATCTTCGTGTGTGGGGGTGCCTTGCTAAGGTGCTTGTTCCTGAACACAAGAGAAAGAAACTAGGTCCAAAGACTGTTGACTGTATCTTTCTGGGCTATCTTGAAACCACTACAGCTATGAGATTTTTAGTGTTAAAATCTGACATAGATGGTATAGTGGCAAACACGATAGTTGAATTTCGAGATGCGACATTCTTTGAGGATGTCTACCCTATGAAGACTGGAATACCTGAAACGACTTCTGAGGAAGATCCTACTCACACATCAAGTTCTATTCCTGATCATGTGGAAAAAATGACAAATGTGGGGGCGGAACCTAGTGGTAGCTCTAGTCCACAGGAACTAGAGGAACCAAGGAGAAGTAAGCGTGCAAAGGTAGTCAAGGATTTTGGAGGTGATTTCATCACTTACAATATCAAGGACGAACCTTTAACTTTCCGGCAAGCTATGGATTCTTCTGAGTCAAGGCACTGGAAGGGCGCTGTCAAGAGTGAAATTGACTCTATTATTTCTAATGGAACATGGAAGTTGGTTGATCTCCCTCCTGGGTGTTCTACTATTGGGTGCAAATGGGTCTTTAAAAGGAAGTTGAACCCTGACGGCTCAATAGATAAGTACAAAGCTAGACTGGTAGCTAAGGGTTTTAAGCAAAAGGAAGGAATTGATTATTTTGATACATACTCTCCGGTTGCAAGAATGGTAACAATCCGAATGCTTATAGCATTGGCTTCAGTCCATGGTCTTATCATCCATCAGATGGATGTAAAGACGGCTTTTCTTCATGGTGAACTTGAGGAAGAGATTTATATGGATCAGCCTGATGGATTTGTTGCATCAGGCAATGAAAGGAAAGTATGTAAGTTGATCAAGTCCATCTATGGCTTGAAACAAGCTCCCAGAGATTGGCATAAAAAGTTTGATGAAACTATATTGCCTTTCAGTTATAAGATTAATGAAAGTGATAAGTGTGTCTACACTAAAGTTAAAGGTAATGAGTGTGTAATTTTGTGCCTATATGTGGATGACATTTTACTGTTTGGAACCAATATTGAGATTATTAACGAGACTAAAGAATTCTTGAAAAGGCATTTTGAAATGAAGGATATGGGTGAGGCAAGTGTGATTCTTGGAATCAAACTGATTCGGTCCACTGAAGGAATAACCTTGACTCAATCTCATTATATAGAGAAATCTATACTTGAGAAATATGGTTATTCACAGTGTAGAATCGCTAGTACACCTTATGATTCGAAAGTTTCCCTTGTCAAGAATACTTCAGGAGTGCCTGCGTCTCAGTTAAGGTATTCTCAGATTATTGGGAGCTTGCAGTATCTTGCTAACTGCACTAGACCAGATATTTCATATTCTGTGTCTAAATTGGCTAGATATACAAGCTGTCCAAACAGAACTCATTGGGATGCTCTTGATAGAGTACTTAGATATCTAAAAGGCACAATGTACCTTAGTTTACACTACAGGAGATTTCCTGGTGTGCTTGAAGCGTACAGTGATGCAAGTTGGATAGCTAAGAAGTCTGGTTCCAATGGAGTGACTGGATACGTGTTCACCTTGGCTGGTGGAGCAATATCCTGGAAGTCTAACAAACAGACTATAGTTACTCGGTCTACTTTTGAGGCTGAGTTGTGTGCACTTGATGCCACAGGGACGGAGGCTGAATGGTTACACGAACTTATGTCTGCAATACCTGTAGTAAGCAGACCGCTTCCTGCTATTGCTATTCACTGTGATAGTCGAACAACTATCGACAAGATTAACAGTAAAAAGCATAATGCTAAAACTAAGAGACACATCCAAGTTAGACTCAAGTCTATAAGGGGTTTAGTGACTGATAGGATCATAGCTATAGAGTTCATAGGAACTCAGAATAATATAGCTGATCCTCTTACTATAGGACTGGAACCTGCAGTGGTCCTTAAGTCAAGGTTGGGGATGGGACTGTCAACCCATCATAATTCATCAACAGTGGGAACCCAATACACATGAGAGGAGATCCCTCGAAGTGTATTCAATGGGTAATAACAAGCTGTAAGGATGAGTTGGTAGTACCTTTCCTACATAGATGATACTATAGTATCTGAGTCTATCCCCTGTAAACCTAGAAGGTACGGACACTGCCAGAAAAGCAAGAGTGTTAAAACTCTGAATGGGATCAAGTCATTTGACGAGATAGAGGCAGTATATCTCTGGAGATGCCCAGCTAAGCGAATGTAATTGTGTGGTCGCAATTAGAGGATAGGGTTAATCCTTGAAGCATTCGACGAACAGGATCGAGACATGACCATTAATGTCTCAAAGCCGTAGATTGGCACCATAACCTTTGACTTGTCGTCGTCTATGGAATATGGTTATACTAAACGGATTAAGATTCAAGGTGAAACATTCCATCTGAGTCCGATAGCCATTGAAGTAGAGGAATTAGGAGGGTTCAAACCCGGAAGGGTACCGACTCTGAAAAAACAAGTCATGATGGGAAATTGATCACATTTCTGTATGGATTTGTGGAGGATTGTTAGAAAATTAGGATTTTAGAGCTTAATTTAATTATGTTCTTGATGTTAATCCTAAAATCTAATGATTGAAAATTGTTCAATGATATTTGAACTTAAATTTTCATGTATGGTTTTAAGAATTTTCTTAATGAAATCCATATGAAATGAGAGTTGAAAGTAGCTTGGAAAAATTTGAGAATGTTTGTCCCACGTTGAAATAAATAAAGGAGGGTGTGTGCTTTATATGGTATTACCCACATGAGTAGTATACAACTACTAAGGTGTGTGATGGTCCATTGTGTTGTTGTGTGCTTCACGCGCACACACACACGCGCGCCCCGCCCCGCACCGCACCGGACCGGACCGGACCGGACCGGGTCGGGTCGGGTCGAAGGGCGATTTGGGCGAATGTCTCGGCGTCTCGCGTACGCGAGGCGACCTGGGCGAGGATTTTATTTATTTGAGAATTAATTTTAATTCGAATTTATTTATCAGTGATTGGATTATTATAAATTGTTAGGCTGGGTTTGATACTGAAAGTCACTTTGTTAGTGGGCTTAGTCTAAATACCTTGAACCTGGACTAATATAATCTGATCTGTAACTGATGAATAAAATCAGAACTTAAGTTCTGATATCAGATTAGAAATTAACTTAAGTTCTGATATCAGATCAGAAATTAACTTAAGTTCTGATAATAATGTGGGCTTTAATGGGTGTTAATGTGAAAAGCTGTTACAAGTAATTTAAATTTAAAATCTGATCAGTTTTGATTTTTTATTAATGAAGCAGTTTAATTCAGACATTAAGTGTGTGGACAGTTTCATTTTCTCCTCTCCTATAAATAGAGGTTAAAGTGAATGTATTATATACTCTACATTCTCTTCTCTTCTCTTCAACCTCTCTGCATTTCTCTCCCAAAAGTCCTGAAGTGCTGATATTTTTCGGCGACTGAGGTGCTGGTCGAAGTGGAGCTTTTGTTGCTGCTGTTAACATAAACTCCGAGCTGTTTTATCCTGGTGGAGATATTGTGCGCATCCCAAACGCAGCAGGTAGGGGTAATATTCTCTTCAAGAGCAGCCAGGACTTCGAGTAAGGCCTGGTGACTCAGCTGTGATCATTTTTCTTGACATTTTGTATCTGTGAACCTTTATTTCAGTCACTGTTAAAAGCTATGATTTCGGGTACATCTTTCTTTCTCTCTTCGTTATTTCAGTTACTGATTTTGTTTACCTGCATGTTTTGTTTTGTTAACTGTGGTCTTGGCCTAAACTTGCTAAATTCTTTATACACTTGCTTCTATGTTGCTATATTTGTTAGTGAGATTTACAACATACACGTTCAAAAAATACGTATTTACTAAATGACAAATATGAATATGCATTCTCTGAATTCGTGTTTTTTGTTATTTTTAATAAAAGTGAATCTACATCTACTAAATACGTGTTTTGTGGGTATTTTGTACGAAATATTGTGCCAATAGCTATTTTGGATAATGGAGCTTCAGAAGTGAATTTGATACAACACGCTAAAAACTTTGATTAATTCACAAATTCTTCTTTTGTAAAAATCAAATTAATTTTTAAGTTTCAAAATAAATTTTAATTGGATCAATTTTCGTGCGTTGTGCATTATCTATAGTACTTTTATAACTTATTAATTTAACTAATAACTTCGTATACATGGATGTAAGATCGGGGTTTTACGTGTACAAATTCTTATACTTAAATTCATTTCGTACCTATTTAGTCATTATGAGTAAATATTGGCTAGTTTCGTTCTCCTCACCTTCCGACATAGATCATTTTACCAATATTCGTTCTCACCCATATAACTTTAAAAATTAAAATTTTGAGGATTATTTGTGATATCATATATGACGATTTGAGCTACTCTAATCTCATTTTTTTTTAAAAAAAATCGAGTCAAATTCGATTATTTTTTAAAAATCAATTTAAGTCTTAGTTCCAAAATAACTCGGAGTTTATTATTAGCTCAAATACATAAAATTCGTACCTCACTAACATTTGTGAGATGATGTCCGTGACTCAGTATCTTTACCTTTGAAACTCAATTTATTTTGTACTAACAATACTTTTACCAGCATTTGTGTCATGTTACAGACCAGATCATGTTTCTCTAATTTTTGGGGAATAATATTAGACTTCGTATTCCCAATCCCGAAATTCTATTTATTATGAAAATAATTTTACCATCCCCTCCATGTTCTATATTTAACATCTTAACGAGTTAAGCATCCGAGAAAATATACCAAGGAGAATGTAATAATTTAGGTAATCTACGTGTACATCACAAACCCCACAAATATCATAAGGAAAATGATAGAAGTATAAAATGAATTAATAAAATAGTTATAAATGTCACATGTCATATGTTGGTTGACTAAAAATAAATGGACCCTCATGTATTTACATTAATAGGACCAATTAAATTTTTTCATTGTGTCACCTCACCCATGTCATGTCATTTTGTGACAATTTTTTGTAACTTTTTTTTTACCTCTAGCATTACGAGTGAAATTAAATTCTTCACATGTCTCGATGGGGGATCGAGATATTAGAGAATATTTAAATTTTTTTCATTAATTCTTCAGAGTCTTAGAGATTCATTTAAAAAATGAAAATGGTAATAATTAAAATTTTAAAAAAAACTTCACGATTTCTTAAACTTAATTATATAGGTTTTCTGGTTGAATTAAGCCGGACTTCCATCTGAAATGAACCCCACAGAATGAAACACAAGGATCGGTGCTACAAATTTATTATAGAGAAGCACAAAGGAAAATAAATTTGACTATTTCAAGATATGCATACATTCCATATACGTCATCAAAGCCCGCGTGTATGTGGAAAATTTTCACAACCTCTCGTATAATTTTTCTTCACTCGCTCGGTTGGTAACATCATTATCCTCTACATATATCTGTCTAGTTATATCAGTAATTCCTGTCTATATAAATAACAACAAAAATAGACAAACTAGTACCGTATTAACTTTACAGCTACACATTTGAATATTCTCAAAAGCTCCTAACAAAAGAAATTAGTGATGGAAACATATCCACCGGGCTTTCGCTTCTATCCCACGGAAGAAGAACTTGTTTCGTTCTATCTTAGCCACACCCTTCAAGGATACGCCCAAGCCGATCTTAATAGAGTCATCCCTGTCGTCGACATTTACGAGATCGAACCCTCGCAACTACCAAGTAAGGGTGTGTGTTTTATGTGTGCATGTTTGTGTTGTTTTTTGTTCATGTTATTGAAGTTATGTGAAATGGTTCAGATTATTCGGGAGAATTGTGCAAGGAGGACAAGGAACAATGGTTCTTTTTCGTACCAATGAACGAAAGAGAGGCGCGAGGAGGAAGGACTAATCGAACCACTGCTTCTGGATACTGGAAAGCTACTGGATCACCGAGTTATGTTTATTCTTCTACCAACAGAGTGATTGGAGTTAAGAAAACTATGGTTTATTACACAGGAAAAGCTCCGTTGGGCCTAAAAACCAGGTGGAAGATGAATGAATATAAAGCCATCGAAGAACAAATTATTACCGGTCCCTCTACTAGTGCTGCTCCGAGGGTAAAATTCTTTCACTTTCGTTATTTTTCTTCTAGTACTTTCCGAGTCTCCGAACAGAAATGAGTGCCAGCTAATTAGTTATGTTTTGTCTTCGTAAAAGTCCCTCGTCAATTTGTTTCAGAACTTGCAATCTTGTTCTTCGTAATTTTTACTCATCGCCATAAGGCTGCCTAATCACATGTAGCTAGCAGCTCCTATACGAAATATGTTTTGTTAATCAGATAATTATGAGCCAATTGGATGTAAAACCATCACTAAACACTTCATTAGCAACATGCATGATTCCTAACCTACGTTTGTGTTTGCGCAAGTTCTCCTTGTAGCTAGCTTAAATCACGTAATCAACAGTCCGTCGTCTTACATCTTGCTCATTTGAAATCCTAACTTGAATCAACTAATTACAAATACTCTTTAATTTGTTTGTATGCAGTTGAGACATGAGATGAGTGTATGTCGAGTATACGTGATATCCGGCACATTTCGAGCATTTGATCGACGACCACTGGGAACAGCAATAATCGAGGCAGTAGACGAACAGCAAGACGGTCAAGAAGATATAGTGACAAGAGCAAGCCCATCCGCTGAATACATGATCATGGAAAATGCAGGCTTTTCTAGCTCCGAGACCATGATGCATCATGCTGCACCTCTCTTCATAGAAAATGCAGGCGTTTCTAGTTCCGAGACCATGATGCATCATTCTGCACAATTTTTCGGGGATGAGTAACATATTCATCAGTAGAAAAGAGGTGAAGTTTGTTTCACTAACTAGTGACATTTTTTAGAGAAAATCGATTATATCCAATATATCTAGCTCTTACAATAAGAACAGATATCAGTGGACGCACTGTGGTTCATATTCAATTAATAGTGGGACTTTGTCTAACCCTGGCCTAATTAATAGACCCTCTCCAGAATATTTTTGTAAAAGTAAGGTTACTACATACTTTATTGTTAAGAATAACCGAAAGTTAGTGTTTTTTTCCAATATTGGAGTAAATTATAATATATTTATTTTCGTGGACTTCTGTAAGTACTATTTTGTAATTTTTGATATAAATAATCTTGTTACCGTCCGTAAGAAAGACCTGACGAAAGTTCTCATCCCTTTAATTATATTAATTGAATAAAATAACCCTAATATATTCGGTGTTTCGTAGCAATTAAATTAAGGTAGTTGAACACTTTGCAAAAGTGACATTACTTTTAAAATATTCCTCAAAAAGATAAGATTTTATTTTGACAAACAAAAAGACAAAGGCTTTGATACTAAAAATGTAATATCCCGTAATTTTTAGAATTAGATTAATAATATAATAACAGAATAAAAGGATTAAAATTAGATAAGGACTATGATTTAAAATTGGGTTAAACTATTGAGCCTAAAATTTGGATCAGATTCTAATATGGATAACTTGTAGGTTAAGATATAGGGTTTGGTATCGTTATAAATACACCATATTCGTCTTCCTCATTTTTAATATAAAAATTTGTAGGGTTCTTCTCAGCAAAAATAAGCAGTCTTTTAAAATTCGTAGAAAATTCATTGTAAGTCAGAATTCAGTAATTCTGGACTTTTCGGAGAGGTCTTTTCGTTATCTTCAACTTCCGTGTTTCATGTTTTTCAAGATAACGTCGTTTAGAGGGCCAAAAAGGCTAATTTCATATCTGGTCAGGTTTTGAGGTAAGTTTTCGATCGATATTACTAGTGTTTTTCAAAATTGTGTATTATGTGTGTATATTTGATTATCAAAATTTGATCTAAGTGATTATATATTTGAAAGTATGATGTGTTACAGTATATGTATTGTTGTGTATATGTGATGTCTAGACGATAATTTGAGATCTTTGATTTGTGCCATGGTTTGTGAAAATATCGAATAAGAACTTAGGACCGTAGTCACCGGATTGTAGGGACAGTTTTGTGAAAATTTAGGACCGTTATCACCTGGTTGTAGTGGTCGTGGCATGAATTATGGATTTTGAATTATTGTTGTTTATGTGTTATGTGTATCGAATAAGAATAAAAATGTGTATCGAAAGTGTTTGTTTCGTATATTGTACATCGTATTGTATAGATTATCGTATTTTGTTATATGTGTTCATGTTACTTGGCCTACTAGTTGAATCAATTGTTTTCTTGCTGGGTTTTGTAGCTCACCCCTTTCAATTTCAGGTTTCGTCTAAGATTTCGAGTTGGATAGCATTGGTGTTCGAGAACTTAGAATGGGAGTAGATTGACCTTTGGACTTCCGCTTTTAGCTGCGCTTTTGTAATCATAATCTTTGTAATAGACTTTTGGATTAAAGTGTATTTTATATTAGTTTCAATTTAAAATTAATAGTCCGGAAGTGCGGGCTGTTACAAAAAATAACAGCTTAAAACAAATACTTTTTGAATTTCTTCTTTTATTTTTTATTTAACAAAAACTGATATTATTATTTAAATTGATAACCATCAAATTTATTTTTTATTCTTAATTTTAATAACTCATTTGCCATCTACAATAAAAAATAGCCAAACAAATTTTTACTTAAAATATTTGCTTACTTATTCATTTAAGGGTGTGTTTGACATTGTTGTTGCAATTTTTCGCCTTAAAACAGCTAAAAAACTGTTTGATAAAATTAAAAATCCGTTTTTTGGAAAAGTGTTTTTTATGTAAAAGCTGTCGTAAGAAAAAGAAAGACCCCTCATTCTTTTCGAAAAAGCCATTTTTCAGTTTTTGTGGTAGGCAGATGCTGATTTTGGCATCGAACCTCGTCAAAATTATTATTATTTATAATTTTTTACATCAAAATATATACAAATTAAAAAAATATTACCAAACAGTGTCTGATTTTTTAACATTATTTTTTTCTCCAGTACTTTTTCTAACAGTATAATAATTTTTAACATAAATCTCAAACAGAGGTTAATTAACTTTAATTCGTCCTGACAAATAAAAAGAAAAAGGTAATTTTAATTCGTAAGTAACTAATTATTTTAAATTTTGCCAATTGCCAAATCCACGCGTTAATCTTGAATTTGAATATGCAAAAAATGTCCCGGGGCTCATTAGATTTGTGGACGAGGCATTAAAATGAAGAAAATTTGGTTTTGAAGCTCAAATGTATAATCCTTTGAGAATAAATCATGTTAATTTTAACTCAGTCCCTACGTGGCCCTAGCTAAATTCGAATCCTGGTGCGATTTTTGTTGTCGGAGTCTCGTCCTACACTGTCAAGATATTATAGTCACTTGCAACTTGAAAATCCCCCGTCTTAACGACGAAATTTAACTAATACTTCCGAAGTCACATCTGATATAAAAAAGGAAATGAGAAAGAATAATCCTACAATTCATTGAAGAACAGGTCATTTCAAGTCTCTGTTAATCGGTACTGTTTTAAGGGTACAAAATTCTTTGTTACTTCTTCAATATCCCCGTTTTGTCGGTGCTATAATTCTTTTTTTTAATATCTCAAAAATAAAAATATTATAATTTGTAACCACAAATTAATTCATTATTTCTTCCACTCGGGTGATTGTAATTGATATTAGTGTTTTCTTAGACAACAGCATAAAATATTGACTCTTTCGTACAAATTGATATAGATGGTGTGTTATTTTTAGGTGTTTTATGTTTTTCTATATAGAAATGGGTGTTAAATGAGGAATGAGAGTCAAATATGTTTTTATATATATTTTTTATAAATTTATATATATTTAAATTAGAGAGTATTAAAAAATTTTGTTTGTGCATTATATATGTGGAACCAGTAATTTATTAATTAATTATATTAATATATTTATAATAAATTCCAGTTGTTATTGGCCTTAATTAATTCATTTGGGTTCATGTTCTTGTATAAACGTTGTAATACAAACATTATTCAGAGCTCTAGTTATACATATTTTTTTAAAAAATAAATATGAATTTTATTTTTAAGAATCTATTAATCTTTTATTTTTATATTATAATTGTCTTTCTAAAATATTGTCCTCCATTAGTGTTTCATGCCAACTGATCCGGTTTTGGCTTTGTAAAAGTCCTCTTAGCTAAAAATTGGTCAATTTCTTTTCTATCACTAGCAACTTATTCCTCGTCAAATCTGCCCATCGCTGTAAGACTGCCTAATCGTAAGCAGCAGCTAGAGGGCTCATACACGAATTATGTTTTGTTTCATTTTTATGTACTACATACCATATAGTTGGGCTTAACTCTACATTTGTATGACACTGTCCATTTTGGTCCCAAAATAAGCGCAAATTTAATTTTGGGCACATTTCAAAAAATCTGTTATTAATTGGAGTTAACTGGTTTCTTATATAAGCATTCTGACCCCAACCACAAATATTGTGGGACAACTCCTAACAATCTCCCTTTCATACATCGGACTCGACACTTGTCGAATCTGCCTCCTTCAAGGTGATCAGACTCCCCCTTAACCCATACTGAAAGTCCATCTGCTATCTGCTTCCCTATGCCCATACTGGACGTCCTGTCTGCCTCCCCCTTAAGCCCATCCTGGGATAGCCCACATGCTTCTTAGGTCCATTCTAGAAGCCCGTATGAAATTGTCATGGACCATTACAACCTTAGCTCTGATACCAAATGAAATTTAAAGGCACAATCTAAATATTCGAAAATATGATGTAACAACGAATAAGACAATCTTTTTTGTAAATGGGACAGACCCTTTCATCAATGAGGCAGACTCGATCAATTGAACTATAAACTTCTGAAATGTAAAGCAGTAATAAACAGAAATAAAAGCAATGCAAAACACCAAGAATTTTCTTTTGGTTCGGCCCCTACTCCTAGTCCATGGCCTACATCCAAGTCATCATGCCAACCAACATAGAGAATGTATTTTATCAACTTCAATAAAAGAACTTACAATCTTTCTTGATTACAAATGGATAGCCACGAAAAAACCTTTTTCCTAGCACACTTGCTACCTAGCACTACTACTACCACCTAGCCCACTGGCTAACTTGGCTAATCCTTTGAAATCAAAACCTTACCACAACCCGACACAAGTTGATATAAATACACGATGTGAATAACAACGAAAGTTTACAACTCAAACTAGCTTCTTATTTGACTGGATATTAAAGAGATATATACAAGAAAGGTTTATAGAAAGTGTATGGATAGATCGTGAAAAACATTAGCCTCAAATCTGAAAACTGGAGTTGTATTTATAAGCACAAATCTAACAGATTAGTTTTTTCAAACAAGAGATAAGTTAATGTTTGTTGAACATATTGTTTGAAAAAATATTTGAATAATTCTTTGAGGATAAACCGTTAATTTGTTAAGATGATAAACCTAAATAAAGATAAGTGTTGAAAAGTTCAAAATAGGTTTATCCAGAAAGAATTTATTTTTGAATGAATGTTTATCCAGTCATTAGAAGTTACAACAAACTCTATCACCTACAAAGACTATGTCTTATAATCTGCAATCTCGACGACTTTGTTGCATTGTTCTCGGATGGTGTCCAGGAAGTTCTATCATCATAAACCTGTATGCCAACATTCTCCTCCTTTTATGATGATGACAAGAAGAACAATTGCTCCCCCTATAAAAAATACTTTAAGGCATGTTACAGAGATTAACAACAACATAGTATGCAGATTATAACTTTAATACAACAGATTTAGGAATGATACAAGTAGCATAAAGGAGACAGTATAATGAGATAATGGTATGATGATTTAAATAAGGCAAGATGTGACGCCCTTCAAATCCGGGATCTATATTTGGGAGTCACTAACTGATAGACAATATTATAATATGCATAACGGAATAAAAATAATAATAATATGACCTCTGCATGCAACTGGATCAAGCACAAGTTATAGTATGAAACAGGCACTACTACAAACCATAAGTTATTACAACTCATAAGTCTATTTAGTTTTACAAACTATTCAAATTTTATTACAACCCACTAGACTAGTTAATCGTTTCAAAACAGTCAACCTGGAAGGCACACCAAAAACTAATTACAAGCAAAGAAATCCTGATCAAAACCTGGAACTCAGACCTGCTCTGGCTTAGTTCAAAGATCTGAATAATAAACAAGTATGAGCGAATGAAATGCTCAACAAGCAGTATATAATTATGATTAAAGCAACAACAACAATATATTCGAAGAATAAAACTGAACAACAATATCTGGGTAAAACCAAAAGCTAATATAAGCTTTAATGATAAACAACACTTTTCATATTTTTTAGCTTGAAATCCTCGAACGACGGTGTGTTGCCGCTGATGATCAGCAGCTGAGCAACGACGATATGCCTAAGCATAGACAACTAAACAAAGGGGCACCCAAGACACACATTGACCTAGCAAGGTATTATAATCAAGTATAATATAAAGCTCAAACTAGACCGCCACCATGACCTCTTACGTAACCATCCAATCAATAAAAATATTTTTAACTTAAAGGAGCCGAATCAAACGACATCCTTAACAACATAACTCCCCATTTCACATGGCCCGGAGTAACCGCAGCAACTGATGGCGAGATAACTAGAAAAATAGTTATTCGCTAATCTCATAACAAAGTTCCATTGTATAGAATATATCTGGATAGCATAGTTATTCACTATATATCAAATAAAAGATTCGTTCTAGCTGAACAATTACTTGGATAAAATGATTTCAATAAATCACTGACTGTCTATATGTAATGCATCATGAGAATATTTATATACAAATTTAATATTTTGAATATGTAAAACAATAAAATATTCCGGAATTAGAATAGTGTGGGAAAACTTGCATATTCATAATTAAGCAGTTTGATATGTAAAATATTAAACTATTCTAAAATTACAATATTATAGGGATGCTTGCCTGGTATGCATAATAATTCTTCACTATAACCTTAGCTTATAATTGCTGGCTACCAACTCAGTCTAACACCTGACTGCACTCCTTGCCACTCGATTCTATAAACAAAAGTACTATTTCAATTAACTAAACAAACTCAACCGACGTAACTATACGTCTCGACGTCTACCCGATCGTTTATATCTATCATGGCATTTAAACTGTTAAAACAGATAAACATGCTTCACATAGCACGTAACCACATAATTCATGTAACACGTAAGACAGATCGTCAAAGGATAGAGTTCGGTATCTTTGAAATCAAAATCGGGTCAAAAATATGATTTATCGATCAATAACTGACTCAAACCTTTCGATACAAAAAAATTATGTCTCGAAAGTATTTTTATTCGAAGCGGAATATTTTTCTGAGTCTAGATGCTTTCGTTTCGTATTAAGCGGATGAACGGTCTATTTATTACGAATAGAATAAGAATAATTCAATTAATAATAATATTAATTGAATATTCAATACCTTTTTATATTTTTAAAAACTCAAAATAATTTTTAGAATATTATTTGACTTAATTATAAATAATTACATTTTATTTAACTATTTATTGATAAAATAAATTGATTAAATGAATTAATCAACTAAATGAATCCATAAATAATTAATTAAAATAAATTATAAATAATTAAATCAAATTTGGATATTTGAAAATAATAAAACAAAATAATTTTTGAAATTAAAATAATTCAATTAATTATTTAAAAATAATTAACCAAATTAATTTTTGAATTTAAGAAAATTTTAAAAATAATAAAATAAAAAATGTTTTTTGAATTATTTTAAAAATAATTCAGCAGATACAGTTTTCAGGTTTTTGTTTTGAGGAAATATGGATAAAAACCATATCGGTGGTGGGTCAGTTAACAAGAAAACCGAGTTGCAACCGGGTCAAGAAGAACACCTGCCGGATTTCTGCAGATTCCGGCAAAGGTCGACTTCCCCGGCCACACCCCGAAGTTGCCCAAAACAATCACGTTTTCTTCGATTTTGAGTGCAAACAACACACACATCGATCCAGGAACTCAGAACATATAATAACAATTGCAAACGATCGATTACTCAATAACTTCGGCTAGAAAATGAAGCATCTGTCGGCGAGCTCGAAGAACTCCAGCCAACTAACGATATCCGTCAATCGACAACCATAAATTACGATTTATATCTCAAATCAAAGCTCATGAAGCATACAACCTAACTCAGCAATCACAATAAGCAACCAATCATTCAACAATCAAGGAAATCGATTTAAAAATCTAAATAAAAACCTCTAACTCGACTTAACACTTATCGTAATCAAACAACAACATTTTATACACCAAGCGATTCTAATAATCACAGGGAACATGTTCATATTAACAAAAATAATCAACAATCACTAAATAAGAAACCCCCAAATTTCAACATAAACCCTAAAATTTTGAATTAAAAAATTACCAATCGTTTGATGATTTTGATGGTTGAAATGGATAGAACAGATCAAGGGCTTCAAAACGGATACTAATACTTGTGATTTGGAATTTAATTACACCTTCAAATCTGAGTTTGCTTGTCAAAAACACATAATCCCTAACCCTGAATATTTTGGAGAATAATTCTGATTTTGATATATTTTTCTGAATTTTATGAAAATAAATAATAATTAAAATTTATTTAAAATTACAAAATAATACCCCCAAAACTATTTAGGGCCTAATTATATCATTTAATAAAATTAAGTAGTCCAAAATTGATAATTAACGGGGGAATAATATTTAATCCAATAAATACAAAAATTATGTCAAAATTCCCTAAAAATTATGAATATTCCAAAAATATAAAAATATAAAATATTTGAAAGTCCCACAATTTTATAAAAATGAAAATACCATTAAAAATGGGCTTTGACGTCCCGATGGGGTCCCGGTCCGTTGATTTTTTTTTATAAAAATATGGATAAAAAAGACAAGAAATTTTGTGTAATGCAATCCATATGTCTCATTATGATCCTCAAACATATCAAAGTGAACTTGAAGTTCAAAAGATTATCTACCTACAAGAAGTGGCAAATAGATTGCCTAAAAAATTCACTGATGTCAAGACAGTGACAAAGTCACATATACCAGCAGTTAATGTTCCTTGTAAAATTAAACTTTCTGATGAAGAGGATAAAAACATGCTAGCAAATGATTCTAAAGCACGCCAGAAGTGTGGTAGACCTGTTGGATCCAAGGATAAAAATCCAAGAAAGACAAGGAAACTAAACAAAGAAGATGGAACATCAAATGACATCAATATAAAAGAAATAGAAATGATCAATGAAGAGATATCTTCAAAAGATGATCAAACAGCTGAAATTGTTGACAACGAAGAGATCTCTATAAATTATATGATTTTAGGGAAGAGGTGGAACATAAATTTTTTTGTTATGGATGATGTATTTATATATGCAGTCGCTCTAGATATTATTAAGGAAATAGAGGCTTGATATAATTGAGGAAATAGAGGATCGTGAACCTAGATCGATCTATGAACGTAAAAGAAGAAATGATTGGCCAAAATGGAAATATGCAATTGAGATTGAATTAAAATCTCTTGAAAAGCGTCAAATTTTTTGACCAATTATCCAAACACCTGCACGTATAAAACCCGTCGGTTATAGATGGGTATCTGTGCGAAAAAGAAATGAGAAAAATGAGGTTGTGAGATATAAAGCACGACTTGTTGCACAAGGCTTCTCACAAAGACCGGAAATTGATTATAAAGAGACTTGTTCACCGGTCATGGATGCAACTACACTTAGATTGTTACTAAGTTTATCAAATCTAGAAGGGCTCCAAATGAATTTGATGGATATTGTGACTGCCTATTTATATGGATCACTTGATAATGATATTTATATGAAAATTCCTAATGGTTTAAAGATGCCCGGAGAATGTGGTTCAAGACTCCGAGAAATTTGCTCGATCAAATTGCAAAGATCATTTTACGGGTTGAAATAATCAGCTCGCATGTGGTATAATCGTCTCGGTGCATATCTGTTGAAAGATGGATATATCAATAATGTAATTTATCCATGTGTTTTTTATTAAAAGGACAAAAATGGGGTTTACAATCATTACAGTTTATGTTGATGATTTAAACATCATTGGAACCCCAAATGAACTTCATGAGACGACTGAATATTTGAAAAGAGAATTTGAAATAAAAGACTTGGGTAGAACAAAACTTTGTCTTGGTTTTCAAGTTGAACATTTATCTAAAGGAATCTTTGTCCACTAGCCAGCTTATACCGAAAAGATCCTTAAACATTTTATAATGGAAAAATCATATCATATTAGTACACCTATGATGGTGCGTTCATTAAAAAAGCATAAGAATCCATTTCGCCCAAGAGAAAAGGGAGAAGAGCTTCTTGGTCCAGAAGTACCATATCTTAGTGCCATTGAAGCACTAATGTACCTTGCCAATTGTACACGTCCTGATATTGCATTATCTGTTAACCTATTGACTAGACATAGTTCTGCTCCAACTCGAAGATATTGGACTGGTGTGAAACAAATATTTAGATATCTCCGAGAAATAATGGACATTGGTTTGTTTTATTCTAAAGACTCAAAAGTGGAATTAGTTGGTTATGCAGATGGAGGATATCGGTCGGATCCTCACAAAGGAATATCACAAACATGTGACATATTCACATATGAAGATACTGCAATATCTTTGAAAGGATATCTTTGATATGTTATTTATTTTGATATTTATACGATTAAACATAATATTTAAATACACGTAGATCCTCTCCATTAGGACATGAATATTATCGATTTAAATTAAAGCCAAATGGTAAAACTAGCAAAATTATTTTCAGATATATTTATATTACATATATAAATATAAAAGAGATATTCCATTTTTTTAAAATATCAAAACTATATCTTTCTAAGGCAATATGATCAAAGAATAAATATCAAGACATGATATTTTTTAGATCTTTGTTACAACAACAATAAAGCAACAAGTTCGAATAAAGAATATTACAGAAATATTCGTTAGAGATCTCATGTTATATCAAAATATCTTACTCTACGCTCCAAAATATATGTCTACATATATCAAAAGAGTTTTCATTCAAAGTTTATTAATATTCATGATTGTAATATTAATATCTATTTTCATAACCCATTCCATGTATACTTATGGTAATTTTCTCCCGTTTGGTAAAATCTACATTTCTCGGAGAAAAATACTCAAAAATATTTATTACCATCCAAATTTATTTTATATATTAGAAAATATATTTAAGTATTTATTCAATTCAAAAATTTGGTCAAAAGATCCATATTTTTCATTTCAAGACCAATGGTATTTTTACTCGGAAGAAAATGCTGACTAAACCGTTTTAATTTTAGATAAAATACTTCAACATGCTAAAATGACTTAAAATTTGGTATGGGTCATTTAAATGGTATTTTTAAAGTTTAGTAAAAATTTCGTAACATTTCGAGAATTTTTGTTTGGGCACAAAAAATGAGGTAGTTGGTCTCACAGTTGACCACGTTTGACCTAGTTACCATTGACCTAAGTTGACCAAAATTTGAAGGACAGCATTTTATAATATTTATATATTTATCATATTTTTTATGATATTTATTTAGGATTTTTTAAGGTGATCATATTTACAAGGTTTTTGAAACTCAAGCTTAACTTCACCCAACCAAACTTCATCCCACCAAGTGAGCTAATCCACTACCACTCTCCGGCCTCCCAAAGGGCTGCCCAAGTTCAACCAAAGTACCAAAATCCGGCCGAACCTCCGGCAAATATTTTCGGCGAACTTTTACGACCGTTTTCCAAAAGTGGTAACTTTTAGCTTCTTATCCGAGTTCTTTTTATTTGACTTTTGTACTTAACTTCTCTACTTCATCTTAAACTCTAATACGAGATCTCTTATAAAGAAAGTTCACAAGAGAAAAAAGAACTAAGATTCGAACTCATATTCGAACAAGTACTTGATCTTCGTAAAAATAATGTCAAAAAGAAGATCTATAAAAAATGTACTATTTATGAGACTGCGTAGTTGTATGAATGGTTACGTGATAACTTAATACTAGATCAACACTAGAACAGGACAGTTAAATAATACTACATCTACATAAGAAATCAGGAAGAAATGAAGACATGACAAATACAAAGAATCAAAAGATTAGAAGAAGGCTTGAAGTCTGTTTACAGGTCACTGAAAGAAGTTCATTAATATGTTCATGTGTTTAGTGGAATTTATGACACTTTATAATGCTCTATTACGCTTTGAATTGATGCATTTGTACTTAATTTGTGGGTGTTTTAATGTGTTTTCTAGTGTTTTTGCATTTCAGGCATTATTCTAAGAATCAGGTGAATTAGCATTGTTTTGGTGCTAATATGGTGTTAGGATGGTATCCAAAGAATAAAGCTTGGGAAGCCAACTCAATTGCAGCAGGAATTAAAGAAAATCAGAAGTTTTTCCAGAAGCACGACGTGCTCACGCTGGTCTAGCGCGCGGCCGCGCCAATTTGTCAGAAAGCCAGCGCGCCCGCGCTGATGAAACACGCGCCCGCGCCGGTCGGGATCACAGAATCCTAATTCTAGTCGATTTACAATTGGAGGACTTCTATCTTGCATGGGCTGCTATATATATTCAAATAAAGAACGTTTTCAAGAGAGAGACGTACCAGAATACAAGGAGAGCCGTAAGAAGACCGTGTTAGCACGATTCAACGAAGACGAAGAAGATCTTATGTGAATCTTTGTTCAAAGTTGTAACTTGGATGCTAGTTTTCTTATTTGTTAACCTTACTCTTATTTCGTACTTGATTTTGTTATTTATTCAGTATAAAGACTACGTTTATTATACCATGCTTTCATCGGAACTCACGTTGATGATGAGTCCGATTATGGGATAATCGTTATCGTGGGGTTCTAGCGGATTTACTTATAAATTTCTTTAGTTAAATTATTTCGATGCCTTAGTGTGTGGTGATTGTATGATAACCTAGTATTGGTTGTGCTTAGTCGTCTTATGAGAGTCGTGAACTTATAAGATAGCGTGTTAATCTTTAATGAAGCGACAGTGAATTTAAGGATTTCGAACTTACCATGCTAGCATAGGTTCATGTGTTATTGTTATGCATGATTCGTAGGTAATTTTAACCATCTTACTTGCCCTATGTAATCATGATAGATAAATTGTGCTTTAAACCTTTATGTTGTCAAATTCTATAGACATATAGGGTCTCAATATAATTGGTGTCTATTCAGCTTCTATCTCTTTTGTGGATGTCTGGTAGTATGTTATTTGTGCAACGAAAGTTGGCGTTTAGCAGTTTCGTGTTATCTGATTAGTGTCATCACCATTGCATGCTAAGGTTTAAGAACAATAAGGCTATTGAATGAAGTATTTAATAAAGTTAGAATCCCATGTTTGTCTCATATAATATATAACTCTCTTTGCTCTCTTAGTTATAATTGTTAATTAATTCATAGTTATAATCAACCTCATATTTGTTATCGTCTTAGCATTGGATAATAACCATATTATCGGTGCATAAGTGCATAAATTACATAGTTAACCAAAGCCAGTCTCTGTGGGAACGAACTAGAAACAATTCTATATTACTTGCAAACGTGTATACTTGCGTGAATTATTAGCGCGTGTTTAGCCCTGATAAGTTTTTGGCGCCTCTGCCGGGTACTGCAGTGTTAACTTTTAGTTTATGTGTTTATCATCAGTGATTGTTAAAGTTCATTGACTCGGACATTGTTACTTACCTACTCTTTTTCTTGTCATATTTCAGGTAATCTAGCGATCATTTATGCAAACGCGTTTGCGAGTTCGTAGGAGAATTCTGGATAAAGACGAGGAAGAAGTTGTAGAGGAGCGAAGGGAAGATTTTAAGGACGAAGAAAAAGTTTTTGAAGAAGAGAAAATAGAAGAACCACCTTTATTAGAGATGGGAGATCAAACATATAATACTAAGGCTTTGATGGACTATTCGAAGCCTAAGATCAATGATATAAATATTCAGTCAAGCATCATCAAGCCAGCCATCACAGCTAACACTTTTGAGATCAAGTAGAGCATGATTCAGATGATACAGAACTCAGTTCAGTTTGGGGGTTCTCCTACTAAGACCCCAACATGCACATCAGGGATTTTATCAAAATCTGCGACACTTTCAAGTTCAACGATGTGTCTGAAGATGCTATCAAGCTGCAACTATTCCCATTCTCCTCAAGGGAGAAAGCGAAGTGTTGGTGACATTCTCTACCACCAGGGTCGATCACCAAATGGGAGGATCTTGCTCAAAAGTTTCTCACTATATTCTTTCCTATGGTGAAGACGGCTGCAATCAGGAATGCTCTTACTCAGTTTGCTCAGCAAACTGGTGAATCTCTGTGTGAGGCTTGGGATCGATATAAGAAGATGCTAAGGAAGTGCCCACACCATGACATGCCTGATTGGATGATTGTCAACTGTTTCTACAATGGTTTAGGTGCACAATCTAGACCTATGCTCGATGTAGCATCTGGTGGAGCCTTATGGGCTAAAAGCTACAATGAAGCTTATGAGTTGATTGAGCTAATGGAAACCAATGAATACCAGAATCCTACACAAAGAATGTTGCAAGGAAAGTTAGCAGGAATTCTGGAAGTGGATCAAGATACTGCTATAGATGCTCAACTTCAAGCTTTGACGATGAAAGTGGACTCTTTGGCTAATTATGGAGTTAAGCAGATCACTAGTGTTTATGAGCTTTGTGCGGGGGCACATGAAACTAAGCAGTGTGCTATTTCTAGCGAATCAGCTCAATTTGTGAGCAACTTTCAGAGATCACAACAACAAGCTCCAGCCACTTATCATCTGAATAACCGCAATCATCCTAACTTCAGTTGGAGCAACAATCGGAATACGGAGCAACAATCTTATCAGCCATATACAGCAAGATAGTATAACTCTCTTGGTTTTCAGCAACCGCAATATGCCCCAAAACAACAACTTCAACTTCATCAGTTACCTCAAGCTAATGAAAAATCTGAATCGGAGAAGTTGAGGCTCATGTGCAAGAGCCAAGATATTTTTATCAAGACCTTGGAGAATCATATTAGGAAAATTGTTAAAGCATTACTAAATCGTCAACCTGGCACGCTTCCGAGTGATACTGAAGTGCCAGGTAAAAAGGAAGCTCAGGAGCATGTTAAAGCAATCACATTAAGGTCTGGTAAGGTTACGAATCCTGAACAAGCTAAGACTCCAGATTCTGAAGTGGAGGCTGATGAAAAAGAAGTGCAGAAGGAAGCAGAAGTGGAACCAAGGAAGAATACTGTTGAGCACACTCCTCCTGAGGGTAATACAGGGGAGAAATAGATCTATCCTCCACCTCATTTTCCTAAGAGGCTGCAGAAGAAGAAACTGGATAAGCAGTTTGCAAAGTTTCTGGAGGTGTTCAAGAAACTTCACATCAACATACCTTTCGCTGAAGCTCTTGAGAAAATGCCTAATTACGCGAAGTTCATGAAAGGTATTCTCTCCAGGAAGGTGAAGCTTGATGATTTAGAGACTGTTGCTCTCACGGAGGAATGTAGTGTTGTGCTGTAACAGAAATTGCCTCCGAAGCTTAAAGATCCTGGAAGCTTCACTATTCCTTGCACCATTGGAAAGGTGTTATTTGATAAGTGTCAATGTGACTTGAGAGCTAGCATCAATCTGATGCCATTGTCAATCTTCAAAAAGTTGGAATTGCCTGATCCAAAGCCTACATACATGACTTTGCAGTTAGCCGATCGTTCTATTACATATCCACGAGGTATTGTGGAGGATGTCTTGGTCAAGGTGGATAAACTCATTTTCCCTGCTTATTTTGTAATTCTTGATTTTGAGGAGGATAAAAAAATTCTCATAATCTTGGGAAGACCTTTCTTGGCTACTGGCCGAACCTTGATAGTTGTGCAGGAAGGTGAGCTTACCATGCGAGTGATGGATCAGGATGTGACTTTTAATGTGTTCAATGCCATGAAATTCCCAGAGAAAATGAGGAGTGTTTTAAGGTGGAAATGGTCGATACTGTGGTTAATTCTGAACTTGATCGATTGCCAGGGTCCGATGCCTTAGAGAAAGCCTTGTTGGGGAATTCCGATAGTGAAGAGGACGAAGGTGATGAGCACTTGCAATATTTGAAAGCTTCTTCCTGGAAGCGAAAGATGGATATGCCTTTTGAATCTCTTGCATTGGAGGAGTTAAAAAGTTCTCCGAAGTGCCTCAAGCCATCTATTGAGGAAGCTCCTACTCTTGAGCTTAAACCTTTACCTGAACATTTGAGGTATGCATTCTTAGGTGATGCATCTACTTTGCCTGTTATTATTGCATCTGACCTTTCAGGTACCGATGAGGAGAAGCTTTTGAGAATTCTTAGAGAGTTCAAATCGGCAATTGGTTGGACTATAACAGATATCAAGGATCAGCCCTTCTTATTGTATACACAAAATTATGGTAGAGGAAGGAAGCAAGCCTACTGTTGAGCAACAGAGAAGGCTAAATCCGATCATGAAAGAGGTGGTGAAGAAGGAAATCCTCAAGTGGCTAGATGCAGGGATCATATATCCTATTTCTGACAGTTCATGGGTGACCCAGTTCAGTGTGTGCCAAAGAAATGTGATATCATTGTGGTAGCAAATGAGAAGAATGAGCTTATTCCTACAAGAACAATTACGGGGTGGAGAGTTTGCATGGATGTTAGGTCACACACACTGTGTAAGGGGGTTGAATACAGTGTATAACACAATCAAATCGAATTCAAAGAACACAAGTAACAGAAAACTAACTTTATTAAACTCTGTTACAATGTAGAACTGTCCTCTCTCAGTAATGAACAAAATATCACGAGAGCTGCTAGGGTTATAATGAATAATATTCTCGATAATGATAACACTTATAGTGTAAACCCTATGTCTGTGTTTATATACTACATAGTTACAAGATAATCACTAATTGATATGGAATATAATTCTGCTTCCTAAAATATATTAACCAGTTATCTTTTCTTCCAAGTATTCCATTCTTCACAGAATTCCTTCTTCATGCATATCTCTTCTTGCGTTTGTCTTGATCTTCTTTCCTTTCAATCAGCCGCCTTCCTTATCTGAAAGTTTCCTTTAAGTCCTGATATTATCTCCTAATAAATATCTCCTGAACCTTAAGTACTGATAACTTAAGTTCTGTCTTCAGTATAAGTGCTGACATTCAGTTAAGTACTGATTTGTCCTGTTTAAGTAAGATCTGAAAACTAAACACAAATCATATTAGACATGACATTATCAAATATATCTAACAATCTCCCCCAACTTGTAAATTAGCATAATATACAAGTTTAACAGATATTTGATGATGTCAAAAACATTAAGTGCAAATGCATGAGGATTTGACTAGATAACTACAACTTACGGTCCTTAAAGCTTTACCAACTTTAACTTCTGATAACAACTTCAGTCTGTATACACATCAAAATTTGAGCAGTTGTAGATCTTGACTTGGCTTCACTTTCTGATCTCTTCGATATCACGAGTTGTTCTGAGATAGTTCTTTAACAAACATCTCTCAGCATATCTAAGTTCATCAATCATCCCCCTTTTAGCATCTTTAAGCTCTGCAGTATCTTCACCAGTTTGGAAGATAGCATATCTGAGATCATTAATTTTTGCTTTTCTCAAATCCTGATCTAGTCTTATGACATAGGCTTTGTCAGACTCTAGATTGAATTCAAGTCCCTTAATACCAAGATATGTTCTGATCTTTGCAGTATTAGGCTTCATTTCAACAATATCACCCTTGTGATCTCTGTACTTGGGACAGTATGTGCTGTCAGACTTTGCAGAATAAAGCTTCTTCTGTCTCTGAATTTGAGTCTTCAAATAATTTGCAGCACATTCTGTTAATCTGTCCTTCACTTGAAGTAAGAATAAAACATGTTCTAGTTCTTCAAAATACTTCAGTGGTATAGCATTTTCCCTTATATGGTTAACCCTTCCATCTATCATGAAATATAACAAGATGTGTTCTTTCAAGAAGGTATGGTAGACCATCTGTACAGATTCAAGTTGATTCAATCTTTTAGGAGTTGCTCCAATACCTGGTTCACTTAAGGAAGTTGGATCATTGGTTGTGTTCTGCACTCTTCTTTCATCAGCACTACCCAATCCAGATTTATCTCTTGCTTCCTTTCCCGTAACCACTCTTGCTTCAAAACCACTTGCTGCAGTCTTCAAAGGTTGAGTCTGTTTGGCTTTAGTGAATCCTGTTAGGAGTAACTTTGAGGATTTAATATGAGCAATGTCAGAGGTTTCCTTTGACTTATCTTCTAATATCAAGCCAACTTGAGCTATGTCAGAGGTTGCTTGCTTTATTGTTATATAAGAACTAACTATATCTTGACTCTGAACAACTTGAGCCATGTCAGAGGTTGTCTTAGAAATCTTCCTTGAAGTCAGAGTAAGATTAGCATCTTCATCAGAAATTTCTTCATCCATAGGAGGCACATAAACCTTTACAGGTTCACCAACTTTTTCTTTGCCCTTGGACCTTGGATCTATCTGCAATTGCGATTTGGCTTTAGTTGCTACAGGATTTGTCCTTTCTTTTATCACAATGCCTTTAGCCATAGGAAGTTACTTTTTAACAACAGAAGCTTCAGATTTGGAGTTGACTTTTTCTAACTTAAGTCTAGCTTCTTCTTCCATTAAACTTTCAAAGTCCATTCCTGGGTTTTCTTTCAGAAATAATTGTCTTGAAATTTCTTCATCAAGTTCCAAAAGTTCATCAGAACTTATCCTTTTACCAGTATCAGAAGTTATTCTTCTCCCAGTATCAGAACTTGTTATATGTCTTGTAGTACCAGTTCTACTTGATGAGAGACCTCCACCTTGACCATGACCTCCACCCATTCCAGAGTTTCCCGGGTCATTACCATCCTTTCCCTTCAGTGTCTTATCAGGTTTGCATTTGGACTTAATTACTTTCTCCCCCTTTTTGGCATCAGCAGGTAAATAAAGAGAGAGAAGCAATTCCACTGAGGATTGGATCTCATTGAGTTGAGATTGCTGAGAAGCTTGATTTTTCAAAATTTCATCAATCTGAGACTGTTGCTTCTCTTAGGTTTTCTCAATGTTGGTAATTTTGTCAAAGGAAGGTTGGAAAAACCTTTTCTTGTCCAACTTGACAACTGTATCTTACTGATTTAAGGTTTCTTGAATCTTGTCCACCTTGGCCTGAGTTACAGAGTGATGACCTTGAAGGTGCCTTGTACCAAGTGCAGTAACTCTTAGCTGAGTTTTGAAATCATCATTAACTAGCATCTCATCAGCTTTTGCCAAGTGATCAGCAAGAATCTTTTCAGAAGGAACAAAGGTAACTGTGTTCCACTCCTTAGTCCACTCTTGTCCTCTAGGAGTTTCACTCCAAGGTACTGGTGCTTCCCCTGTAACAAACTTTTTAACTATCTCAGCTTTTGAAGGAGCTTGTAGAGGTGCATGTCCAGAAGGACCAGCTGCATCAACATCTAAATTTGTAGCAACATTACTAGTAGCATCAACATTTACAGCATCAGAACTTACAGAGTCAATATCTTCAGCATCCTATGATAAAAGAACAGTATGAGAAGCTATCGAGGCTTCAACATCATCCTCTAAGGGCTGATCTCCAACTAAGTTCTGATCAACATCCATATTCTGATGTTCACCTAAAATCTGATCTTCAGTATCTAGATGCAGAGAAGGTGTTGTAGGTAATTCTAGATTAAAATCAGCATCAGGAATTGGTGTTGTTGGTGGAGTGACTTGAGTTGATGAAGCTTCTAGATACAAAAGCTGAGGCACTTCCAAGTTATGTATGTCAATTTCATCAGTTGGCCCCTGGTTATCAGCATGTACTGGAGATACTGGAGGTGTAGGAATGTGAGTAGTTTCTGGCTCATGTAGTGGAGAGTGATGAGTTGCATGAGGGTCTGGATCAGCACCAGGAGAGTTGTGAGCTTCAACAGGGTCTTGTGAGATCAGAGATTCCTGATCCCCTTCCTTAGCTGCTGCTTCCGTTCCTTTACCAGAATCTTCAGGCCTTTTTGCCAATGTTTTGAATCTTTTAGCTTTTAAGGAGACTTTAGGAGCTGTATCATTAGAATTACGCTTTTTAGCCTTTTTAGGGGCCTAGAACTCCCAATATCAACATCCTCCTGAGAAGAGACCTTCTCAGCTTTTTGAACAACAGGTTCTGAGACAGGAACCTGTTCCTCAACATCTGGTTCATCTCGCAGAATGAATCTCCTTCTCTTCTGTTGTGTCTGAGGTACTTTCTTAGTCCTCTAAGTTTTGGAAGATGAAGACTGTACTGTAGGTTCTGAAGTTTGAGGTGGTTGAGTAGAAGTGGTAGATGCTGATGGATGAGGTGCAGATGGTTGGACATCAGGATATAGTGCAGTGTATTTAACAGGATCATAGGTTATTAAGGCTTGTTTGACAGATAAAGGAAGTCTTAACACAACCTTCTTATTATCAGTAGATAGTAAGTCAGTAAAAGCTCTTTTAGCCATTCTCAACGATGAAATTAATTTATCAGCATTTTGGGGCTTATTATCACAACAGAAACTATAGATAAGCTGACAGAATCTAGCAAAATAAACAGTAGATCTATCTTCATTCATTCTGTCCCCAATAAAACCTAAAACAACACTTGCATAGTCAAAATCAGTTTAATTTATGAGAGCATACCCGATTTGTTGGCTGAATATGGGAATTGCATCAAAATTGGAACATTTGTTTGCAAAAGCCTTGGTTATGCAATCAAAGAAGGAACTCCATTCCCTCCTTATGAAAGATCTCTTCAACTGGCCCAGCTTTGCCAATGTCCTCTCATATCCCAGACTGGCCATCATGTTTTGAAGAACTGGATCTTCAACAGTAGAATAAACACAGTTCTCAGGTAGCTGCAGTGCTTGTCGAACCGTAGACAATGTCACAAAATACTCATCCTCCCCTGATGAAAAAATAATACTTGGGGACCCTTGAGCACCACCATCATCATATATACAGCTTCTCCAGAACTCCAGTACTTGAGTACCAGAGACTGCTTCGGGTTCAGTCAGCGTATACCCAATATCAGAACTAGCAAGAAAGTCATGAATGAAGTGAAGTTCAGAGGGTGCTTCTGACTTGCTAAGTATAGCAGAGAAGTTATTAGGAACAAACGTAGCTCCATCGAAAATTATGTCCTTGGGTGCCATGAGAAATTCGTGAGAAAGAAAATTGCCTGTAAGGTGTTTGATAGAATGTCTGTATGAAGAATCGTCAGTAGATGAGAGAGAATAAAAGTAAAAAGAGAGAGATAAAATATGAAAGTAAATAAAAGATTTGACAATCTTTTCTCTCTTTTACTTATACACGGTAGAAAAAGTAACCATTGAGACACCTGTCAGACATGCAGCAGTAAAAAATAATTAATGGGCACGAGTATTCAGTAATCATTACTTATCATATGCAATTTTTCAAGGAAAAACCGTTCCACTTACCAAGTAATCCCATTAATCAAGGTAGTTCAGTTTTATTTTAAATTTTAAAAACTGTTCCCACTTAATAAATTTTTTTATTACTACCTTACCAATATTCTGTAAAATTATGACCAATGAGAGAATGACCATTAATAAACCAAGTAAACAAATACTGCCTCGTTAGAATCAGAACTTGATTTGTATCAGGGCTAAAAAGGTCTTCAGAATATGGTTAGTATCAGGATTTAAAATGTTATCAGAATATCAAACGACTCAGAGAAAAATCTTGCATAAATATAAAATTTCATTAATATATTGAGCAAATGCATTTCATGAAATTTAAATTACATGCTTAAAATTACAAGATTGTCCTAAACTACAAATCCTAACATCAATAGCTTTAGTCCTAAGCTAAGAAGCCAGACAAAGCTGACGGTGAAGAGAAACCGATAGATAACAATTATTTCTTCTTCCTACTCTCAACAAAAAGAACAGCGAGAGGAATAATTCGCTCCTGCTGTCGGAGAGCTTCTCTCCGTTCCTCTTCCAAACGCTCAAGATGGCGATGATAGTCCATGTAGAAGAACAAGAGGTCTGCGAGGACCTCTTGGGGAACTGAGTCCCAGATTTCATCAGGAATGGCAGTGACATGCCATTCCTGCTGCCATTCAGTACACCTCAAATTTATAGTGAAAGTGTCATAGTCAGAACTAAGTTGAAATGAACCATGTTTGTGATGAAAAAAAATGAGTTTGAGAGAAAATGAGAGATGTGTTGGCTGGAATGAGGTGTTGGTTTATATAGCCAATGGAATATCAAGAGACGCAAGGAAAATTGAATGGTTATAGGTAGAAATAATTATACCTCATCTCCCTAGACTGATGAGAATAATAACAGCCATTGGAAGTTTAAAACATGATTTAATGCGCACACGAAACAAAATATATCAGAGTTTAATATCAGAACTTAGACTTATATCAGAACTTAACAGTCATCAAAATATGATTTCTTAACTCAAAAAGTGAATTCCCATTTCTGTAATTCTTCACACAAATGCTGATTTCGTTTCCTCAGAACTGAATCATCAGAACTTCCATCATTACTTGTCCTCAGAATTTATGCAACTGACACTTAAACGTTCATCTAAAACAACATTTATCACCACAGTAATTTTCATCATTCATATGGAGTGTATGTGTGTGCAGTAAGCTAAATATCAGAAAAAGATTAAAGTCTGATTCACTTCAGTATATCTTAGAAATAAGGCATAACTAAGAATTTTGCTCAAAATCTGTCATGATTCTGAAGTCTACTTTAGAATGAGTTCATGCATGAATCCACCTCAACTGTTTTGTGCTCATTTTATGCATCTTTTAAAATTCCATTTTACAGTGGCTTCTCAGTGTAAGTGATTCCTGACTGCTTATCAGAATTTATGCTATTATCAGAGTATTTCTCCAGTAATCATAGAGTGTGAAAAGTCACCAAGAAAATATTTATTTTGCTTTTCTGATGCATATTACTTAATACCAGCAATGCACTTGGGTCTTCCCTTCCACATTTTTACTCTAGATCTTAAAGGAGTACCTGATTTTAATTTCTTTTTCTTTTCCTTTTCTTTTGATAAGTGAGGCTTATCAGCACTTAGTACATTCACCAGATTTACTAACATCAGAACTTAACAGATAAGAAGCATTATTCTAGTTTTTTACTTAGTGATAAGATAGACAAAGTAAACTTAACTAAGCTCAATATCAGAATTTGCTTGTGTTAACAGATTTCCACACAAATAATTACTTCAAACATGGGACTTGTTAGTATATTAAAGACTACTAGGTCAGCATCTAGCATAGTTATCCTCATCGAATTGAATAATCACATAAATCATTCATATCACTATCAGAGTTTAGAATTTCACATCAGACAACAATCAGTACTTGAGCAATTTTCAATTAAACACAGAATAAATAAAGATAGTAATATCTATAAATACTGATCATAAAGTCTGATGAAACAGAATCATAAACTAAGCAGACTTAGAGAAACAACCTGAAACCATTCCAAGTTCATTTACCAATCTTGTAAAAGTAGCTTCACACAGTGGTTTTGTGAAGATATCTGCTAGTTGTTGATCTGTTGGAACAAAGTGCAATTCCACTGTACCTTCATCCACATGTTCCCTTATGAAGTGGTACCTAATGCTGATGTGCTTTGTCATTGAGTGTTGAACTGGATTACCTATCATAGCAATAGCACTTTGATTATCACAGTAAATAGGGATTTTAAAGTATGTTAACCCATAATCCAGTAACTGATTCTTCATCCAAAGAATCTGTGCACAACAGCTTCCTGCAGCAATATACTATTAGATATATTTGATAATGTCATGATTAATATGATTTATGTTTAGTTTTCAGATCTTACTTAAATAGGACAAATCAGTAATTAACTGAAATCAGCACTTATACTGAAGTCAGAACTTAAGTCATCAGTACTTAAGTTTCAGGAGATATTTATCAGGAGATAATATCAGGACTTAAAGGAAACGTTCAGATTAGGGAGGCGGCTGATTGAAGAAAGAGAAGATCAAGACAAACATAAGAAGAGATATGCATGAAGAAGGAATTCTATAAAGAATGAAATACTTGGAAGAAAAGATATTTGATTGATATATTTTAGGAAACAGAAATATATTCCATATCAATTAGCGATTATCTTGTAACTGTGTAATATATAAACACAGACACAGGGTTTACACTAAAAGTGTTATCATTATCGAAAATATTATTTATGGTAACCCTAGCAGCTCTCGTGATATTTTTTCATCACTGAGAGAGGACAATTCCATATTGTAACAGAGTTTATTGCTTTGAATAAAGTCTGTTTTCTGTTACTTGTGTTATTAGAATTCGATTTGATTGTGCTATACACTGTATTCAACCCCCTTCTATAGTGTGTGTGACCTAACAAGTGGTATCAGAGCCTATCTGTTAACACACAAACAGTTTAAGATCCAAAAACAATCATGTCTGAAGTAGAAACTCCAACTAAGCCCACCAAAACTGAAGAACCTCCAAAGACACAAATCCATAGTCGATATGAGGCTATTAGAGTTCCCATATTGAAACCATCTGAATATCCCATATGGAAGGTGAGGATGAATATGTTTCTGGAAGCTGCAGATCCAGAATATCTTGATAGAATCAAGGAAGGACCTCACAATCCAACAAAACTCGCAGTTGCAGTTGCAGGTGAAGCAGCAAAGTTTGTACCAAAAGAGAAGAGTGATTACACTGCTGAAGATATCACATCAATTGCTAAGGATGCTAAGGTACGACACTTACTACATAGTGTCATTGATAATGTAATGTCAAACAGGGTAATAAACTGTAAAACTGCAAAGGAGATATGGGATGCCTTGGAAACAAGATGTCAGGGAAGTGATTCGATTAAGAAGAACAGGAAGACAATACTCACTCAAGAGTATGAACACTTTGACTCAAAGGCTAATGAGTCATTGACTGACTTATATGATAGATTTGTCAAACTCTTGAATGATTTGTCACTGGTTGATAAGGAGTATGATCTTGAAGATTCAAACCTTAAATTCCTGTTAGCTCTTCCTGAAAGCTGGGATTTGAAGGCAACAACTATAAGAGACAACTATAATCTTGATGAAATGACTCTTGATGAAATCTATGGGATGCTCAAGACTCATGAACTTGAGATGGAACAAAGAAGCAAGAGGAAAGGAGGAAAGTCAAGGACAGTTGCTCTTAAGGCTGAAGAAGAATCTCCCAAGGCAGCCACCTCAAGGAAAGGCAAGGGTAAAGCGCTCTTCACAAAGTCTTATACTGAGTCATCAAGTTCTGATAGTGATGGTGACTCAGAAACTGAAAGCTCTCCTGAGATGGATGCTGATGAAGAGATGATGAAGCTGTGTGCTCTTATGGTGAAAGGAATCACAAAGATTGCATACAGGAAATTCAGGAAGGGAAAGAAGTTTTCCAGGAAAGGTGCAAGTTCTGATAAGAAGAATTTCAGAAAATCTGAAGGCAAATGAGGGAAGTCTGACAGAGGAGATTACACAAATGTCAAATGCTACAACTGTGGTGAGAAAAGCCACATATCTCCTGATTGCAAGAAAGTGAAGAGTGACAAAGGCAAGGCTCTTGTCACAAAGAAGAAAACCTGGACAGACACCTCAGATTCTGAAAGTGAGGAGAACTATGCCTTGATGGCAAATGCTGATATGGCAAATGCTGATAGCAGTCCTAAAGCTGCTGAGTTAAAGGTACCTCAAACTACTTATGCCTTTCATACTGATGATATTAATGAGTTGAGAAGATATCTTAAAACCATGTTCATTAGCTATAGAGATCAAACTTTAACATGTGAAAGATTAACTTCTAAAAATCTTGCTTGTAAAAAGAGGAATGATTATTTAAAAAAAGAGTTAGTCATGTTCCATCAAACTTAGAAAGATAGAGATGATGCTTTCTATGTTAGGGATGAAGTACTTAAAATGAATGAATCTCTAAAAGCTGAGTTAGAAAAGGAAAGAGAGATTATCAGGACTTGGACTAACTCTGGCAGAACACCTCAGAATTTGTTAAGTAGTGAAAACTGGAAAGAGGGCTTAGGTTATTGAGATGATAAGAATGATAAAGGAACTGTAGATATTAAGCCTAAAGTTGTTAAACAAAAGCCAAAGTTAAAACCTGTTAAGTTTGTAGGTGTAAAGTCTGAAACTGAGAAATCAGAAGTTAAAAAGGAATTAACTTCTGACAAACTAAAACAGGAAAAGACAATTAAAGTAAACGTAGGCTTAATGACCAAGAAGCAGCTTAAGCATAAGCTGAAAGATGTTAAGAATGCAAACAAGGTAAAATCACCTAGGAAAAATAGGAATGGAAAGGAAGGTGTGAATAAAATCAATGATTATAAGCCTGTTCCTGATGCTCCTAGAAAAACGTGTCATAATTGTGGAAGTTCTAACCATCTGGCTTCTTTTTGCAGGAAGAATAAGAACATAAACTCCTTACCTTCAAAGTCAGGAGTTAAGAGTCAGTCTGTTAGATATAAGCCACAAAATCCTTGTTTTCATTTTGGTAGTTTATGGCATTCCATTTATACTTGTAAGGAATATCATAATTTGTACTATGATTATTATCAAATAAAACCTTCTTTAAAGAAAGTTAGCATTGTTCCTTCTAGTGTAAGTTCTGATTCAAAGTCTGATAGTGTAAATTCTGATAAGAAAAATGTTAACATAAACTCTGATGCTAAATCCGCTGCAAATGTTAACAAACTTAATAAGGCCAAAGGAACCAAACAAGTCTGGGTCCTTAAAACTAATCATTAGTGGTCTTTATGATTGCAGGGTATTAGGAAAAACATCCTAGTTCTGGACAGTGGATGTTCAGGACATATGACTGGAAATAAAGCCCTGCTATCAGATTTTGTGTAGAATGCTGGCCCAAGTGTTTCTTATGGAGATGGCAATATTGGAAAAACATTGGGATATGGCAATATCAATCTTGGAAATGTCATCATTAAAGAAGTAGCTTTGGTCTCAGGACTTAAACACAATCTGCTGAGTGTTAGTCAAATATGTGACAGGGGTTATCATGTGGATTTCTTTGAAGAACACTGTGAAGTTGTAAGTAAATCTACAGGCAAAGTCGTTCTGAAATGATACAGGCATGGTAACATTTATGAAGCCAAGCTTTCAACAAAAACTGATGGTTCTGCAATCTGTCTGATGAGTAGAACATCAATTGAAGAAAGCTGGAACTGGCACAAGAAACTCTCTCACTTAAATTTCAACAATATAAATGAACTAGTCAAGAAAGATCTTGTGAGAGGACTGTCAAAGTCAGTATTTGCTCCTGATGGTCTTTGTGATTCTTGTCAGAAGGCTAAACAAATGAAATCTTCATTCAAGAGCAAGAATGAATCATCAATTCTTGAGCCTTATCACCTACTACATGTTGATCTATTTGGTCTAGTGAATGTCATGTCTATTGCAAAGAAAAAATATGCTATGGTCATAGTGGATGAGTTCACCAGATACACATGGGTGTATTTCTTGCACACAAAAAGTGAAACTGCATCTATCTTGATTGATCATATCAAGCAACTGGATAAATTGGTTAGACACTGTGAAAATAATAAGAAGTGATAATGGCACTGAGTTCAAGAATTTTACAATGGAAGAGTTCTGCAAAGACCAGGGAATCAAGAAGGAATTTTATGCTCCTGGAACTCTACAGAAAAATGGAGTTGTTGAAAGAAAAAATAGAACTCTTATTGAAGTTGCACGAACTATGCTTGATGAAGCAAAGCTTCCAACCTATTTCTGGGCTGAAGCTGTGCAGACTGCTTATTTTACTCAGAATGCAACACTCATTAATAAGCAAGGAAAGACACCATATGAGATGGTGAAGAAAAAGAAGCCAAATCTGAAGTATTTTCATGTATTTGGATGCAAGTGTTTTGTTCTTAAGACTCATCCTGATCAGCTATCCAAATTTGATCTAAAAGCTGATAAAGGAATCTTTGTTGGATATCCACTTTCCACAAAAGCCTTCAGAGTCTAGAACTTGAGAACAAGGGTGGTCATGGAATCTATCAATGTCTCTTTTGATGATAAGAAGATTACTGGACTTGAAGATTTCAATGATCATGATCAGCTGAGATTTGAAAATGAAGAATTAAATTCTGATACTGAAAACCCTGACAATCTAAGTCCTGATACTACAAACTCTAATGGATTAAACTCTGATGTCATTGAAACTGTGGTGACTACGTCAAAGGAGAATGCACCTGTGCAGGGGGAGCATACTGAAGATACAACCACATCTCAAGAAACATCAGAACATACAACTGGCTCTTCAAGTTCTGATTCATCAATTTTTGATAAGCCAAGTTCTGATAGTTCTGAAAATTTAAATTCTGAAGGATCCAACTCAGAGAGCATAGTTTCAGGGGGAGCATCAGAAAATGTTGATGAAGATAACATGGATATGGGGGAGCATCCAGTTCTAGAGAAAACCTTCCATCTGCAAGGAAGTGGACTAAATCACATACACCTGACTTAATAATTGGAAATCCTGATGCAGGTGTCAGAACTAGAACAGCTACTTCAAGTGAATGTCTTTACAACTCTTTTCTTTCTCAGACTGAACCAAAGAAAGTGAAAGAAGCTCTTCAAGATGCTGATTAGGTGCAAGCAATGCAAGAAGAGTTAAATGAATTTAAAAGAAACAAAGTCTGGACCCTAGTGCCAAGACCAAGGAACAGATCTGTTGTTGGTACAAAGTGGGTGTTTAGAAACAAAACTGATAGTGATGGCATTATTACAAGGAATAAAGCAAGGTTGGTTGCAAAAGGATATTCTCAACATGAGGGAATTGATTATGATGAAACATTTGCACCAGTTGCTAGATTGGAAGCCATAAGGATATTTTTGGCTTATGCTGCTCACAAAAAGTTTACTGTCTTTCAAATGGATGTGAAAAGTGCTTTTCTCAATGGAGAATTAGAGGAGGAAGTGTATGTTGAACAACCTCCAGGCTTTGTAGATCCTAAATATCCAAATCATGTCTACAGGCTTGACAAAGCACTTTATGGCCTTAAGCAAGCTCCTAGAGCATGGTATGAGACTTTTGCTCAGTTTCTTCTGGAAAGTGGATTTAACAGAGGAACTATAGACAAAACATGTTCTACCTCAACCATGGAAATGACTTACTTTTGGTTCAGATATATGTTGATGATATCATCTTTGGTTCTACAAATGACAGACTTTGCAAAAAGTTTGCCAAATTGATGCAGTCAAGATATCAAATGAGTATGATGGGAGAACTTAGCTATTTTCTGGGCCTTCAAGTCAAGCAGAATGAAGAAGGCACTTTTATTTGTCAAACCAAGTACACCAGAAACTTGATGAAGAAATTTGGAATGCAAGATTGTTCAAGTGCATCCACCCCCATGGCCACTGCAACAAAACTGGATAAGGATACTGGTAAATCAGTAGATATTACTGATTACAGAGGTATGATTGGCTCTTTACTCTATCTAACTGCTAGTAGACCTGATATCATGTATGCTACCTGTCTTTGTGCAAGATTTCAAGCAGATCCAAGAGAACCTCACTTAACAGCTGTGAAAAGAATCTTCAAGTATCTTAAGGGAACAGCTGATCTGGGATTGTGGTATCCCAGAGAATCATATTTTAAACTAATAGGTTACTAAGATGCAGATTTTGCAGGTTGCAAAATTGACAGGAAAAGCACAAGTGGAAGCTGCCAATTTCTTGGAGGCAGACTGATTTCTTGGTTTAGCAAGAAACAAAAGTCAATCTCCACATCAACTGCAGAAGCAGAGTACATTACTGCAGAAAGCTGTTGTGCACATATTCTTTGGATGAAGAATTAGTTACTGGATTATGGGTTAACATATTTTAAAATCCCTATTTACTGTGATAATCAAAGTGCTATTGCTATGACAGGTAATCCAGTTCAACACTCAATGACAAAGCACATCAGCATTAGGTACCACTTCATAAGGGAACATGTGGATGAAGGTACAGTGGAATTGCATTTTGTTCCAACAGATCAACAACTAGCAGATATCTTCACAAAACCACTGTGTGAAGCTACTTTTACAAGATTGGTAAATGAACTTGGAATGGTTTCAAATTCTTTTTCTAAATCTGCTTAGCTTTTGTTCTGCTGCATCAGACTTTATGATCAGTATTTACATATATTACTATCTTTGTGTATTTTGTGCTTAATTGAAAATTGCTTAAGTACTGATTGTTGTCTGATGTGTATTTCTAAACTCTGATAGTGATATGACTGTTTCTGTGACTATTCAATCCTATGAGGATAACTGTGCTAGATGCTGACCTAGTAGTCTTTAATATACTAAAGATCCCATGTTAGAAGTAATTATTTATGTGAAAATCTATTGACACAAGCAAATTCTGATATTAAGCCTAGTTAAGTTTACTTTGTCTATCTTATTACTAAGTCAAAAACTAGAATAATGCTTCTCATCTGTTAAGTTCTGATGTTAGTAAATCTGGTGAATGTACTAAGTGCTGATAAACCTCACTTATCAAAAGAAAAAGGAAAAGAACAAGGAATAAAAATCAGGTACTCCTTTGAGATCCAGAGTAAAAATGTGGAAAGGACGACCCAAGTGCATTGCTGGTATTAAGTAATATGCATCAGAAAAGCAAATAATTATTTTTCTTGGTGACTTTTCACACTCTATGATTACTGGAGAAATACTCTGATAATAGCATAAATTCTGATAAGCAGTCGTGACTCACTTACACTGAGAAGCCACTGTACAATGGAATTTCAAAAGATGCATAAAATAAACACTAAACAGTTGAGGTGGACTCATGCATGAACTCATTCAATAGTAGGCTTCAGAATAATGACAGATTTTAAGTAAAGTTCTTAGTTATGCCTTATTTCTAAGATGTATTGAAGTGAATCAGACTTTACTCTTTGTCTGATATTTAGCTTAATGCACACACTTTCACTCCATATGAATGATGAAAATGTTAGATATATTTGATAATGTCATGGCTAATATGTTTTATGTTTAGATTTCAGATCTTATTTGAACAGGACAAATCAGTACTTAACTGATCAGTACTTATACTGGACGACAGAACTTAAGGGATATCAATACTTATGTTATCAGGAGATAAGCATCAGGAGATAGATATCAGAACTTAAGTGTTGAAGGACGATCAGATAAGGACAGTAGCTGATTAAAGTTAAGAAGATCAAGATAAACATAAGAAGAGATATGCATGAAGAAGGAATTCCGTGAAGAATGGAATACTTGGAATAGAAGATATCTGATTGATATATATTAGGAAGCAGAATTATATTCCATATCAATTAGCGATTATCTTGTAACTGTGTAGTATATAAACACAGACATAGGGTTTACACTATAAGTGTTATCATTATCGAGAATATTGTTTACTGTAACCCTAGCAGCTCTCGTGATATTTTGTTCATCACTGAGAGATAACAGTTCCAGATTGTAACAGAGTTTATTGTTTCAATAAAGTTTGTTTTCTGTTACATAAGTTCTTGAAGTTTGATTTGATTGTAATAAACACTGTATTCACCCCCTCTACAGTGAAAGTGTGACCTAACAAGTGGTATCAGAGCCTTCTGTTAACACACATACAGTTAAAGATCCAAACACAATCATGTCTGACACAGAAACTCCAACTAAGCCTACCAAAACTGAGGAATCATCAAAGACATCAACTCAGAGTCGATATGAGACTATCAGAGTTCCCATATTGAGACCATCTGAATATCCCATATGGAAGGTAAGGATGACCATGTTTCTGGAAGCAACAGATCCAGAATACCTTGATAGAATCAAGGAAGGGCCTCACAAACCTACCAAGCTCGCTGTTGTAGTTGCAGGTGAAGCAGCAAAGACCGTACCAAAGGAAAAGAGTGATTACACTGCTGAAGATATAGCATCTATTGCTAAGGATGCCAAGGTACGACACTTATTGCATAGTGCCATTGATAATGTAATGTCAAATAGGGTAATCAACTGCAAGACTGCTAAGGAGATATGGGATGCACTGGAGACAAGGTGTCAAGGAACTGAAACAGTTAAGAAGAACAGGAAGACAATACTCACTCAAGAGTATGAACACTTTGACTCTAGGACTAATGAGTCATTGACTGATGTATATGATAGATTTGTCAAACTCTTGAATGACTTGTCATTAGTAAATAAGGAGTATGATCTTGAAGATACAAACCTTAAATTCCTGTTAGCTCTTCCTGAATGCTGGGATTTGAAGGCAACAACAATAAGAGACAACTACAATCTTGATGAAACAACTCTTGATGAAATCTATGGAATGCTCAAGACTCATGAACTTGAGATGGAACAAAGAAGCAAGAGGAAAGGAGGAAAGTCAAGGACAGTTGCTCTCAAGGCTGAAGAGGAATCCCCCAAACCACCTTCCTCAAAGAAAGACAAGGGTAAAGCTCTTATCATAAAGTCTGATACTGAGTCATCAAGTTCTGAGAGTGATGATGACTCAGATTCTGAAAGCTTGCCTGAAACTGATGCTGATGAGGAGATGATGAAGCTGTGTGCTCTTATGGTGAAAGGAATCACAAAGATTGCATACAGGAAGTTCAGGAAGGGAAAGAAGTTTTCCAGGAAAGGCATAAGTTCTGATAAGAAGAATTTCAGAAGATCTGAAGGAAGAGGAGGAAAGTCTGACAGAGGAGATTACGCTAATGTTAAATGTTATAATTGTGGTGAGAAAGGCCACATATCTCCTGATTGCAAGAAGACCAAGAGTGACAAAGGCAAAGCTCTTGTCACAAAGCAGAGAAGCTGGACAGACACCTCAGACTCTAAAAGTGAGGAGAACTATGCATTGATGGCAAATGCTGATAAATCAAGTTCTGAGAGCAGTTCTGAAGCTACTGAAACAAAGGTACCTCAGACTACTTATGCTTTTCATACTGATGATATTAATGAGTTGAGAAGATATCTTAAAACCATGTTTGTTAGTTATAGAGATCAAACTTTAACATGTGAAAGATTAACTTCTGAAAATCTTGCTTTTAGGAAAAGAAATGATTTCTTAGAAAAAGAGTTAGTCATGTTCCATCAAACTCAGCAGGATAGAGATGATGCTTTTTATGTTAGGGATGAAGTGCTAAAAATGAATGAATCTCTAAAAACTGAGTTAGAAAAGGAGAGAGAGATTATAAGAACTTGGACTAACTCTGGCAAAACAACTCAAAATTTGCTAAGCAGTGGAAACTGGAAAGAGGGCTTAGGTTATGGAGAAAATAAAAATGAAAAAGGAACTGTAGAAATTAAGCCTGTTGATAAGCAAAAGCCGAAGTTAAAACCTGTTAAGTTTGTAACTGAAAAATCTGAAAATGAGAAATCAGAAGTTAAAAAGGAATTAGCTTCTGACAAACTAAAACAGGAAAAGACAGCTGAAGTTAACATAGGCTTAATGACAAAGAAGCAGCTTAAGCATAAGCTGAAAGATGTTAAGAATGCAAACAAGGTAAAATCACCTAGGAAAAACAGGAATGGAAAGGAAGGTGTGAATAAAAGCAATAACTATAAATCTGTTCCTGATGCTCCTAGGAAAGCATGTCATAACTGTGGAAGTTCTAACCATCTGACTTCTTTTTGCAGGAAAAATAAGAATATTAACTCCTTATCTTCAAAATCAGGAGTTAAGAGTCAGTCTGTTAGATACAAACCACAAAATCCTTGTTTTCATTGTGGTAGTTTATGGCATTCCATTTATACTTGTAAGGAATATTATAGTTTGTACTATGATTATTATCAAATAAAACCTTCTTTAAAGAAAGTTTCTGTTGTTCCTTCTAGTGTAAGTTCTGATTCAAAGTCTGGTAGTATAAGTTCTGATGAGAAAACTGTTAACATAAAATCTGATGCTAAATCCGCTGCAAATGTTAACAAACCTAAAAAGGCCAAAGGATCCAAGCAAGTCTGGGTCCTTAAAACTAATAATTAGTGGTCTTTTTGATTGCAGGGCAACAGGAAAAATATTTTAGTTCTGGACAGTGGATGTTCAGGACATATGACTGGAAATAAGGCCCTGCTATCAGACTTTGTGGAGAAAGCTGGCCCAAGTGTTTCTTATGGAGATGGCAACATTGGAAAAACTTTGGGATATGGCAATATCAATCTTGGGAATGTCATCATTAAAGATGTAGCTCTGGTCTCAGGACTTAAACACAACTTACTGAGTATAAGTCAAATCTGTGACAGAGGTTATCATGTTGATTTCTTTGCAGAACATTGTGAAATAGTTAGTAAATCTAAAGAAAAAATTGTTCTGAAGGGATTCAGGCGTGGTAACATTTATGAAGCTAAGCTTTCAACAAGTTCTGATGGTTCTGCAATCTGTTTAGTAAGTAGAGCCTCAACTGAAGAAAGCTGGAATTGGCACAAGAAACTCTCTCATTTAAACTTCAACAAGATAAATGAACTGATCAAGAAAGATCTTGTGAGAGGACTGCCAAAATCAGTGTTTGTTCCTGATGGTCTTTGTGACTCATGTCAGAAGGCTAAACAAAGAAAATCTTCGTTCAAGAGCAAGACTGAATCATCAATTCTTGAGCCTTATTATCTGCTTCATGTTGATCTATTTGGTCCAGTGAATGTCATGTCTATTGCAAAGAAGAAATATGCGTTGGTCATAGTAGATGAGTTCACCAGATACACATGGGTGTATTTCTTGCACACAAAAAGTGAAACTGCATCTATCCTGATTGATCATGTCAAACATCTGGATAAATTGATCAAAGATTCTGTGAAAATTTTGAGGAGTGATAATGGCACTGAATTCAAGAATCTGATAATGGAAGAGTTCTGCAAAAATCATGGAATAAAGCAGGAATTTTCTGCTCCTGGAACTCCACAGCAAAATGGAGTTGTTGAAAGGAAGAATAGAACTCTCATTGAAGCTGCACGAACAATGCTTGAAGAAGCAAAGCTTCCAACCTATTTCTGGGCTGAAGCTGTGCAGACTGCTTGTTTTACTCAAAATGCAACACTCATTAACAAGCATGGAAAAACACCATATGAGATGGTGAAGAACAAGAAGCCAAATCTCAAATACTTTCATGTATTTGGATGTAAGTGTTTTGTTCTCAAGACTCATCCTGAACAGCTATCCAAGTTTGATCTAAAAGCTGATGAGGGAATCTTTGTTGGATATCCACTTTCTACAAAAGCCTTTAGAGTCTATAATTTGAGAACAAAAGTGGTCATGGAATCTATCAATGTCTCTTTTGATGACAAGAAGATCACTGGACTTGAAGATTGCATTGATCATGATCAGCTGAGATTTGAAAATGAAGATTCATATTCTGATACCTCAAGTCCTGACAGTCTAAGTCCTGATACTGTAAATTCTGATGGATTAAACTCTGATGTTATTGAAACTGTGGTGACTACGTCAAAGGAAGATGCACCAATGCAGGGGGAGCATACTCAATATATTATCACATCTCAAGAAGCATCAGAACATACATCTGGCTCTTCAAATTCTGATTCGTCAAGTTCTGTTAAGCCAAGTACTGACAGTACTGAAAATCTAAATACTGAAGGATCCAACTCAGAGAGCATAGTTTCAGGGGGAGCATCAGAAAATGAAACCGAAGACAGCATGAATCATGGGGGAGCATCCAGTTCTAGAGAAAATCTTCCATCTGCAAGGAAGTGGACAAAATCACATACACCTGATTTGATAATTGGAAATCCTGAGGCAGGTGTCAGAACTAGAACAGGTACTTCGAATGAATGTCTTTACAATTCTTTTCTCTCTCAGTCTGAGCCAAAGAAAGTGGAAGAAGCTCTTCAAGATGCTGATTGGGTGCAAGCAATGCAGGAAGAGTTGAATGAATTTGAAAGAAACAAAGTCTGGACCTTAGTGCCAAGACCTAAGAATAGATCGGTTGTTGGTACAAAGTGGGTATTCAGAAACAAAACTGACAGTGATGGCATAATTGTAAGGAACAAGGCAAGGCTGGTTGCAAAAGGATATTCTCAACAGGAGGGAATTGACTATGATGAAACATTTGCGCCAGTTGCTAGGTTAGAAGCCATAAGGATATTCATGGCTTATGCTGCTCACAAAAAGTTTACTGTCTTTCAAATGGATGTGAAAAGTGCTTTTCTCAATGGAGAATTGGAAGAGGAAGTATATGTTGAACAACCTCCAGGCTTTGTAGATTCCAAACATCCAGATTATGTCTATAGGCTTGATAAAGCACTTTATGGACTTAAGCAAGCTCCTAGAGCATGGTATGAGACTTTAGCTCAGTTTCTTCTGGAAAGTGGATTCAACAGAGGAACTATTGACAAAACACTGTTCTATCTCAACCATGGCAAGGACTTACTTTTGATCCAGATTTATGTTGATGATATTATTTTTGGGTCTCCAATTGACAAACTTTGCAAAAAGTTTGCCAACCTAATGCAGTCAAGATATCAGATGAGTATGATGGGAGAACTTAGTTATTTTCTGGGCCTTCAAGTCAAGCAGAGTGAAGAAGGAACTTTTATTTGTCAATCTAAGTACACCAGAAACTTGCTGAAGAAATTTGGAATGCAAGACTGTTCAAGTGCATCCACTCCCATGGCCACTGCAACAAAACTGGATAAGGATACTGGTAATTCAGTAGATATTACTGATTACAGAGGTATGATTGGCTCACTTCTCTATCTAACTGCTAGTAGACCAGATATCATGTTTGCTACCTGTCTTTGTGCAAGATTTCAAGCAGATCCAAGAGAACCTCACTTAACAGCTGTAAAAAGAATCTTTAAGTATCTTAAAGGAACAGCTGATCTAGGATTATGGTATCCTAGAGAATCAGATTTTAAATTAATAGGTTACTCAGATGCAGATTTTGCAGGTTGCAAAATTGACAGGAAAAGCACAAGTGGTAGCTGCCAATTTCTTGGAGGCAGGTTGGTTTCTTGGTATAGCAAGAAACAAAAGTCAATTTCCACATCAACTGCAGAAGCAGAGTATATTGCTGCAGGAAGCTGCTGTGCACAGATTCTTTGGATGAAGAATCAGTTACTGGATTATGGGTTAACGTATTTCAAAATCCCTATTTACTGTGATAATCAAAGTGCTATTGCTATGACAGGTAATCCAGTTCAACACTCTATGACAAAGCACATCAGCATCAGGTACCATTTCATCAGGGAACATGTGGATGAAGGTACAGTGGAATTGCATTTTGTTCCCACAGATCAACAAGTAGCAGATATCTTCACAAAACCACTATGTGAAGCTACCTTTTCAAAATTGGTAAATGAACTTGGAATGATTTCAGGTTCTTTCTCTAAATCTGCTTAAACTTGTTCTATGTTATCAGACTTTATGATCAGTATTTACAGAATTAATCTCTTTGTATATTCTGTGCATTAATTGATAAATGTCTTTAAGTACTGACTGTTGTCTGATATATGTTTCTAAACTCTGATAAGTGATATGTCTGTTTCAGTAACCATTCTATCCTATGAGGATAATTGTGCTAGATACTGACCTACTAGTCTTCAATAAACAAATGATCCCATGAAAGAAGTAATTATTTCTGTGGAAATCTTATGACACAAGCAAATTCTGATACTTGAGCTTAGTTTAGTTTACTTTATTCATCTTACTACTAAGTCCCAAATTAGAATAATGCTACTCATCTGTTTAAGTTCTGATTCTAGTAAAACTGCTGAATGTACTAAGTGCTGATAAACCTCACTTATCAAAAGAAGAAGAACAAAAATCAAAGAATAATATCAGGTACTCCTTTGAGATCTAGAGTAAAACTGTGAATGGGACGACCCAAGTGCATAGCTGGTATTAAGTAAATATGCATTAGAAAAGCAAAATTATTTTTCTTGGTGAACTGTTCACACTCTATGATTACTGGAGAAATACCTCTGATAATAGCATAAATTCTGATAAGGCAGTTCGTGACTCACTTACACTGAGAAGCACTGTAAAATCAAGCTTCTCAGCAATCGCAACTTACTGAAATCCAGACCTCAGTGGAACTACTTATCTCTCTTTTATTACCTGCTGATGCCAAAAAGGGGGAGAAGGTAATTAAGTCCAAATGCAAAACCAACAAGTCACTGCAAGGAAAGGATGATGGAAAAGATGACCAAGGAAACTCTGGAATGGGTAGTGGTCATAGTCAAGGTAGAAGGTTTACATCAAGACAAGCTAGTCACAGAACAAGTTCTGATACTGGGAAAGAATAAGTTTGCTGCTGGTAAAAGGATAAGTTCTGATGAACTTCTAGATCTTGATGAGGAAATGTCAAGACAGTTATTTCTTCAAGAAAATCCAGGGATGGACTTGGAAAGTTTAAAGGAAGAAGAAGCCAGACTTAAATCAGAGAAAGTCACATCTAAATCTGAAGCTTTGGTAAAAAGTTTCTTCCAAAACCTAAAGGCATTGTGATCAAGAAAGGATAAATACTGAAGAAACTTTGGCTAGATCACAACCACAGATAGATCCAAGATCCAAGGGTAAGAAAAGGTTGGTGAACCTATCAAGCCTTATGTACCTCCTGAGGAAGAAGAAATTACTGATGGAAAAGATGATCTTGCTCTGACTTCAAGAAAATTCTTAAAAAACCTCTGACATGGCTCAAGTTGTTCAGAGTCAAGAAATTGTAAGTTCTGATATTCAGAAGAAGCAAGTAACCTCTGACAGCGCTCAAGTTAACTTGATATCAGAAAATAAATCTAAAACACTCCTACCAGGATTCACTAAAGCAAAACAGACTCAATCTTTGAAGACTACTCCAAGTGGTTTTGAAGCAAGAGTAGTTACTGGAAAGGAAGCTAGAGATAAAACTGGATTGGGAAGTGCTGATGAAAGAAGAGTACACAACACTACCGATGATCCAACTTCCTTGAGTGAACCAGGTATTGGAGCAACTCCTGAGAGTTGAATCAACTAGAATCTGTACAGTGGTTTACCATATCTACTTGAAAGAATACATCATGTTGTATTTCATGACAGATGGTAGGGTTTATCATATAAGACAAAATGCCATTCCTTTGAAGTATTTTGAAGAATTGGAGCATGTACTTTTCTTACTTCAAGTGGATGACAGAATAACAGAGACTGCTGCAAACTACTTAAAAGAACAGATTCAGAGACAGAAAAGGCTTTATTCTGTTAAGTCTGACAGCAGATATGTTCCAAAGTACAGAAATCACAACGGGATATTGTTGATATGAAGCCTAATACTGCACAGATCAGAACATATCTTGGTATTAAGGGGCTTGAATTCAATCTAGAGTCTAACAAAGCTTATGTCATAAGACTAGATCGGGAGTTGAGAAAAGCAAAGATTAATGATCTCAGAGCTGCAATATTTCAAACTGGTGAAGATACTGCAGAGCTTAAAGATGTCAAACGAGAATGATTGATGAACTCAGATATGCTGAGAAATGTTTGTTGAAGAATTATCTCAGAACAACTCCTGACATCAGAGAGATCAGAAAATGATGAAGCCAAGTCAAAGATCTACAACTACTTAAATTCTGATGTGTATACAGACCAAAGTTGTTATCAGAAGTTGAATTGGTAAAAGCTTTAAGGACTGTAAGTTGTAGTTATCTTGTCTATTTCTCATGCATTTGTACTTAATGTTTTTGACATCATCAAATATCTGTTAAACTTGTATATTTTGCTAATTTACAAGTTGGGGGAGATTGTTAGATATATTTGATAATGTCATGGCTAATATGTTTTATGTTTAGATTTCAGATCTTATTTGAACAGAACAAATCAGTACTTAACTGATCGTACTTATACTGGACGTCAGAACTTAAGGGATATCAGTACTTATGTTATCAGGAGATAAGCATCAGGAGATAGATATCAGAACTTAAGTGCTGAAGAACGATCAGATAAGGACAGTAGCTGATTGAAGTTAAGAAGATCAAGATAAACATAAGAAGAGATATGCATGAAGAAGGAATTCCGTGAAGAATGGAATACTTGGAATAGAAGATATCTGATTGATATATTAGGAAGCAGAATTATATTCAATATCAATTAGCGATTATCTTGTAACTGTGTAGTATATAAACACAGACATAGGGTTTACACTATAAGTGTTATCATTATCGAGAATTTTTATTGTAACTCTAGCAGCTCTCGTGATATTTTGTTCATCACTGAGAGATAACAGTTCCAGATTGTAACAGAGTTTATTGTTTCAATAAGTTTGTTTCTGTTACATAAGTTCTTGAAGTTTGATTTGATTGTAATAAACACTGTATTCACCCCCTCTACAGTGAAAGTGTGACCTAACATTTTCTAATCCTGATATGCAAGATATATTTTAAATTTTTAATAATTTTTTCATTTGACTAAAAATAATATATCTTAACATCCGTAAGTTTGAATCGTTTAAAAAATAATTTTTCAAATTAATCTTGTAAAACGGGAACGAGTCTCATTGTCGATAGTGGTACTTTTACTAGATTTTTCTAATCCTGACATGCAAGATATATTTTAAATTTTTTAATGATTTTTTCATATGACTAAAATTGATATATATTAACATCCGTACGGTTGAATCATTGAAAAATCCTTTTTAAAATTAATATTGTGAATCGAGAACGAGTCTCGTTGTCTGGTGCAGTACTTTTACTAGATTCTTCTAATCGTGACATGCAAGATGAATTTCAAATTTTTTATTAATTTTTTCATATTACTAAAATTCAAATATCTTAACATCCGTACGGTTGGATCGTCCAAAAAATATTTTAAAAATTAATCTTGTAAATCGGGAACGAGTCTCTGTCGGTAGTGTGATACTTTTACTAGATTTTTCTTATCTTGACATGCAAGATGAATTTCAAATTTTTTAATAATTTTTTCATATGAATAAAAATAATATATCTTAACATCGTACGGTAGGATCGTCCAAAAAATTATTTTAAAATTAATCTTGTAAATCGGGAACGAGTCTCGTTGTCTGGTGTGATACTTTTACTAGATTTTTCTTATCTTGACATGCAAGATGAATTTCAAATTTTTAATAATTTTTTCATATGAATAAAATAATATATCTTAACATCGTACGGTTGGATCGTCCAAAAAATTATTTTAAAAATTAATCTTGTAAATCGGGAACGAGTCTCGTTGTCTGGTGTGATACTTTTACTAGATTTTTCTTATCGTGACATGCAAGATGAATTTTAAATTTTTTAATAATTTTTTCATATGAATAAAAATAATATATCTTAACATCCGTACGGTTGGATCGTCTAAAAAATCATTTTAAAATTAAATTTATAAATCGGGAACGAGTCTCGTTTTCGGGAGTCGTACTTTTACTAGATTTTTCTAATCGTGACATGCAAGATGAATTTCAAATTTTTATTAATTTTTTCATATGACTAAAATTTATATATCTTAACATCCATACGGTTGGATCGTCCAAAAAAATCATTTTAAAATTAATCTTATAAATCGGGAACGAGTCTCGTTGTCGGGAGTCGTACTTTTACTAGATTTTTCTAATTGTGACATGCAAGATGAATTTGAAATTTTTTATTAATTTTTTCATATGACTAAAATTGATATATCTTAACATCCGTAAGGTTGGATCGTTTAAAAAATCATTTTTAAAATTAATCTTGTAAATCGGGAACGAGTCTCATTGTCGATAGTGGTACTTTTACTAGATTTTTCTAATCCTGACATGCAAGATATTTTAAATTTTTTAATAATTTTTCATATGACTAAAATTGATATATATTAACATCCGTACGGTTGTATCATCGAAAAATCTCTTTAAAAATTAATCTTGTGAATCGAGAACGAGTCTCGTTGTCTGGTGTAGTACTTTTACTAGATTCTTCTAATCGTGACATGCAAGATGAATTTCAAATTTTTTATTAATTTTTTCATTACTAAAATTCAAATATTTTAACATCCGTACGGTTGGATCGTCCAAAAAATTATTTTAAAATTAATCTTGTAAATCGGGAACGAGTCTCGTTATCTGGTGTGATACTTTTACTAGATTTTTCTTATCTTGACATGCAAGATAAATTTCAAATTTTTTAATAATATTTTCATATGAATAAAAATAATATCTTAACATCCGTTCGGTTGGATCGTCTAAAAAATCATTTTAAAAATTAATCTTGTAAATCAGGAACGAGTCTCGTTGTCCTGTGTGATACTTTTACTAGATTTTTCTAATCCTGACATGCAAGATATATTTTAAAATTTTTAATAATTTTTTCATATGACTAAAATTATATATTAACATCCGTACGGGGACCATCGAAAAAACCTTTTTAAAATTAATCTTGTGAATCGAGAACGAGTCGCGTTGTCTGGTGTAGTACTTTTACTAGATTCTTCTAATCGTGACATGCAAGATGAATTTCAAATTTTTTATTAATTTTTTCATATTACTAAAATTCAAATATCTTAACATCCGTACGGTTGGATCGTCCAAAAAATTATTTATAAAATTAATCTTGTAAATCGGGAACGAGTCTCTTTGTCGGTAGTGATACTTTTACTAGATTTTTCTAATCTTGACATGCAAGATGAATTTCAAATTTTTTTAATAATTTTTTCATTTGACTAAAAATAATATATCTTAACATCCCTAAGGTTGGATCATTTAAAAAATCATTTTTAAAATTAATCTTGTAAATCGGGAACGAGTCTCATTGTCGATAGTGGTACTTTTACTAGATTTTTCTAATCCTGACATGCAAGATATATTTAAATTTTTTAATAATTTTTTCATATGACTAAAATTATATATTAACATCCATATGGTTGGATAATCGAAAAAACCTTTTTAAAAATTAATCTTGTGAATCGAGAATGAGTCTCGTTGTCTGGTATAGTACTTTTACTAGATTCTTCTAATCGTGACATGCAAGACGAATTTCAAATTTTTTAATAATTTTTTCATATTACTAAAATTCAAATATCTTAACATCCGTACGGTTGGATCGTCCAAAAAATTATTTTAAAAATTAATCTTGTAAATCGGGAACGAGTCTCGTTGTCTGGTGTTATACTTTTAATAGATTTTTCTTATCGTGACATGCAAGATGAATTTTAAATTTTTTAATAATTTTTTCATATGAATAAAAATAATATATCTTAACATCCGTACGGTTGGATCGTCTAAAAATCATTTTAAAAATTAAACTTATAAATCGGGAACGAGTCTCGTTGTGGAGTTGTACTTTTACTAGATTTTTCTAATTGTGACATGCAAGATGAATTTCAAATTTATTATAATTTTTCATATGACTAAAATTTATATATCTTAACATCCATACGGTTAGATCGTCCAAAAAATCATTTTTAAAATTAATCTTATAAATCGGGAACGAGTCTCGTTGTCGGGAGTCGTACTTTTACTAGATTTTTCTAATCGTGACATGCAAGATGAATTTGAAATTTTTATTAATTTTTTCATATGACTAAAATTGATATATCTTAACATCCGTAGGTTGGATCGTTTAAAAAATCATTTTTAAAATTAATCTTGTAAATCGGGAACGAGTCTCATTGTCGATAGTGGTACTTTTACTAGATTTTCTAATCCTGACATGCAAGATATATTTTAAATTTTTTAATAATTTTTTCATATACTAAAATTTATATATATTAACATCCGTACGGTTGTATCATCGAAAAATTCTCTTTAAAAATTAATCTTGTGAATCGAGAACGTCTCGTTGTCTGGTGTAGTACTTTTACTAGATTCTTCTAATCGTGACATGCAAGATGAATTTCAAATTTTTTATTAATGTTTTCATATAACTAAAATTCAAATATTTTAACATCCGTACGGTTAAATCGTCCAAAAAATTATTTTAAAAATTAATCTTGTAAATCGGGAACGAGTCTCGTTATCTGGTGTGATACTTTTACTAGATTTTTCTATCTTGACATGCAAGATAAATTTCAAATTTTTTAATAATATTTTCATATGAATAAAAATAATATATCTTAACATCCGTACGGTTGGATCGTCTAAAAAATCATTTTAAAAATTAATCTTGTAAATCGGGAACGAGTCTCGTTGTCTGGTGTGATACTTTTACTAGATTTTTCTAATCCTGACATGCAAGATATATTTAAATTTTTAATAATTTTTTCATATGACTAAAATTGATATATATTAACATCCGTACGGTTGGATCATCGAAAAAACCTTTTTAAAAATTAATCTTGTGAATCGAGAACGAGTCGCGTTGTCTGGTGTAGTACTTTTACTAGATTCTTCTAATCGTGACATGCAAGATGAATTTCAAATTTTTATTAATTTTTTCATATTACTAAAATTCAAATATCTTAACATCCGTACGGTTGGATCGTCCAAAAAATTATTTAAAAAATAATCTTGTAAATCGGGAACGAGTCTCTTTGTCGGTAGTGATACTTTTACTAGATTTTTCTAATCTTGACATGCAAGATGAATTTCAAATTTTTTAATATTTTTTCATTTGACTAAAATAATATATCTTAACATCCGTAAGGTTGGATCGTTTAAAAAATCATTTTTAAAATTAATCTTGTAAATCGGGAATGAGTCTCATTGTCGATAGTGGTACTTTTACTAGATTTTTCTAATCCTGACATGCAAGATATATTTTAAATTTTTTAATAATTTTTTCATATGACTAAAATTGATATATTAACATCCATATGGTTGGATAATCGAAAAAACCTTTTTAAAAATTAATCTTGTGAATCGAGAATGAGTCTCGTTGTCTGGTATAGTACTTTTACTAGATTCTTCTAATCGTGACATGCAAGACGAATTTCAAATTTTTAATAATTTTTTCATATTACTAAAATTCAATATCTTAACATCCGTACGGTTGGATCGTCCAAAAAATTATTTTAAAATTAATCTTGTAAATCGGGAACGAGTCTCATTGTCTGGTGTGATACTTTTAATAGATTTTTCTTATCGTGACATGCAAGATGAATTTTAAATTTTTTAATAATTTTTTCATATGAATAAAATAATATATCTTAACATCCGTACGGTTGGATCGTCTAAAAAATCATTTTAAAAATTAAACTTATAAATCGGGAACGAGTCTCGTGTCGGGAGTTGTACTTTTACTAGATTTTTCTAATTGTGACATGCAAGATGAATTTCAAATTTTTTTAATTTTTTCATATGACTAAAATTTATATATCTTAACATCCATACGGTTAGATCGTCCAAAAAAATCATTTTTAAAATTAATCTTATAAATCGGGAACGAGTCTCGTTGTCGGGAGTCGTACTTTTACTAGATTTTTCTAATCGTGACATGCAAGATGAATTTGAAATTTTTTATTAATTTTTTCATATGACTAAATTGATATATCTTAACATCCGTAAGGTTGGATCGTTTAAAAAATCATTTTTAAATTAATCTTGTAAATCGGGAACGAGTCTCATTGTCGATAGTGGTACTTTACTAGATTTTTCTAATCCTGACATGCAAGATATATTTTAAATTTTTTAATAATTTTTTCATATGACTAAAATTTATATATATTAACATCCGTACGGTTGTATCATCGAAAAATTCTCTTTAAAAATTAATCTTGTGAATCGAGAACGAGTCTCGTTGTCTGGTGTAGTACTTTTACTAGATTCTTCTAATCGTGACATGCAAGATGAATTTCAAATTTTTATTAATGTTTCATATAACTAAATTCAAATATTTTAACATCCGTATGGTTAAATCGTCCAAAAAATTATTTTAAAAATTAATCTTGTAAATCGGGAACGAGTCTCGTTATCTGGTGTGATACTTTTACTAGATTTTTCTTATCTTGACATGCAAGATAAATTTCAATTTTTTAATAATATTTCATATGATAAAAATAAATATCTTAACATCCGTACGGTTGGATCGTCTAAAAAATCATTTTAAAAATTAATCTTGTAAATCGGGAACGAGTCTCGTTGTCTGGTGTGATACTTTTACTAGATTTTTCTAATCCTGACATGCAAGATATATTTTAAATTTTTTAATAATTTTTTCATATGACTAAAATTGATATATATAACATCCGTACGGTTGGATCATCGAAAAAACCTTTTTAAAAATTAATCTTGTGAATCGAGAACGAGTCGCGTTGTCTTGTGTAGTACTTTTACTAGATTCTTCTAATCGTGACATGCAAGATGAATTTCAAATTTTTATTAATTTTTTCATATTACTAAAATTCAAATATCTTAACATCCGTACGGTTGGATCGTCCAAAAAATTATTTAAAAAATTATCTTGTAAATCGGGAACGAGTCTCTTTGTCGGTAGTGATACTTTTACTAGATTTTTCTAATCTTGACATGCAAGATGAATTTCAAATTTTTTAATATTTTTTCATTTGACTAAAAATATATATCTTAACATCCGTAAGGTCGGATCGTTTAAAAAATCATTTTTAAAATTAATCTTGTAATCGGAATGAGTCTCATTGTCGATAGTGGTACTTTTACTAGATTTTTCTAATCCTGACATGCAAGATATTTTAAATTTTTTAATAATTTTTCATATGACTAAAATTGATTATATTAACATCCATGGTTGGATAATCGAAAAAACCTTTTTAAAAATTAATCTTGTGAATCGAGAATGAGTCTCGTTGTCTGGTATAGTACTTTTACTAGATTTTCTAATCGTGACATGCAAGACGAATTTCAAATTTTTTAATAATTTTTTCATATTACTAAAATTCAAATATCTTAACATCCGTACGGTTGGATCGTCCAAAAAATTATTTTAAAAATTAATCTTGTAAATCGGGAACGAGTCTCATGGTCTGGTGTGATACTTTTAATAGATTTTTCTTATCGTGACATGCAAGATGAATTTTAAATTTTTTAATAATTTTTTCATATGAATAAAAATAATATATCTTAACATCCGTACGGTTGGATCGTCTAAAAAATCATTTTAAAATTAAACTTATAAATCGGGAACGAGTCTCGTTGTCGGGAGTCGTACTTTTACTAGATTTTTCTAATTGTGACATGCAAGATTAATTTCAAATTTTTTATTAATTTTTTCATATGACTAAAATTTATATATCTTAACATCCATACGGTTGGATCGTCCAAAAAATCATTTTAAAATTAATCTTATAAATCGGGAACGAGTCTCGTTGTCGGAGTCGTACTTTTACTAGATTTTTCTAATCGTGACATGCAAGATGAATTTGAAATTTTTTATAATTTTTTCATATGACTAAAATTGATATATCTTAACATCCGTAAGGTTGGATCGTTTAAAAAATCATTTTAAAATTAATCTTGTAAATCGGGAACGAGTCTCATTGTCGATAGTGGTACTTTTACTAGATTTTTCTAATCCTGACATGCAAGATATTTTAAATATTTTAATAATTTTTTCATATGACTAAAATTGATATATATTAACATCCGTACGGTTGGATCATCGAAAAAATCTTTTTAAAAATTAATCTTGTGAATCGAGAACGAGTCTCGTTGTCTGGTGTAGTACTTTTACAAGATTCTTCTAATCGTGACATGCAAGATGAATTTCAATTTTTTTATTAATTTTTTCATATTACTAAAATTCAAATATCTTAACATCCGTACGGTTGGATCGTCCAAAAAATTATTTTAAAAATTAATCTTGTAAATCGGGAACGAGTCTCCGTTGTGTGGTGTGATACTTTTACTAGATTTTTCTTATCTTGACATGCAAGATAAATTTCAAATTTTTTATAATATTATTATGAATAAAAATAATATATCTTAACATCCGTACGGTTGGATCGTCTAAAAAATCATTTTAAAAATTAATCTTGTAAATCGGGAACGAGTCTCGTTGTCTGGTGTGATACTTTTACAAGATTTTTCTAATCCTGCCATGCAAGATTATTTTAAATTTTTTAATAATTTTTTCATATGACTAAATTGATATATTAACATCCGTACGGTTGGATCATCGAAAAAACCTTTTTAAAAATTAATCTTGTGAATCGAGAACGAGTCTCGTTGTCTGGTGTTACTTTTACTAGATTCTTCTAATGGTGACATGCAAGATGAATTTCAAATTTTTTATTAATTTTTTCATATTACTAAATTCAAATATCTTAACATCCGCACGGTTGGATCGTCCAAAAAATTATTTTAAAAATTTATCTTGTAAATCGGGAACGAGTCTCTTTTCGGTAGTGATACTTTTACTAGATTTTTCTAATCTTGACATGCAAGATGAATTTCAAATTTTTTAATATTTTCATTTGACGAAAAATAATATATCTTAACATCCGTAAGGTTGGATCGTTTAAAAAATCATTTTTAAAATTAATTGTAAATCGGGAACGAGTTATTGTCGATAGTGGTACTTTTACTAGATTTTTCTAATCCTGACATGCAAGATATATTTTAAATTTTTTAATAATTTTTCATATGACTAAATTGATATATTAACATCCTTACGGTTGGA